>NC_143527.1:32112251-32462251 GCF_031878675.1 Megascapheus bottae
TTGCACATTAAGGCAAGGACTGCTTTAGACAAAGGATGTTAAGATTGTGAACTGAGAGGCACCAGCACAAAGAATGAGATATAAAATTTGAAAAGAGATGGACAGGTAAAATTGGCAATGCTTGGCCAATGAGTGGATATTCAGAAAGAGTGTATATAAAACAATGGATAGATTGCAAAAATAAAGTTAATGAAATAGTCATGAATTCTTTCTTGAATTGTAGACTAGAAAGCTGATCTCCTTCTGCTTCCATGGAGGACACTAAGAGCAATTTTGGTTATGTAAAACCACCTACATTCTAATGTCTTTTTCAACTATTTTTTTAAAATTTTATTGTCCAGGTGATGTATAGAGGGATTACAGCTGCATTCATCAGGTAATGGGTACATTACTTCTTGAACATTGATACCCCTTCTCATGCTTTTCGCCTACTTTCCCACCTCCACCCCTCCTAAGCATCTCGTTTTCCCCCTTCCCTTCCCTCTTTTTCAACTATTTAAAAATTGTTTCTCACTAATGTCAGACTAAAAAAGAAAACAGAAAGAACTTTCTAAAGTTGGTATGATTAGGGTAAGTATGGAAAGAACAGTTATTTTCCTGAGTCTTTCATACTTAATCCTTTCTATTTCTATGCTAGCTCACATCATTTTTGCTGCTAGGCAACCTAGGGGTGACCCAACATAGTTAAAATACTTTCATTCTCTCCTGGCTTTTATCACCTCTAATGGGACCCTAACTTACATATTCCCTTTCATTCTTGGTTATTTTTTTCCCAGAAGAAGATATGCCTGCAGCACTTTCTGGGCTTATACAATCTCTTCTTTCAACTTTCTCTGAGAGAGAACTTTTATAAACTAGGTTATATAGGAATATCTCAAATGTAAATGTCAATAGAGAAAAGACGGACTGCAACTGGAGAAAATAACCTTAAAAATGCCCAATGCAACTCCATTATAAGCATGGACAGTGCATCAAATTCCAGGGTAACTACTCTATAACTGCCTTTTTCTCAAAAATAAACCCCTTCCAACTGCACCAAGAAGACTCAAAGTCGATAGATATTCAAGAAAAGTTAGTCTTTCAGGCAGTCGCAGCATAATGCTGGAAAAATTACAGGGCAATGGAAAAAACTAAGTGTGAATGGGAGTTGGGAGTCTGCAGAGGTATTATGACAACACCACACTGGATAACAAACTAGGAAGTAGTCTAAGTGAATGAACACTGATTCCATAACCCAGTTTTCATAGAAAATGTGTAATCCCTGAAATGTCGGCAAAAGCCACCCAGTCATTCAGTTAGCACTGTGGCTATTAGAAAAGACTCTTGAGTAACCTAGATACCTGAAACTATAAGTAGATAAGTAACATGCAGTTATACTATGCTGCTATGAGTAAACAACAAGTTGCACATGAATTATGCAGTTCATCCCTAAGGACATGGGATTTTAATTTAAAAAGCTATAAGAAGAAATGGGTATCACATTGTTTATGTAAACATTGTGTAGAAAGGATGTATAAGATTATGTATATATGACTATATACTACAGTAATACTACAGTATTATATATAATATATATAAAGGTAAATTACACTAAATTGCTATGTAGAGGAAAATGTGGATATAAAATTGGGCCAAAAAAGAAAATGATTTAATACATTTTGTGTCAAACTGTAATTTACTGACTCTACATTTTTTTTCCTGTCTTTACTTCAGTTTTTCTCTCTCTACTGTAATCTACCAGGGACTTATCTCAAATTGAGTAATTAAACTTTGAAAAACAGTAGGTGTCTACATCAAAGAAATAAGGAAAAGTTCAAACTCAGAGACCATGATCATGATTACCCATTCTGAAGTAATTATGGACTACAATCTTGATGCATGTTAATGCTGAAAGTTTATATATATTGATTACTTCTTCCCAAGCCATTTTGGTTATAAAACTATTCAGTATGACCACTGAATACATATTGTAAACCCCTCCCTCAATTTCTTGAGTAATGAGATCAAGAGGTCTGGGGTTTAGTCAGAATTCTTTAAGTAAACATCACACATGGTCATAAGATGAGTATGTAATTGAAGCTAGTAGAAAAAGATTAGAAAGGAATTTTGCAAGTAATAACAGGTTTCTGACTTCATTGTGGATATATTAATATTATCTGTTGAGTGCTGATCATGCAATAGAGCACACCTGTTCTCACTGGCATATTCTTAAAACTGTGCTATAGGCAGTATTATTGTCCTCAATTTAGAAGAGTGTGCATAAATTACAAGCAGAAGTAGGACTTGTCTAGTTGGTTGCCTAGTTGTCAGAAATAGGTATAGCATCTGAGTTTGCCAGATGCCTACATGTATGGATGCTATTATTCATATAGACATGTGACAGCTCAAGCTGCCCAGTAATTTAGATTTGTAGTATATGGTAGATATGATCTATTATTTGTTTTTTTCTTGTTTCTGTCAAGCAGCAGTAAGACTGTAGTTTCCATCAACAAGATAGTTAACATGGAAATCAAGTTAACTTGAATGAGTCAGAAATATAACCCACATGAGGTTTGCCCTTTTTAGCCTCTTATTTTGTGGTTACCAAAGCAAGGACTCATGTTTGTGGTAGAGATTGTCCATTTGTTCCAGTGTGTATCTCATAGCATTTGACTTTCTCTTTCTTTAGACAAAGGTGGTAGAGTGCCTATCTTTGGGAGAAAACATGAAAGTCCTTATTAAAATTTGGTGGCTGGATTGTGCTAAGTGAAAATCTCAGTGTCAAAGTGGGGTTCTTCAACAATTATCTTAATATTTTTCTACTCAGAGGAGTCTTCCATGATATTTCTTAAAACGGTGACCTATAATAAATGCACAATTCTAACATGTTAGCCCAATCAGGGTATCAGTGTGTGAGAAGTAATGCACCTACTATCTGGTGAATATAACTGTAACCCATTATACATTAAAATAAAACATAAATAAAAAAAGAAGTAAATAGTATTTAGAGCTGTGTGTTTAACAAGTATTGATGTGATATAAATGTGGATGTATTTATACATACACATATAGATAGACTGTGTTTATAGCAAGAAAACTCTCTTGTACTCAGTTGTCCATTCTGATGTTCAGTGATCCACCTTAGTCTAATGAGGGCAGCTCTGAGTAGATTCTTATATTTTCCTGGCACAGGACAGGCAACACTGAAATTTGTGTTTGTATATTTCATGTTTCAGAGTTAGTTGTCCATTATTTCAGATTTTGCAGAAGCAAATTACAAAGTCTAATGTTCATCATGAAAGAAAAACTTCAATTTTATAGTGTAGAATTTTGCATTCATTTTATAAAATTTATTTTTCAAAGTTTTCCTGAATTCTCCTAAATGATAGCTTTGTAATAACTTTTAATGGGAATAGAAAGACAATCCCCACAATCTTCCTTAATGGCTAAATAAAATGTGATTACTCTTTTTGAGGATGTTGTTAAAAATAGTAATAACTATCAAGTTTTGTTTTATTTTTATTGCAAACATGATATACAAAGGGATTACAATGACCTAAGTCAGGTAATAGGTACATTTCTGTTTGAACAGTGTCACCTAGTCCCGCCTTTACTCCCAACTCCCATTTTTTTTTCTCTCCTGACTCCCTTGTCCCCCAGTTGTGTAGTTCATTTTCAATATAGTGTGTACTGAGTGTCATTGCTGTGATAGTTCACCCTTGGTACTTCCATTTCTGGGCCCCATTCACCCTCCCCAAATCAGATAAAGTTATGTACAAGACAGAAGATACAAACAAATTTAAAAAAACAGTGACAAACAAGGAAAACAACAAGGTCTGGAGCAAACCTGGATAAAAGAGCTTGGGATTCTATCTGAAACATCACTAAAACCCAAAGGTTGAATGCAGAATGCTGGATAAGCAAGTATCAAGCCCTGAGATCCAACCCCATATCACAAAGAAAAACTATGTTCATTATTTGTATAGTTAACTACGTTTAAAAAGAAGACAAAATCCAGAAGCCAAGTGCAAATCCTAGAAAAATGAAAAACTTATATAATGTCTAGTGTTCTGTGGAACCACAATACATGATAGATTTGTGAGAAAACATAGACCAAAAATAAACCTTGCAGACTACTGAGTTAAAGAGCTTTTATATTATTTTGAAGCTCTTAACAGCAAATACTTGTTTGGAACAGAGGAATAAAATGATCCAACTTTTTTCTTTCTTTTTTTTTTAAAGACTGAAATGGGAGAGAAAGGCGTGGAGCAGAAAACCTTCATAGTGTGAAGAATACAATAGAGGAACAGCCTGAGTGCTGGGGGAAATTGGAAAGAGACCCAGTCACTGTGAATGATTCCTCGTGTTCACTGTAATGATGATCAAGTAGACAGAAAGCATCGGCTGGCAGAGAGATAGCTGCATTTATTCAAAAACTTTGGTTATTATGGAAAATTATCCGAAATGAGCAAGGAAAGCAAAACAGCAATGCTGTTTTGCTTCTCAATCTCATTAGTCAATAAATATTTATTGAGCTTCTTTGAAAGATGCCAGACATGGAAGAAATGGAGCATTGAGAACGACACGCATTGTCCTTGCATTCTGAAGCCTGCGAGAATGAATAAAAATAAACATTGATGGGGTTCTGAAACTATACAAAAGTTGGGTAATTTTTATGTTGCTGTGAGACTGTGAATGTTTATGTGTTTGTCTTTGTTTTAGGTGTCAGTGGGATTGGGGAATCAGAGTCTTACAGGTGTTAGGCGGACTCTCTCCCATTTGACCTACACATCCCATCCAGCTCTATATTGCAAGTCTTCTATGCAAAATAGTAAAAATAGTTGGTACTACCCATTTGTTTTTGTTTCTCTATGTGAACTTACTTTCAAAAGCACACACATATTCATATTCATTCACCCTCCATTTTGTTCTTAGAGTCAACATGAGAAATTGTGAAATGAACCAGGAGCCTGTGACATACTTGGCATATACCTGTAGACTTAGCCGCTCAAGAAATTGACTCTTAGGATCACAGTTTGAAGTTAATCTCAGGCAAGAAGGTCTGTGAAATTATCTCCAATTAACCTGCCCCCCACCAAGAAAAATAGTAGCATGGCCAGGTATAGCTGTAAATCAAGTGGGAGAACTTTAACCTTGAGCAAAAATGGCCAGAGACAGAACCCAGGCACTGAGTTCAAGCTCCATGGTGAGCACAGGAGAGAGAAGGAGAAGCTGGGAGTGGGGAGAAAGAGGAGGAGGAAAGAGAAGTAGAAGAATGGAAGAACTCATTCTTTCTAATGATTACTTTTTGGTCAGGTTGTAGTCTTGAACTCAAGGCCTTGGTGTCGTCCCTGAGCTCTTTTTGCCCAAGTCTAGCACTCTACCACTTTGAGCCACAGCTTCACTTCCAAGTTCTAGCTGATAATTGGAGAAAAGAGTCTCCCAGACTTTCCTGCCTAGCTGTCTTTGACCTATAATCCTCATATCTCAGCCTCCTGAGTGGCTAGGATTACAAGCATAACTCACCAGAGCCCAACTAATTACGTTTTGAAATGATCTTCTAATGAAAAATACTCCATGACCTGTGATCTAATCACCTTTAACATGATAATCTATCATGCCATGGAATAGAAGAAAAATCATTTTCAGTAAGATGAATTTTTTTTTCTTGTGCTAGAACTAGGGCTTAAACCCGCAGTCTAAAAAGACCATCCCTTAGCTTTTTTAGCTCAAGGCTAACACTGTACAATTTGAGTCAGAATTATCCTGATCATTTTTTTATTGTAATTAGTAAAAGGGTTACATGATATTTGCCAGATAGAAGGTGCATTAATTCACATACATTGATACCCTTTCACATGTCTTGGTACTCATTTCCCTCCCTCCCCACACCCCCCACCCGTCTCCTGATCATTTTTTGATGGATGATTGGATATAAGAGCCTCAATGTGGTTTCCTGTAGGGCGTAAATATGTATATAACAACTGAGTCATGAGATGATGGAAGATCATTCCTTAAGGTCTTTCTTGACATACCTTAAGATCAAAAGCAGAATAAATAAGGAAATTCAAATGACATAGCATAACCTTCTCTGTAAAACAGGAAATCAGTCATCTAAATAAATTTAGCAGCTCCAAATAGAGAATGTGTGAATCACCTGATCAGGAACCTGAGACACAGGGACAGCAGCAAATAATTATGGTGAATAGATGAGATGAACTATCTTGACCTCAAATAGGAAGAAAGGAAAAGGAAAAGATTCAATTATGAAATTGGAACCTTTATGATGGAAGCAATTTGTGGGAAGCTGATCCAAAGACGTAACAAAGCAACACACAGCAAGTCAGTATGGTGGGTAGGGAGGTGACCTATCTTAGTGATTTTATCTAGGGCCATATACTATTTCCATGGTTTCTTGGACTCAAACTTCTTGGCTCTCTACTTTCACAGTTTCTCACAGTAACACCCACTCTCCTGCTCTCTTCTCTGTTTTGAGGCTTAGTATAGCAGGCCAAATTAGAAGCTGCTGGTCCAGAGAAGGAATGAGAAATGGAAATGCATGAATTTGCTAGCATGCAGGATCCCTAAGTTCATATCTCAGTACCACCACCACCAGGGGACCGTGGTGGGGGGAGTCGGGGGTTAGAAACATGAAAAACAGAAGGCAGCCATTATAAAATAAGGCCTAGAATATTTTAATAGTTTTGGTTAAGTCTCTTTCCAATTCAGAAAGTTCCCTAGTTCCTTCAAGTGGGCTTAGTTGACTATTTTCAACATTCATCTAACTCTGTCCAAATGCTCACACTTCTAACTGGTATGATCGCTCTATGTTCTGCAGGACTATTCTGCTTGTGTTACAAGGCCTTTGATAGTAACAGTCACATATGCCAAGCATGAAATTCACAGTCAAAATGCTTAAATGGATGGCTAAGTGAAAGAAGGAATGAGTGTTGATTGAGGTAATGTTTTTGATGACAGTGTACAAATACATAATAATACAGTATTAGACTACAAAGACTGTTAATAACAACTTACATGCTTTCTTACTCAATCTGATGAGATAAAATGTTAGCAATCAGGCAAGTAAAACAGACTAATTGCATAAAACTAAGAGAATAGACTCACCTTAGGAAAGAAAATACTCATTTTCTATCATTCCAAGCAGCATAGTTCATAAGTGGACATTGAGTAAAGAAAGAAAGGAAGAAAGAAAGAAAGAAAGAAAGAAAGAAAGAAAGAAAGAAAGTGAGATAGTGATGTGTACACAGAAAGAATCATAGATAGATGGCTGGATACATAAATAGCACATGTCTAGTTATTTAAAGAGGTTGGGATTAGGTAGCATCGACATTGGTCTGGCAGAAAATTCTGAGAGACTATTTGCAGTTATCCAGCAAAAATCCCTACTTCGCTGAAAGTGTGACTCAACTGATATATAATCAGGTGAACAAACAGAACAAGAAAGCAGAAAGCCTTGAGTTCAAGTCTTCCTATTGGAAAAATATATGCAAATGGAACTTTTTATTTTGTTAGTTGTGGGGCTTGAACTCAGAGCCTGATTACTGTCACTGAGCCTCTTTGTACTCAAGGTTAGAACTCTGTTTTTTTAGAAATTGGAGATAAGGATCTCATTGGTATTTTTCTGCCTGGGCTGCCATTGAACTATGATCTTCAGATTATTCCTACTGAGTAGCTCAGATTAGAGGTGTGAGACATCAGTACCCAATTGCAAACAGATTTTTTTCATTTTTTAAAATTATTCTTAGAATATAAAACATTCCAAGATGGTTTTTGGTCATCATTCTAACATCTGTAAAAACATATTACATTTGAAAATATGCTCCTTTTTAAAGTTTACACTTCAAACCATTTGACATGTAGAAACATATACATATACATATACATATGTATCTAAGGGAAACAATTTACATGCAATTTGATGGTAAATTAGACATTGAGACATTCACAACTTCATCTACAATCAGCCATTGAGATTTGCAGTAACTTGGAAGGGTGGCCAGGTATCATTAGTAATTTACATGGTAAAGGCTATAATCAGGTAAGATTAATCTTGTAAATATGTACCAATTATGAACTGTATACTTCACTAAGATTTAACCCATGAAGCATGGAGTAATGTCTATTTGGTTTATAGGACAAACAACATCAAAACTTGAAAAAAAAAATTAAACCTTAAGTACCCACAAAATCAGGTTGAGAACATTGCTAATAGAAATTTAGTTGTCTAAACCTTTTCATTCTGGTGGCTATATATTATATTTGTGAGTGATGTCATGGAGGGAGGATTGCAATCTTATTCTGACCACTGTTATCAATGATGAAATACAAATTAGACAGAAATCAGATTGTGGAAGGCAATACTTGTTGAAACATCATAAGTGTTCAGGAAACTTCTCAAAAAATGTTCTTAAATAATATTAAATGAACAGAGCTCTTGGGCTCATTCCAGATTTACTAAAAGATGCAAAAGATATTGGAGTCAACAATTGAAAAGAGGAAAAAAGGGTGCTTGCTATTAATGTTTAATTTTTAAGAATCACTGAACTAAAAGAACAAGAATTTGATGTATGCCTTTGACTTAGACAAGCAAGAGTTAGAAGAGTTAGCTATATTGAAAATAGGATAGATGGGTAGATAGATAGATACGTTGAATTTCAAACTTACATTGGACATCTAAATTCAGATCCTCAATGTGTATTTGGAAATATGTTCTTGTAACTTTGGTTCTGGAATCAGAGTACCTGTTAATCATATTAGTAATAACTGAAAACTCAGACAAATATATTTATTATAAAGACAGTATAGAATGAAGAGAAAAACAAGTGGGCACCAAATCAGAGACAAGGAGGAAAACATAAACAAGACAAACAAACAGCAAAGTTCTTAGCACCAAGCAAGCTTCCAGAATTCTTCAAGGCAATTGCTAATTTAACTTTATCCACATTCATGAGTATAGAACAAAGTATGATTTGAGAACCTCATAGACAGAAGCCAAGGCCAATAGCAAGAAATTGCTTAATTGTTTGGAAGTCTCATTGGTTTTTACTGAAGCGGACTTGATAAAAAAAAAAAAAAAACAAAAACAGAAGGCACACCTGAATTTGATTATGAAATGGACTATTATTATTGTGAAATGTAATTCTTATGGTTTATCTGAAATTCAAATTTATCCTACACTTCTAGGTTGCCCTACTTCTGAGTACTCTATACCTTCATGTCCTAGTATGGATACATTAAATGCAGCTTACATAATTGTTCCTCAGCTCAAATTTTAAAATAATTTGAAGGAGTCATTTGATAAATTGGTGATACTTTTGCTTAAAGTGAACCATGACACTGGGAAAAACCTTTAAAAAAGATAAAAAAGATTTTTTAATATTTTATGGCCAACATTTAAAAAGTAAAGTTCATACCTATAATTAAATAAATTACAATTATATAAATATATATTCAATGTGGTTTTAATTGTTTAACAGCAAGGTCACAGGGAGATGATCAAAAATACCTGCTCTTTCTGAAAAGTCATTGAAGTAACAGTTTCTAGACAGTGACACAGCACAGGGATTCACACAAATTCAACAAAGACTAGGATCAGAAGTTACTGCGGCAGGGAACAGTTCTTTTGTTAGAGAACTGATGGAAATTATAACAGATTGAATCTCATTTTCTTATACAGGAACGGTTACAGAATGCGTGGCTGTGATTTACACTGAAATTTTTTCTTCAAATCTACAAACTTGGAGACATATAAGCAGAAATTGACAGTAGACGAGAACTGGTACCCATCCCTAACATTAACAGTAGTCATCGGTAGAAATCAGTGAACGTGGTGGCCTTTGCACCACTCAGGTTCCCCTTTAGGAATGGAGACCTGCTCCCCAAGGCTTGGACTGCTTCCAGTCTAGGGACTGCCTCAGCTGAAGGGAACAGCTAGAATGAAGCTAGCCTCTAGTTCTTGGTATATCTCCCCAGGCCATCAATCATCATTTGCTTAGCATCAAATCAAAACCAACCTTTATCTAATCTCAGCTTCCTGATTTTTCTGTAGGATTCATGGGGCCTTTGTAGAGATTGCATCACAGCTCAACCTATCCCTCAAATGACTTCTGCTTATTTTCCTCCATAGGAATCAATGCTGGAACTGACACCAAATGAACAACCTCCATTTCAACCTCTATCAGAGTCTTTAATCCAGAAAGCCCAGCCTGAGACAGTGTAGTCTTGGAGACACAGGAGGACCATCAAAGGATTATATATGTAACCCAAACTAAATTATCTCACTATCTGGCTATATATCTTCAACAATACTCAAAAGAATATATCCTAGACATTCACACCTGCTATTGGTTGGAAGTTACTGTGAAGTTCAAGTGTTAAAGGGCTTGTTTGTCTCACTTCAGTGCTAATAGAAGGTGGAATCATTAGTAGGTGAAGGTCTAGAGGAGATAAAATGTTGACTGTTGGAGATAGGCTCTTAAAGGGACTATGCCACTTCTGACCCTTCTTTGAGGTGTTGCTTCCTAGACAGCCTGAGATAGAGAGACCTCCTCTATCACGTGTCCCTCCTTTGATGGGAAAGACTCAAAAGAACAGTATCAAATGAACTCATTCTGAAACTCCTTGATAATCTGAGACAAACTATATGGTTTACATTCCCAATATTGATCATCTTAGACAGCTTGTCGTTGTAGTGTAAAGGGGATTAATAATACCAGAACATATTCTAATGTCACATTATATTGAGATTGCATAGTTGCACATAGAATATTTAAGTTACTACTGATGTCATTTAGTTGAGAAATTACTTTAAAGCAAACACATGTATTCTTACTGTTTCTTTGGTTTTAGAAGAATTCCTTACAGTAACTAGTCTTATAATCTATAACTTAACTGAAAGTACCTTACTGTTGATAGTATGATATAAATATACAATTAATCTTCACTATGTGTTTTTTGTATTTTTATTATAATTAGCAGAAGGGTTACATTATATTCACCAGATTGCATGGGTTTTTAATTAGCATTTGAAGTCCAAATCCTGGATACATATTTTGTGGGGCAATAAATAAAAATGTGTAAGATTCAAACAGGTACAAAAACAGGAGAAGGGGTATCAACGTGTGAGAAGTAATGTACCTACTACCTGACAAATGTAACTATAACCGCTCTATACATTTTCCCAACAATAAATTTAAAAAAAAAAGAATGTGGAAGATCTAAATCTCAAATTTACACTTCAGAAGCTGGGAGTAACTTAAAGAAAACTTCAGTTGTCTAAATAAGTAATGAGCAAACCAGTCCAACTAAACCAGTCTTAGATATATGTTCAGAGTAAATTAAGCCTACATATAAAGAAACCTGAATATTCATACTTACTTTGGCACTACTCATAACAGCCCAGGTCATAGGCTTGTCAACAAAAGAATGGATAAAGAAGCTAGTAATACACAAATATGTTCAGAAACAGAAAAATAGAGTCCAGGGAAAGAGAGGAGAAGGGAAAAGAGGGGAGGAAGGAAGAGAAAACAAAGGGAGGAAGGAACATTTGAAAGTAAATAGCAGCTACTGGCTGTGAAGCGAATCTGAGATCAAAGGTAGAGGAGGGCATAACAGAAGGTACGAGGTAGCTGGATGGACATGAACAATGCACAGTCTATGCCTGAATGGCAACATCATTGCATTCCCAGTAATGTCTGTAATTAACATATGTTAGTGATTATGCTGAATAAATAAATGAATATTCAATAGAGAATTTGTAATGTTAAAGATGCTTAAGTAACTTTTCATCAGTGTCCTTGTCAGAAAAAAATGTTTTCTAGAAATATAACTAGATCTCTAGTCTTACAATAAAAATGTAATGCCATCTTCATCAAATATACCCATTTTTGTCTCTTTTTTTAAGCAGGCAATGAGAAATTCCTCTGCCTGTTACAGAAAATCGAAAGCTTCTGTAAGTACCTCAGAGCAGAGTTGTAGAATCTACCAAGCCAATTCTTCACCCTGCCCTTTTTCTTTAAACTTAGCAGGAATTCCCTAAATAATTTGTTGTGTGTCATATTTTTTCCATTTATATTGAAATATTTTGGTTGTGCAAAGGGATTTCACTGTGTTATTCCCATTTATGGACACAATGTAAGCTGATCAAAAGCATGCCCTGTATATCCATCCCTCTCATAGAAACATTTTCAGCAGATTTCCTTGTCCTGTTTGCCATAGTATCATAGTACCATTTGTATTGGCACAAAATGGAAAGACAAATGAGCAGATCTAGAGATAATCCCACACAGATAGAGACATCTTATTTTTGAAGACCTACATTGGAAAAAAATAGTCTCTCACTTGTGAATTTTATAAACATTGTGCTCCCTATAGAATTTCATATATGCATGTCTGTGTGTATGTGTGTTTTGTGCACATGTGTATCACACACTCACATATTATGTCTGTATAAATATTTGGGATGATAATTTGACATTATAAGGTTGCATTTAAGACACATCTTATACTGAGAATTGATCTTGCTCAGTACATATTCCAGAGGCATCTTCTGGAATAACACTACATACTGTTATTTAGCAGCAGGGGATGAATATTATAAGAAGATACTGGATTCAGTACCCACTTCTGGCACATGTTTCACTATCAGAACATTATGTTTCCTTTTGAATTTTTATTTCCTCTAAAATAGGCATAATAATGTCCTCTGCCTCAAAGCAATTTATGAGTATCAGATAATAATTGTAAATGTTGGCCCATGATAAGTACTACGTAAGCATTTGTTATGATTATTTTATTTTATATGTTTCAATAGGACTTAACTGTCTTCACATTTATATTATACAAGTTTATATCACAAAAATTCTAAAATTTATACATAGATATAACTTTTATAATTGTGATTGAATTATGTCATCATTAGTAATCGCAATACAAAATTTCTGAGTATTCTATGTCAATTCTTTCCAAAATTATTTTGATAACTTTTGTGTGCATAATAATTTTATAAGGTTATTGTTAAGTAATGCACCTTCTATCTGACGAATATAATGTAACCTTTCTATTAATTATGATAACAATATATTAAAAATAATAATTTTATAATAGAAAGAAGAGGAGGAAAGAGAACAAAGAAAAAAAGATGATTTGAACACATTTTAATCACCGTTTCTAATATCTGAAGAATGCTTGTAAGGTATGCCAAAAGGAAACTCTGCACACTTCAGGAGAAGAGGGTTTATTGCGTGAGGAAAGAGCAGACTCCTGCCGCCCAATATAGAGTTGGGCAAGCAAGAGAGCTTATGGAGGGAAGTGAGAGATTATATAAGGGAAGGGGTATAGCCACAGCGGAGGAAGTGAATGTGATCTCAGAGGATGGGTAAATACCTCAGACTGGGGGATATCCCACTGCCCCCAGGCATGCCAGTTGCCAGGGTTACAGGTGCTAAGCAGAAATTTCCAGGGTACAGGGGGAGAGAGCCAAGGGAAGAAGTCATTTCTTCCAGGTGGACCCAACAATGCTGAATATTAGTAATGTATTCACAGCTATTTTATGGTAGGAATGGTGACTTTAAATGATTATTTCTACAAAAATATGGCAGAAAGTATGTATTTTGGAAGTATATTTTTGGGGGGTTTTGTGAATCTTTCTGATGGCTTTTAAAGTGCTTTGAGCCAGGCATTGTGGGCTCATGTTTGTATTCCTCACTACTAGAAAGGCAGAGATCAGAGAGATTACTAGTGAAGATTCACCTAGAAATAACAAAGTTATTAGACACCACCTGAAAAATAAGCCTGGCATGGTAGTTTTTTTCTGTATTCTCAAATCATTGTAAGGCCTTTACTAGGATGATTACTGACCCAGGCAGTCTCTGGGGGAAAAAAATTTAATGATAGCCATGGGAGAAAAAGAAAACTAAATTCTTCTCAAGACGAAAAGAAAGAGGAAAATTCAACAGCTATTTAACACAATTGATAGTTTCACAACTTTATGAATTCTTTGCAATCTGTGTAAGCTTTTTTGTTTACACTGAAGAAAGTAGACTTTTACTCCCAGTGAGACATTAATTGAGGAGTATAACTCTGTTGATTGTATGTCATAGGGGTCTTCATGCTTAGGAAGTAGCCACTTGCCATATTCCCAGATGGAGCTTGTACTATGCCATTCAGTGCATAAGAATTCCCACATGGGTTCTAGATCAATGGATCATGCAGAAGATTCATTTCTGCAAGACTGAATATCACACAGTGCCTACACATAAATTTGCAAAGCCCTCTGATCTGCCAAAACACAGTACCATCCACTCATGACAAAATTATGCAAGGAAGTATGTATCTGATATACTAGTTATGCTTTTAAAAAATGAATGTTAAAGTATTAAATTAAAATTTTATGCCAATAAATAATTCATAATGTGGTTAACACACCACCTTCCAGAAATTATTTTATGAGGATTGGATAAACAATCGTCTATGTGCTAAAACTCCCAGTGCATATAATTTTTTCTAAACCACAGACTCATCTGTCTAACTTACCAGCAGGCTACTATCCTGCATGTAAGACGCTCAGGGAGCATAAAACTTAATATGTCCAAAAACCACATACAGCTTATATCTCCATCTCTCTGAATCTTTTTTACAGCCAGAAACCCGAGGCACATTCTTCTACATCTCTCAGAACCAATTTCCTAACTCTTTCCTAATTGGCTTAGTAACTCCTAACTTTATTTATCAACCTTTGTCAATATATCTGTTGTTTCCTCAGTCCAGGCTTGTGTAATCTTTTATATAAAATAATCATTGTCCTCGTCTCACATATTCTTTGTGGATCGTATTTGTAGACAGTTATTTCTTTTCTATGAATATATTACATCTATTTTAGAGCAAAGATCAAGGGCTTTGATATAGAGTAAACTTACATACATTTCATGATCCCTGGGACACCTATGGCACAATCTCCCTCATAAACACTTGGCCTGGCAACCCTAATTGCAATCAATGATCTCATCTTGATTCCTTGATTTTACCAACATCCCCAAGGGTGAAGAAGTTCTAGGACCCTAACAATGCTTGCTGCCTTCCCAAGAGTAATAACTACTTTAGCATGGTTTCAACTACTTAGTTTTTTTTTATTACCATGGTCACAAAGTCTATATTATATTTTTTCAGATCTTTATAACTGATTACAACCATGAATTATAATCTGTGTTGAGGATTGAAATGATATGTGTTAGTTTACCACTATAGAGTACAGCCTAAGATTGTCAAGACTGGCAAATAATTAAAGAATTATATTGATTTTCCTCCTATGAAAGCTCCTTCTAGCTTAGAGTAGAATATAGCTAATCATTTTGGTTTGTGCTAGTAATTTTTTCTTTCTTTTTTTTTTGTCAGTCACGGGACTTGAATTCTGGGCCTGGGCACTGTCACTGAGCTCTTCAGTTCAAGGCTACCACCCTACCACTGGAGATAAGAGTCTCAAGGACTTTAGTGCCTGGGTTTGCTTTGAGCCATAATCCCCAGATCTCAGTCTCCTGAGTAGCTAGAATTACAGGTATGAGCCACCACACCCGGCTAGTGCTAGTAAATTTTAAAATGTTGTTTTACTTATTATTTGGTTAGTTTATTTTGTGTCAGTCCTGAGACTTGAGCTCAGGGCCTAGACACTGACTGAGCTTCTGTTGCTCAAGGCTAGTGCTCTACCATGAAAGCCATAGCTCTGGTTTTTGGGGTTAGTTTATTGGAGATAGGAGTCTCACAGACTTTTCTGTCTGGGAATCTTCAAACATTGATCCTCAGCCACCTGCACAACAAAGAAAAAAAAGGTTTTAATGACTCTCATTTACCTTAGACGAGACATACATAGGCTAAAAAGCAAGTTGCCACATGTTTAAATTTCACATATTAGTGAATGTGTCTTATTTAACAACTCTATCCATATCCAGGTCAGTACCTACAACTCTGTACTTATTTGCTGAATACATACTAAAGAAATAAATACATAGTAATGAATAATAAATTATATTTTGAGAACTATTGTTTATTAGTTTACTGTTACTATGTTAAGGAAATATCAAAGAAGTTTGCCAGATGTATTTAATATAGACAATAGCATTGGCAAGAATTTTAGTAATTGTCACACAAAAGGAAGACCAGTCCTGAATGATGTGACTGTCATTATAACACAGGCTGAGGACTTGCATGAAATAAATACAGGCAAAAGAGAATGTTGGCTAGTGTACAAGTTCTTTCTCCATCTCCCATTCTCCTACTCTTTCTTTCCTTCCTGGTTTTTATGAAGTAAACTGCTTGAACTTGTATGAGGGTGAATTTAAAGGTGATAGATTAACTGCTGGTGGGATTGTAAGGTAGTTCAGCCACTCTGGAAAGCAGTGTGGAAGTTTCTTGAAGAACTGAAAATTGACCTTCCCAATGATCCCGCCACACCACTTCTGGGCATCTATCCTGAACAACATAACCCAGGATATAATAAGGACACCTGCTCAGTTGTGTTCATCTCTGCACTATTCACAATAGCCAGGCAATGGAAACAATCCAGATGCCCTACTGCAGATGAACGGATGCAGAAAATGTGATATATATATACATATATACACAATGAAATTCTACATAGCCAACAGACAAGATAAAATAATGGCATTTGCAGGAAGTGGATGAATATAGAGCGAATCATGTTGAGTGAGAGAAGTCAAGACCTAAGGAACAAAAGGCGCATGGTATCCTTTATATGTGGTTATTAGAACCAAACAGTACAAGAGCGATGACTCAATATTTGCATACCCAATGATATGGACATGGTACTAGAAATATAAACACAACTACATAGACATAAAAATCTATGACTCTAGACATAATGTTTTATTACATAGATTAGTATGTATCTATGACATACAAACTCTCAGCCTAATTTTGATTATGTTCTAAAATCTAAGTGCCAGTGATTGTATATAGAGATTCCCTTCTTGAATACTTGTTTGTTAAACATGTCATTTGAAATATGATGTAAAAATCAATGTTAATAAATTCTTTAATAAAAAAGGAAATTTCAAAATAAATAGGATTCAGGCAGAGGCTTGATTATTACTACTTGCTTTTAGGCTTGTTTTCAGTGAAACTATTGAGTCAAAGAAGAGCAGAAACATTTGAATGAACTTGCAGTTTGGACAGAAAAGCTAGTGTAGGGTTACCTAGCAAAGTCTTTACTCAATTCCTAAGGTCACACGGGTGAGGTTTCTCAAACCCTTTAAAGTCTAATGCTATGTGGTTCAGATAAAAGACCTGAGTTACAGGATTTGATGTTCACCTTGCTGGGATTCGGTCTTACATTGGTCTGATTCTTCCCCGCTCTTCTTCCATTCTTTCTTTCAGAAAAGGAAGCATTTACTTTGTATCATAGTAAATGGGAATTACATTTCTTCTTTTACAGAGGTTTACAGCAAGAGCTTGCCTAGAGTCTCAGAGGTGACTTTAGCCTCGGACTTTTTAATCAAGTAAGGCTGTTATGGGGACTCCTGGAAATAAATTCATATACTTTGCATTTTGTGATAAACATAAAATTCTTTGCAGGGGGCACAAGAATAAAATGTTTTATACTAATATTGTCTATGGGTATTAAGTTGACAAAATGTAGATCTGTGATGGCTAATTTTGGTTGTCAACTTAATGGGATTGTGAAGTATTTTGAAAACTAGTAAAGTATCTGTAGTTGATTCTGAGAGTGTTTTACTAGAGTGACTTTAAATAACAGGGAGAGACACATCACTAATTTCGGTTGCCAGTATTCACTGGGCTATGATAAATTATATAGGATTGGTCATTCATATACTGAGGCCAAAGGAAGATAAGCATAGGAGTGGTTGACAAAAACGCAAAGCTTTGTGTATATGATCATGTAAAATAATATTCTGTGAAATGTGAACTCCAAGAAAAGGAAACAAAATACATTTTTAGTTGCCATTGTTGCTGATTTTTGTTTCTTTTCCTTTTGGTCTTGCTTGTTGGTTTGTTTGTTTTGGGGAAGATAAGGGAGGCAAAGAAAAAGAGGAACAAGGATGAATAAATACAACAGTGGCACTCATTAGACATCACGTGTACAATAAATGATACATCTTGTGGGTGGGTTTGGGAGGGGAAAACTGGAGAGAGCAACAGAAGAGGTGGTATGGCTCAAACAAAATTGTACTCATTATTCATTACCTGATTCAGGTATTTGTAACCCTTCTGTATATCAACTCTACAATAACAATTTTAAATATTGGGTGTTGGTATCCCATAGCCAGATAGGTTAAGGGGGAGAAGAGGAGAGAGCCTACTAGAGGAGGCTATCTTCCTTCCTTCTTTCCTTCCTTTTTTCCCACCTTCCTTCCTTCCTTCTTTCCCTCCTTCTTTTCCTTTTTTGTTTCTTTCTTTCTCCTCATTTAGCACTTTGATTTAGAGCTACCTTGTTCACTGTGTCCTTCCTGTCAACATGCACTGAAATAACTGAAATCATGGGCTCAAATAGATAATTCCTCCTTTCAAGTTTGGTTTTTCTTAAGAATTTGTCAGAAAGATAAAAAGTCTGACTTGCCCAGATAATAAATCTGGCACATTATTATGCAAATGCAGAATTGTCTTATCAGGAATTGTCTTTATCACTGTATTAAAACTTCCCAAGCAATTTATCTTTTCTTATTCTTTAATGAACTGAACGATTTAGATGCACTCTACCTATACCCCAAAATGATAATGAGGCAATATATAATTAAAACTAGAGCATAATAACCCAAAGAACTAATACAGCTGAAAAGAAAGAGACTGTACTAATTGGTCCCAGTGTATTTTCTGCCCCACAGTTGTCCTTCAACATTCAACTCCAGCGCTCTGCCCATTTAGGATACACTAGGAACACCTGCCTTCCTTTAATCATCATGGATTTTTTTCACATCCCTTTGTTGATCATCAGCACAACAACCACCACAAATACATACTTAAGGAAAGAATTCATTAGGAAAGATTATTGCAATTAGAAGAAGCATATGGAAATAAAGGTATCCTGCTGTTAAGATCTCCAAGAATACCAAAGGTTAAGCAAAGGAAATTTCCTAGTAGGGACAGGAAAAACAAAGCTAGAAGAGCCCAGTAAGGCGGAGTGAGTGAGCCAGCAGTGTAGTTGCACATTTTGGGGGTGAAATGTCTTTCCATGGGCTATTCACTAATATTTTTTCACATCTCATTCTGGAACTGAAAATAATAATTTAAACCTGGGGTAGGTGAGAGGCTTGATTACCTATGGTTGTCAAGTTAGCAGATATTTTATTGAGATAGGTTAGTAAGGTCTAATTGTGTTTATATTAATTATGGGGAAAATGTCTATCCTTAATGGAGAAAAGACTTTGAGTTCCAAACATCGACTAAAAATTGTCATCAAATTAATGAGAAGTCAGTGTTATGCCTCTTACACTGGTGGCAATATCAAAAATAGCACTCACTTAATATGATTTTTTCTAAGTCTTTCCATTTCCTAACAAATGGGGCGATGTCATTCTTTCTGACAGCAGCATAGAATTCCATTGTGTACAAATACCACAACTTATTGATCCACTCATCAACTGAGGGACATCTAGGTTGGTTCCATATCTTTGCTATGGTGAATAGTGCTGCAATGAACATTGTTGTGCTAGTGGGTTTAGTATGTCCTTGTTTCTGGATGGTTGGGTACATGCCAAGTAGGGATGGTTTCCCTCATTCGTCATAATCAGTAGAAACCTTGGGCTCTACTAGCAGAGATTTGCAATAGAGCAAAATCTTGATACATAAGGACATATAATGTGAAGCTAATTAAAAGGACCTCCAGGATAGTGAAACAAAAGCCATATAATGAATGATTGTTGTCCTTAATGTACTATGTTGTCTCTCATCTCCTTTGCTGTCCCTTGTTATCTCATATTGGTATAGTATCTCACTTTGTTATCTAATATATTGCATTTATTTGTATTTGGATATTTGAAATTTGATAGGGAAGGGGGGAAAACCAAGACGGGTGGGGGGTGTGGGGGGGGAGGGAAATGGGTACCAAGACATGTGAAAGGGTATCAATGTATGTGAATTAACGCACCTTCTATCTGGCAAATATCATGTAACCCTTTTACTAATTACAATAAAAAATAAAAATTTAAAAAAAAATAGCACTCACTTTTGTTCTCTTATTCACTGCTGTCAGAAATTGTGTTTAAGTGGATTCTAAAAGGGCTTTCCTGGTTTGATTTTGTTGTTGTTGTTGTTCAAATAGAAATTACTGAATGTTTTTGAATGTCCTTGGCAGTAAAGAATGCTCTCAGTTTTCTATCTCAAGAACTAAGACTGAAGAAAATTTACAGATGGAACTGACCTTATCATGCTTAGGGAAAGGAGAATACTACCATATTAACAGTCGCAGCTTTTCAGAAAAGAATAGATTCATACTCATTCCTGCCTGGAAAAGCAACTCTTGCATGTGAGGAAGGGATCAGAACCTAAGGCAGTTAATATTCTGAAGCAGCAGCATGCAGAAAGAACTTCTTCAAAAACTAAACTCAGGTTTCATTCCAATGCTTATGAACCATTTAAACACTGTTTTGTTTTGTTTCTTGACAAAAATGAACAATTGAAAATGATAACACAGGCCCTGCACAGTATTGGAGATACTTGTAGAGATTAAAAAGACATTAGAATTGAAAATTTCTTGTAACCTGCAAAGTTTGAATATCAATACAATATGATGCTATGGTAATTGAATATTCTACCAAGGTGTAACATGAGTTGGCTGAGAATACACAGTCCTGGACAATTCCGGTTAAACTGAATTCTGTCTGCCTTTCACCAGTGTTTGGAACCTTACACAATTGTCTGGCAAAACTGTATTATAAATTCACAAGCAATATGCTAGTAGTGGTGTAATCTTGGCATGGCTCATTTAAATTAATGTAAGGATTTCAAATCCTGCAGGCCTTGTAGCCATACCTGTTCTGGTCTTAACTATTGTGCACTTTAAAAAGTTTATCCAAGTGCCTTAGAATTATTATGTCTGATCCTGATTTAATCCTTATTGAGCCATCAAACAATGATCTAGAAAGAAAGAACTATCTACCATATGTACTTATATTTCACTTATCATTGTTTTGCTTAAGAAATGTGGTTATACTCACTGGGCCCTTGTGGCTCACACCCGCAATCCTAGCTACTCAGGAGGCTGAGATCTGAAGATTGCACTTCAGTCCAACCTGAGCAAGAAAGTCCATGAGACTCTTATGCCCAGTTGCCCATCAGAAAACTGTAAGTGGCACTGTGGCTCAAAGTGGGGTGCTAACCTTGAGTGAAAAAGCTGAAGAACAGTGCCCAGGCCCCGAATCCAAGCCCCAGAGCTGACAAAATAAAGTAAAACAAACAAACAAAAAGCCCTTGCTAGTCTCAATTCGAATACACTAAGAACTAAATGTTCTTAAATGAGGAGGAACTGTCCTGAGTAGCCCATTTTGTCTTCATCTCTCTTGTGACAGAAGTTCCTCCTGGAATTCTCAAGCCCAGTGACCAGTGGTCTGAGTCAAAGCCACTAAACATCATATTGTAGAATTCTGTGTAATTCATTATCAACAGTGATGACATTGCTTCATTGTTCACCCATTTTTTCCCTTCATTTCTGTGTCCCCTTTACCCTCCCCAAAACAGATAAATGAACAAACAAGACAGAAATAACATAAGATAAAGACAACTGCCGGGGAAAGGGTCAGGGAGCTTGGCCCAGTGGTAGAGTACTTGTCTAGCATGCGCTAACATGCACCCAGGTTCGATTCCTTGGTACCTCATACAGAGAAAAAAGCTGAAAATTGTAGAGCTCTAGCCTTGAGAAAGCCCAAGGACAGTGCTCAGGCCCTGAGTTCAAGCAAGGATTGGCAGAAAAAAAAAAAAAAAACGTGCCAGGCACAGTGGCTCATGCTTGTAATCCCAGCTATTCAGGAGGCTGAGATCTAAGGATCACAGTTTGAAGGCAGCCTGAGCACTAAAGACTCTGAGACTATTATCTCTAATTAACCACTAGAAAACCAGAAGTGGGGCTGTAGCTCAAGGGGTAGAGTGGTAGCCTTGAGCTGAAATGCTCAGAGACAGCTCAGAGGCCCAGAGTTCAAACCCCACGACCAACAATAAAATAAAATAAATAATAAAAATAAAGGCAACTAAGAAAAAAAACCTATTGTTTCCATTGCGTGTAGTTCATTACATATGTATAATTTATATGATCAGAACCTTGGCCTTGGGCCTTTGTGTTTCTCCTCTAAGGGAATCTTCTTTTGATCTTACTGTATGTGAGTGTCTAAAGTCCAATAAAATTTATCATATCCCAGAGCATATTAGATCTATAAGCTCCCTATTTCCAGATGCTTTATAAATCCATTAAATATAATCATGTCCACTTGCATACATATACATATATAGAGACTGCATATGCGTATGTGAAGAACTATGAATTTAGTTCCATGATATATCCTTAATCTGTTGGATGATAATATAAAGGAGTCAATTTAATTGAGAAGATAACAGAACTTGTTCCTGAGAGGTGTCAAAGATAAGACTCCTATGCCAGCAGAAGACATAGCTCCCAACAGGATCTCATTTTGTACCCACAGCATGAGTTCTGAGCACACATTTGTGCATTTATCCATAAAGAAAGGATTGTGTCATAATGGTAAGAAAAATAAGATGTAAATAAATTTATTATTAGTTATTTCTAAATAATATTTTGCTACATTTCCTAATAATCAAATACTATACTTATTTGGCATTTATCTTTTAGTTTTTACACAACAAAAAAAGGGATTGGAGGGGCTGGGAGCATAATCGAGTGGTAGAGTACTTGCTTAGAATGGGCGAAGCCCTGGGTTCAATTCCTCAGGACCACAAAAGAAAGCTGAAAATGGTGCAAAGAAAAAGCCGGAAGTGATGCTGTGTCTCAAGTGGCAGAGCGCTAGCCTTGAGAAATCCCAGGGATAGTGCCCAGGCCTTCCCTTCAAGCCCCATTACTGGCAAAAAAAAGTGACTATGATTCATATTTAAGTTTAGATTATAAGACAGTTTATATTAAAATGCAAATGAATAATCATCAAGAAAACTCCATCTTGAAAACTGTATATTGAAATTAACACAATTCATTGTCATTATTGGTTTATGAAGTTTTTTTTTCTTTTAACATGGGGAATCCATCTGGGAAATATTCTTGTTGTGTTTCCTGTCACTGAGAACACTATCTGGCACATAAACACTCAAGAAACACTTGCTAAATTAATTTTTTTAATTGTCTTGCAATTTGCATGGAAGTAGAGAGTCTCAAGTGAGTGAATGAATATAAAATGTGTGTCGTTTAGCTGTAGACCTTGAGTTTCTTTCCTAAGGTACTCTCTTATTGTTTATTTATTCAATATTCTATCCTTAGTGCTGTCAAATATTATGGCTGGAATTTATATTCTATTTACCTAACAACCACATTTAAAAGTATATCAAGTCTGACATCTCGCAAACCCCCAAATACACACATGAAAGCCTGTTGCATAATACACCTATGTACGCATATATGGGCGAACATATGTGTGTGTATTTACATATATTTTTATATATATGGAGAGTGTGTTACAAATTTAGAGTAAAACATAGTGGGCATGATCCTTTCCACAAGAACACACCTCATTGTGATTTCAATCTCTTCTAAACATTCTTGCTTTTAATTTTAGAGATGGCAAACTCCATTTCTTTAAATAATAATCTTTCTTGTTATTTCAGTCACATGTTCATATTCAATGGCATAAACTTACATAAGTTTCATTCCACTTAGACTGATATATTCACTTAAAATTTTTTAACTTTTAAAATTAAAGCTTACTAGAACTTTTAAAATTGTTCTTTTGAATTTAAACTTTAGCTTTAGCAATTCAGTTTCCTGTCAGGAGAAGTTCTTCACCTATAGTGTTGGATCTACCAAAGTGGGAAAGTTTTAGCTACTCTTCACAAAGCTGGACTTGAAGATACCACTTAAGGAACAAGGTAGTGTCTTCCCTCTGGGTCAAGGAATCATCTTCCTGAATTCCCACAATAAATAATATAGATTTACCAGTGTACATCGCTTGTTAAAGATACAACCATGTTCCATGTGAAGTATCTTCTTAGGCCCCTTGTGGTGTTTATGTAGCATGTCAAGTTGACTAGACTGAGGGATTCGCAAAAAAACTAATAAAGCAACATCTTAGTTATTTGCCAGGCATTGAGCTTGTACCTTACTGAAAGGGACTTCCAAGTTGGATTGATTTTGATTAGAATGCTTAGGCTACTGAGATTAGGTCAAGGAGGGGATTTCCAGAGGAGATTAGTCAGGGAGTCACGGACTGTGGATGGACAATATACTCTCAGTCTGGTGTGCGATGGTGAGTTAAAATGGCATTGGGACCCGACGGGACAGATGCGATAAAGGTGAAATTGTCTTCATCTTTCTTCCAGACCTGGGAAGCCCATCTACTTAAGGATATCAGAATGTGAAGTTCTGCCTTTTGGAGACACGGGAGTACAGAATTCATCTCGGTGGCTCCCCTATTTTAGCTTACAGCTTAGGAGGCCTTCAGACTTGGATGAAACCATGATACTAGATTTCCTCATACTCTAGCCTGCTTGTGGCCTGTCATGGGACTTCACTCCTATACTCAAGTGAGCCAGTTTCCCTAGTGAATTGAAGGCTTCAGTTCAGACTTTTCCACTAAACCTCTCCTATCCCTTTTTTAATCTGAAAAAAAAAATGTTGAACTCTTCTATTTCCTGGTGGTTTCCTTGGAATGTTTGCTTCATTGTGTTTAGTTTATATCCCTTTATTTTTATTACAGTGGGCTCTAAAATGCTTTTCAAGTGAATACATATATACACAGTCTGTTATCTTCCACTAAGCTGTTTGCTCCATTTAAAAAGTGCTTTATTTAAATGAGATTTCATCTCTTTTCTATAAATTAAGTGGCATTATCAGTACATATTAGCAATAGTGTTATCTGGAATATCAAAATGGTGAGTTTCAGATAATATTTCAAATAATTATGCAAGTGGCATTGGGTAAATGAGTTCACTGAATCTCATCTTTCTACCACAAATTGTTTATAAACACAGCTATTTAAAACTGATGGTATATTCTTAAATAGTTGTGATATCTCCAAATATAGATGTGAAGCAATGTAGAAAATAATTATGGTTAATCTCATGCTGTTACTGTATCTGACTTTGTTACCTGGTATATTGTATATATGTTTATTTGAAATAGAGAAGGAAAGGGGGGAAACAAGATGATTGGGAGGTGGTAGGAGGAGGGAAATGGGGACAAAAACATGAGAAGGGTAGCAATATGAGAGAAGTAATGCACCTACTACCTGATGAATATAACTGTAACACCTCTATACATTATTCCAACAATATTTTTTTTAAATTTAAAAAAGGAAAAGAATAAACCAAGCCCCACCTTAGTTTTCATAACATGTAAAGACAACTCAATTTCACCACTTAGATTATAAATACCAGGTATGAATATGATTTAGATGGAGACAAGGAACAGCTAAATCCAACTGCTTTACAGTATCAAAAGGAACTGGCCATGTTTTCTCTGCCCGCCCCCCGCCTTCCCGGCACCCAATGGAAATCACTGCTACATGATTTTTCCTTTAATTTAGCCCTTCAGTTTCCTCTTCTTTATATGTCTGTTAGGAGAGCTACTAATAAGTCCCCGAAAACTTAAATTTTCCCCTAATAGTTTCTCTGTTTTTCATTCACAAGTGAATTTTTGCATTCCTGTATGACTGGTTTGGGAAAGAGACAAGCATATCATAAGCCTTATTTGCTCTAAATTTGGGCAGCTCAAAAATGACTAGACTACCCATTCTATGCCAAATAAGCTTATTTTGATGAATAGGAGCCATCTGTAAAATATTGATCTTAACAGAGTGACAAATTACTTTTTAAATGAGTGAAATTGGGTCATAGGTCACATATGAATAGAGCTTTATTGTCTTGGAATATTTTTATTATTTAATAATTAAGGTGGGTAATATAATTTCTCTATTGTGCTGGGTATGGCAGGGAATATTGTAAATGTTCGGCTCTGGTGTATTTGATGCCAGTAATAAAACTTTATATTTCTACTGTGAATACATGGACTTCACACATAATGAGACACAATATTATAAAATTCCATCAAAGGGAACTCATTTATGATTTGAGAGGGAATAATAATGACCTCTAACTGAATGACGGCATTAAGCATTTTGGGCTTTCAATTTTACTTCATAGAAATATCTCTATATAGTCGTTTTAATTGAGTGTGATGATTATTTTTTCTACAATACTCTAATAGGAAATGTTATAAACATTAAGTGCTTCAATTTTAAAGAATCTATAAAACATGAATAGCTTTTGATTTAAATGAGATTTTCTGGTTATCTGCTTCGAGATTTTCAACCAAGAGTTTGCAATGTATACTCAAAACTTTGCTATTACTTTATGTACATGTGTGAAAATGAAACTTGCTGAGATTGATTTGGGAAAGAGGAAGGATGTACAACAAGCATGATGGAGAAGATGAGTGTAATAAATATATTTTGTGCATATAAGGACCTGGTAAAGAAATCTCTTTCTACAACAGATTGTACTAATACAGATGGAAAGAAAATATTTCTGATACCCAGTAAATTACATCTGAATAGAATTTGTACTGTCATGATTAACTTATTTTAAAGCCTTTCATTATGAATGTGTGTGTGTGTTGTGGGGCTTGAACTCAGGGCCTGTGTTCAGTTCCTGAGCACTTTTCCTCCAGGCTAGCAAAGAAAGGTTCCAGTCTGGCTTTAAGCCATAATCCTCAGACTTCAGCCTCTTGAGTAGCTAGGATTCAGATGTTTGTACATTAAGAACTCACAATACTCTGGCACATATTAAACTTGTAATATATTTATATAGCAATGATATACAATGCAATTTTTTGGAAATAGAGATCACAGTTTTCTTTTTTGTACTTTTGTTTATTATTAAATCACCTTGATGTTTTTTTCATTTCATAAGTTACTTCAAAAAATTGAAAAAATAAAATATATATAACAAATATGAGTATAGTGTTTGAGTGTCTCATCCCTTCTGTATTTATCTCCCTTTGTACTACATGCCCTTTTCATTTTAATTTTTTTGCAGAGGTAATATATAGAAGTGTTATAGTTACATTCACCAGATAGTGGGTACATTACTTCTCACACATTGATACCCCTTCTTATACTTTTGTCCCCATTTCACCCCCACACCCTGTCTTATAAAAACTCATCTCTATCTTAAAAAACTACTGCTAATTGCATGCATCAAAATGTGTTCTGTCAAAACATGGTGCATTTTCATTCCATTTATATTGTCCCAAATTTTCTCTTTTCCTTTCAATATTTCACTGTCTCCTACATGTTACAGAAAGAATTCTCAACCAAAATGCAAATACACACCTTAGCATATTGTCCTAGGTAATCTTCATAATATGTTTTACATATACACATAAAAAGTAAGCTCAGTGGCTGTCAACTGGGAGCAGATCCAGGATCCATAGCTAAATAATGGCTTCTGCTATGGACCACTATCAGAAGAGACAGTCTCTGACCAGAATAATGGTGCAAGAGAAAACTAAGTAACCACCACTGAACATAGGTTTGTTCCTGAACATAGTGTTTCTTCCTGGTTGTTTTGGACCTTGTGCATGCAACATGAAGATACAGAAGTGAGAGATGTACAAGAGAGACAGAAATACACACAAAAATTAATACCTGCCTACACACAAGTATGCACACTGACTTTTTATATAAAGATTACTCTTTCTTCAAAATCTTGGGGGATAAGAACACAAACATCCACAGAAATCAATTTAGCATCACGATATGAATGGACTTGTTTATCATATCAAAATTTTATTCTAAGAAAACATGAAGTGGCACATTGACAGAAAGTGGTAGGATAACTTATGGTTTAGAAAAACTACTTGTATATATTTTGTCTCCCTCCATCCTTGCTTATAATTACTTCTAGTCCTACATATTCTTTGCTTTCATAAGCCATTTTAACACTCAGGCAAAAGAATGCCTTCCATGAAATTCGGTAAAGTCTTAACTTTGTGTGTGTGTGTGTGTGTGTGTGTGTGTGTGTGTGTGTGGTCTTTTCTCTTTTTTGCCAGTCCTGGAACTTAAACTCAAGGCCTGGCCACTTGAGCTTCTTTTGTTCAAGGTTGGCACACTACCACTTGACCACAGCACCACTTTTGCTCTTTCTACCTCTGTGTAATGTGGTACTAAGGAACTGAACCTAGGGCTTCCTGCATGCTGGGTAAGCACTCTATCACTGAGCCACCTTCCCAGCCCCTTACATGTTATTTTAGTCATAACATCTGTGTTATAGAAAAAATCTATGCAATATTTATAAATTACAAGAGACATTACTACTCCTGTATGAAGAAAAACATAGACATAATCTTTTATCATCAAACTATATCATAATCTATGAATTTTGAAAACTAATTGATGCATGTAAATCATAGTTTACAGTTGTCTTTATTTAAAAATAAGTTATAGATAAGATATAACACCTGCATACATCATAATATGACAATAAAAACTTCTAAGAACTCACATTTTACTGTGGAACTTGTACATGT
Source organism: Megascapheus bottae (assembly GCF_031878675.1). Lineage (NCBI taxonomy): Eukaryota > Metazoa > Chordata > Mammalia > Rodentia > Geomyidae > Megascapheus > Megascapheus bottae. The sequence continues at coordinate 32,140,975 of NC_143527.1, forward strand.
GTGTTTGTATGCTCATTCATCAGTGCATGATAGTCCCTGGGCTTGAACTCAGGGCCTGGGCATTATCCTATAGTTTTTTTACTCAAAGCTGGTTCTCTACCACTTGAGTCACCATTCTACTTCTGGCTATGGGCTAGTTAACTGGAAATAAAATAAGAATTTCACAGCTTTTCCTGCATGGGCTGACTTCATACTGTGATCCTCAGATCACATCCTCCTGAGTCCTACAACTTGCAATGTGACCCCACCAGTACCAGCTCACAGAACTCTTTATCCGTCTCTTTTTGCTCCTGATTATCATTTGTTCTGTGTTTTATGTGGGCCATTTTAAGGATATTAGTATTCTTAATGATAAATTCAAGATTTAAAAATCTGCTACAATAGAAAAGATCTAAGAAGAATATTAAGCCAGGAGTGAATGCTACCCAAAGCTTGGAGTTTTTCTAAGATAATTAAGGTTAAGAATTTGGAAAGTATATAATCTTTGTAAAAACTGGTAAGAATTCTAAATATCCTGTAGCTGAGTTAAAAAAAAAGTGTGTGTGTCAGAAAATGAGATCAAGGATATGAATAGGGAATCAGAAATAGGACATTTCAAACCAAAAATATACGTTTATCAAAAAGAAAGAAAGATTAAACAGAATTCTTACGCCAGTCAAGCAATGTGTCACTGCTTACAAGGGCTCCTTTGTCAGGGAGTCGCCATAAACACAGGTGAATCTTTGCACTGCAACTTCTTGTATTAGATTTTGGAGAAAAAGTCAAGGACTATGAGGCATCTAACATAATATGTTCAGCATGATGATCCCACTGATAAATCAGAGTTATTGAAACAGGCTTGTCTATTCACCTTGATCTTTGAGGCCAAATTGGCTTCAAAGTTAAAACTGGAGCAAACCTTTAAGTACATCTAAGAGATAACTGATCTTGAATGTAAGAAACAAGAACTACAAAAGCAGAGACAGATACTCTTAGAAAATATAAATAGGAATCTGTATTACAATAATCATTGTAAGATACATGAAATCTGTTATAAAGATATTCCTGACCACGTGGAAACAGCAAGGATCTGTGTCATTGAGAATTATATAAGATTTTACTCACACGTCTCTTAATTAAGAGTACCAGTTATACCTGGCTTCATTTCAAAGTAAGTTGTATTATTAGCTAAATTGTACAGCTTTCCTCTGTCTCGTGTCTTCTAATAGCAGTGACACAAATTTGAGGAGACTAATTAGCTGAAGCTTCAAACTCATATCTCAGAAGAATAAGCTTACCGCTTCATTTTCTGAGCCATATGGCTGTGAGATCACACTAGGCAAGACCTTTCCAGCAGCGAGGTCAGAATTTCATTTATAAATAGATAATTGGAAATCCATCCATCTGAGTTCCATGGAGTTGAAGAACTAAAATTTTCAGAGAATTATTTAAAGATCAGAAGGATATAAACTATCTCCATTCAACACCATAAGAGAAAACTTGGGAGATTCTAAAACACTTAAGTAAAAATTACATGAAGAAAATATATGAAATTGCATGTGACTTTTCAATGAGTATAATCTAGCCATAGAAAAACAAATATGTATTTTTAGTTATTGAATGATGCAGCAACTTGTATATCATTTGAGGAAAATTACAAATATGGGGAAGAATTTTTTTTGAAAGAACCAAAATTTACCTCTTTGGGGGGAGGAGGGTAGGGCTTGCTATCAGTCTATGATTCTCAATTTTGGTTTCCCATTAGATTTATTTCAAGGAAGACTCCATTAAAACACTAATATTCTCTTTTACCTAGCACTTTAGATTTATTTTACTGTGGTAGGATGCTGTATTGATATTTTTGTAATATCCCAGTGTAATTCTATTATGAAGTTAAAGTTCAGAATTAGTCTGAATATTAAGTGTTATAATCAGAGATGGGCCCTTACTCTAGAACTGGGACACTCTGACCAGCTTCAAGGAAAGAACTCATCAGACAACCTTGACTTGTGACCCTTCAATGTCTATCTCAGCAGATAATAGTCTTGTACTGAAGTTCATGCCTTTTGACAATGAGGCTATGCAAGGACTTGGTGAGCTGAAACCTAGTGGTATACTGCAGAGCCTGATATAGTTGATCCACAATTGTGAAATTAATATAAAAGTTTGACTTTCACTTCTACACTATTTTACTCCCACTACTTTTCACACTTGCCATCTCCAGTATCTACTGTGTATCCTAAACTCCTAGTCAACTTTGTTTCAGGAGAACTCATCCATAGCAATAGACAATATGTTCATGTATGAGAATAGAAATTTGGTTTGCCATCACTTCCTTTTACTCTTTATTGCTATATGTGGACATTGAAATTAAAAGGTCCATATTCATGTGCCATTATCTGTGACTTTGGTACCAGTTTGAAGGAGAATCATCTACACTGTTGTTCTAGTGTGTTAGTTCATAAACATATATACATATACATGCAAGCATCATATGGATATATACCTTTCCTAGTCTGGGAGACAGATGTCTGACTTTAATGGAAAATCTATGGGTTTTTAAGGAGTTTGAAAAGTAGATTGAGACCCAGTCTTCCTGGTATATGGCTTGGTGTGATTTGAAGCTATCTGCAAAAAGAGATTATGTCTGGATAGAAATAAAATATAATTTGCATATCTCTAAAAAAGAAGAGATAACTCAATTCCTCTATTTACATACAGACATCACAGAACTTTTTGGGAGTCAGAAATGATATAGGAAGCATTACACTTATCAAGCAACAACTATGTAAACATTTGGATGAAAGTTTCTAGCAGATAAAATTATATTTGTATTTGATGAGCTGTCAACATTAAGCCCTTATGTATGAAGCTGTCTTCTTTGTATACGGCATTGGGTAAGTGCTAACACATTTTGGAGATGCTTTCTTGCCTTTTAAATACCATATTGAAATGCCTTTGAGCTTCATGCCAGTTGCTATTCACAAACTTCTACATGTTGTCTAAGCCACCATTAACTATCACCGGGATACTAGAAGTTTAAATTTCATATTTTATTCCTCCTGGATGATTACACCTCTGTTAATGTTTTAGACAGAATGTGACATTATTTTTTTATTTAAGCCCCAAGAGATATTTGGTAATATTTAGGTATTTTTTATCATTAGAACTAAAGAGGGAGATGCTGTTGACATCTAACTCTGGTGAGGCTTTAACTATCCTGCAATACACTAGAAGCTGCCACAAGTGAGAGTTTGCTGGTAAAATGTAACAACAGTGTGGAAGCTCCAAGACCTTGGGTAAGAGGAGGAAAGGTTACAGAGGAAATGTGGTGTGATGATGAAAAATTGCTTAGTGTGGTGATGAAGCATTAGCTAGTGATCCCTTTTCTCTATATCCTCTAACTTCTATTCTGATTTCTTTTTAGTGCTAAAGTGAATATACTAAGTCTGACTGCATGTTTAAATAAAAAGCAGGAAGAAAAAGACAGCCCATGATTGGGAGGGGTAAGGGTGGGAAACCGGGACAAAAATGGATATCAATGTGTGAGAAGTAATGTACCTACTACCTGATGAATGTAATTGTAACTCCTCTACACATGAACCCAACAATAAAATAAAACAAAGAAAAAGACAGCCCTGAAATAAATATGAAGTCTTTCCCCAAATATGAAAGATGAAGTTATCAAGGAGAAACTCATAGCAGCTATAAGAGAAAAGTTTGCTCTCTTTTCATCATTAGGGAATAGAACCTGTCTGATTAACAAAATTAAATGATGCAAACAAATACATTACAAAGATCAAGTATGCTGACCCAATGATATAATTCAATCCATCACCAAGCTCACCAATATAGATTAGATAGTGATGGGAAGTGGCATTGTCCTGTGCTGGGAACAAATAGTATTTCCCAGATGTGTCCATGTATCCAAATGCAGCCAGTGTTCAAAGATGTCTGTGCTATTACCCTGAAAATATGTGTGGCTTTAAACCATACATTTGCATTTAGCTTTCTATTTTTTAAGCCAGGTAATACAAAAATATGATATGAAAGAAGCGTATTATGAGCAAAACTATAAGCACATACAATGAATATATTGTGCCATAACAGAAATAAAAATATCAAAGAATGAAATTAGCTTCATTAGACAGTGATTACTTCCATGATGAAGGACGTTTGCATAATCATAAGCAATTCAAGAAACATTAGGAGCCATCGTAACTGCTATTATTAAAATGTAGTGTGTGCTGTGGCTTCTTCATTAGAATCCAAGTACAAGATATATAAGTTACTCTGAAGGTAGAGCCTTGGGTACATAGAACCATATGTTAACAAATAGATTCTCTTATTTCAAAATAACTTATAGAGGCAGGGATTATGGTCTCGTGGTAGAGTGTTTGCCTAGGATGTACGAAGACCTGCATTCTATTCCTCAGTACCACATGCACAGAAAAGGCCAGAAGTGGGGCTGTGGCTCAAGTGGTAGAGCACTAGCCTTGAGAAAGCCCAAGGACAGTGGACTGGCTCTGAGTTAAAATCCCAGGACTGGAAAATATTAAAAACACCTTATAGTCCACTACCTGTCTGAGAGATGATATCATCCTAAGCATTATTTTTTGTGTTTAAGTTATCAAAAGTCTATTAGAACAAGCCATGTGAAAGTGCCAATTCCAGGTCAAAATCTACTCCAACTTGGCAATTTCAAATGATTCCATCCACTTTCCATATCACTGGCAATCTTTTTCTGTATCTACTTTTGTCTTTACACTCAATAAGACATTTGTTGAAAAATATCTGTCAGATATTTTGACATTTTTGCTAGATATTTTACCTTGTCATTAAAAGAATCAGGTAGTAGGTATTGAAGATTATACTGTAAAAGTAAATAGAAGGCATTATATAAGTAAATGCCTTCTGTCCTACTGCAATCTACTTTTTTTAGATGAGTTAATTTAGTGTCTTTTATAGACCTCATCAAATTTTTAAAATTTTCCCTAGTGAATAGTACATTTCATTAATTTGTACCAATTATAAACTTTGAGACTGTATTAATTTAGTTCCTGCATGATAGCTGGTATAATAGTTGGGACATTAATCTCATTGCCACAAAAGGATCCTATGTGATCAGCTTGGTCTTCAGCTGGTGGACTTAGTAATTGAGGAGTGATTAGTGTATCCCTCTTAAGTTGATGGCACAATTGAGAGATAATAATAATTTTTGGACATGTGCCCAATTGGAATAAACAAAACATTACAAACAAATTCAAAGGATCTTGATTTTTGTCCTAGTACAAAAAAAAATATTCCTCCCTCTCCCTCTCCCTCTCCCTCTCCCTCTCCCTCTCCCTCTCCCTCTCCCTCTCCCTCTCCCTCTCCCTCTCCCTCTCCCTCTCCCTCTCCCTCCCTCCCTCCCTCCCTCCCTCCCTCCCTCCCTCCCTCCCTCCCTCTCTCTCTCTCTCTCTCTCTCTCTCTCTCTCTCTCTCTCTCTCTCTCTCTCTCTCTCTCTCTCTCTCTCTCTCTCTCTCCCCATCTTAGACTGCCATGAAAAGGCAACGCTGTTCCCTCTCACCTTTATGACATGCCTTACCTTAATACAAGTGTGGGAACAGCAGAGCAGCCAATCTCAGACTGAAACCTCAAAACTATAAGTCAAAATAAATAAAAACCTTCCTCCCCTATACTGTGTGAACAGGTATTTCCTCATTGTAACATGAAGCCATCCAATACAATCTGTAACTTCATATAATTTCTTTTCTATTCTGTATTTCATTGCTTAATTGTATCTCATATGCCTTTTATGAATCTTTTTTCTACTTCTAAATTATAGTTATACTGAGATCGAACATAATATTTCTTTTACCTCTGCATCATTATCCATCATCATATAATACATAGTCAAAACACTTTTCATTAATAGCGAAAATGTATATATGGATGACTTATTTTCAAAGACAAAAATCCTAAGGCTCTAGTATACTATTCCTTGAAACTTTCTTAGGCAAAATTCATGGACTTTTTGGGGAGAAAATTAATGGAGGATATTATAGAGTGCTATGTTAGCGTGTGTGATTCTAAAGAGTGCTGCTATTATGGACCATGTTGGGATATTTTTAAACCTTGATGGAGAGAATTTCAAGAGAAAGCTTTTCTCACTCCCCTCCCCTTGACCTTAAAATCTGAGAGAAGAGAGATGTTAAATTAAAAGAAAAGTTCTAAGGTGGCAAAGTGTAAAGTCAAAACCTCGTCCTCTGTGAATAAAAATGATTAGCCTTCTAGAAGACATAAAGAGACTGGAGATTTGTGATTAGCTGACAAGTTACATTTGATCATATGGAAGGAATTTCCTTTAAACTGCAATGCTTGCTAGATTTATGTTTTCCTTCATGCTTTCTTGTTATGTTAAACTAAGAAATCAAAGTTTACAAAGTAATGAAATACATGTACAATCCTACAATCTAGCAACAGTGATAATATATCTCTCTAATTTCTTCTTTCCATATTCACAGATACTTATGTAATATGATTAGTGAGTGGCCATATGCAGAATTAACAGCAGGATTTCAATGGAACAAATGTAAAAGAGTAAGAAGACAAAGAAAAAGCAAACTCATGAGACTTATTTAACATCTAACATCAACTTATGTTACAGTTTATTTTTTTCCATTCAGCGTCACAGTTTAAAAATTCCTTTTGATTTCAAAATTTTTGGAACTGGTTCAAGAAATTGCTTTTCATGCATATGCATACTTAATTTAGCAACTGGTCATTGTTTCTAACAATGTGGATTTTTCCCCTACCCTTTAACTCTTGAAACTACCATGACACACAACTATTCACACAGAACATTTACCTCTACAATGTTTTACAAAAACAGAATAAATTGGTTAATTAATATAAACTTCAAATGTTAGGCAAATTGCCAAACTATTTTCAAAAATAATGGGTGTCTATTAGAGGCAGTGGGACAGTATCATTTTATACTACTCACCACAGAGTATTACTACACTATTAGAATATTGACCATATGTATGTTCACTTGATCAATGTATCTCTGCTTCAGGATTTTGGTGATTTTAATACCTCTGACTAATCTCAGTGAAGGGTGAAATTACCAACATTACAGTCCATTCAAAACTGGGAGGAACCAGCAGTACACTTCGTCCACCAAACCTTAACACCACATCAGAGATTGTGTTAGTGAGTCAAGAAGTCTTTGTTTTCCCCTGAATGCAAAAATTATGTTTCTGCTTCCATAAAGCAGAAAGCAGTAACAGAAAACAAACATGACAAGAATAATACCCAAGCTGTACAAGCCTAATGGTCTGGCTTTGTGAATTACTTATATTCCCTACGCCAAAAAAAATGAGCAAAATAAATTTACATTCTCCTAGGAAGTAACAGGACTGTTTTACTTTTTTATTTTTTGTTGTAAAGATGATGTACAGAGGGGTTACATTTATATAAGTCAGATAATGAGTATATGTCTTTTTGAACAATGTAACCCTTTCCCTCATTTTTCACTGAGTTTTTCACTCCAACCCCTATCCCTTGTGAGTTATCATAGTTCATTTACAACATAGTATCTACTGTATATAGATGTTGCATTCATTCACCTTTTTTCCCACCAATATCACTCCTCTCCCCCAAACAGATAAACTTACATACAAGACAAAAGAAAAAAGGAAAATAAATTAAAAAAAAAAAAAACCCTCTTGGGTCCGGGAGTTTGGCCTAGTGGTAGAGTGCTTGCTTAGCATGCACGAAGACCCGGGTTCAATTCCTCAGTACTACATACAGAGAAAAAAGCCGGAAGCGGTGCTCAGGCTCAAGTGGTAGAGATCTAGCCTGAGAAAGTCCAAGGACAGGGCTCAGGTCTTGAGCTCAAGGGCAGGACTGGCAAAAAAGAAAAATCGAAAACTCTTGTAGGCCTGTTTCATGAAATGGAGATTGCCTAACTAGTCCATCATTTATTTAACATTATCTTTGACAAGGGTACTTCTAATTTTTCTGCATTGTAAATTTCAGTGTTTCGTTTTCCTCATAGGCTCTCTAGAGAGAAATCTGAGATGCTGCATATAAGCTTTTGATATAAGTCATACATTTTAGCTGCAAGTATGAAACCCTTAGCATAATGGCTCAAATAAAGACAGCTTTATTTTTCTCCCAATACAAGAATTTAGACTTAAACCATTTCTGACACACAGCTATTGAATGATACAAAGCAGAGGCTGGTTAAACTACGTCTCATTAACTAAGTCTGTCTTGTCATCAATTTTGGCAAATAAAGTTTTATTGAAACATAACTATGCTCATTAATCCAGAGTACTATGTGTGGATGCTTTCATGACGATATAACAGAATAGAAGATTTGTGACAGAAATAGAATAACCACAAAATCTAAAATACTGATTTTCTGGGACCATGCCAAGAAAAACAAAAAGAGTAATTTGTATAGTAATAATGTGTCTCTGACTTTCAGTACAACATTGCAAATTGGCAGGTTGCCCATCCCAGATTATCAGAAAAAGAAAAAAAAATAAGAGGAAGAAGAAGGGAAATAGGTAGAAATAACTATACCTGGCAGATATCTTCGAGAAACTCTTAATACTTCCCAAAATAAAGAATCAATTTTCTGTTCATCATACATTGGCCAGACATATGTCATATGGAACCCTGAGAAACCCTGGTGAATTATTCCATAAAGAATGTGTGTAACGGCCAGTCAACTGGTAGCTCCCGCCTGTAATCCTAGCTACTCAGTAGATTGAGTTCTGAGGATCACAGTTCACAGCCAGCCCATGCAGAAGAGTCCCCATGAGACATCTCCAATTAACCATTCAAACATTGGAAGTGGTTCTGTGACTCAAGTAAAAAATGTTAGCCTTGAGCACAAAGAGGCTCAGGGACAGCACCCAGGCCCTGAGTTAAAGTCTCACAACTGACAAAAAAATGTCTATATTGTGCAATTAATAAAGAAAAGGCTTATTGATATTTCAATATGATTTCTGATTCCTTGTTTTGCCTTCTTTATGTAATTTTGTGGACAATATTCCACACCTCCCCAAGTGATATATTGTCTTTTTTAAAAATGTATTGTTATTCTAATGATGATTTACAGAAGGATTGAAGTTATATAAGACAGATAAAGAGTGCATTACTTTTTGGATAGTTTCATTCCTTCCCTCTCTTTCCCCCAGTTTTTTCCTACTATGCCCTCCCACAAGTTGTACAGTTCATTTATTTTGTGGGCCATGGGGCTTGAACTGTTGGTCTGGGTGCTGTCCTTGAGCTCTTCAGCTGAAAGGTCCAGCCCTGATCCTTGAGCCACAGTACCACTCCTAGCTTTCTAGTGGTTAATTGGAGATAAGAGTTTCATGGTCTTTAGCACCCAGGCTGGCTTTGAACCACAATCTTCAGATCTCAGCCTCCTGAGTAGCTAGGATTACAGGTATGAGCCACCATGCCCAGCTTAGTGTCTAGTGAGAACTGCTGCTGCATTTATTCACCTTTTATCCCTCCATTTCTATGTCCCTTACCCTCACAATAACAGATAAACAAAGACCAAAACAAAAACAGCATCTAGGAGCTGGTGGCTTGCACCTGTAATCCTAGCTACTCAGGAGTCTGAGAAATGAGGATCCCCATTCAAAACCAGCCTGGACACTAAAGTCATGAGAGCCTTATCTGCAGTTAACCACCAGAAAACCAGAAGTAGTACTGTAGCTCAACATGGTAGAATACTAACTGTGGGATGAAGAACTTAAGAACAGCGCCCAGGACCAGAGTTCAAGACCCACGACCAACCAAAAAAAGAAGAAAGAAAGGTAGAAAGAAAGAAAGAAAGAAAGAAAAAAGAAAGAGAAAGAAAGAAGAAAAGAAAAAACAGCAAAGATAAAAATCTCTTGTTTTCGGTTTCATTTCTTGGTGTTCATTTTCATAAATATTATTTTACATGATCAGAAGCATATAAGCATTACACATTTGTGCTTCTGTCTTATGAGTGTCTTCCTATGGTCTCACTGTGTGGTGTGTGAATGTCTAGAGTCCTATATCATTCTGCATACCTTGATGTATTTTAGATCTAGCTTCCACATATGAGAGAAAGATGTGCGGTTTGTTTCTACACGTGGCTTACCTCACTTGACATAATTTCTTCTAGGTTCATCCATTTCTGTGGGAAATAGTATTAAGAAGCAAGGAGAAACATCTACAATATTATAATTGACAAGGATGATTCTTTGAATCTTTTTTGAATTGGTAATAATTTGTGTAGATGCCATCTACCTATATTATTTCAATTAAATATCAGGGAAACAAAAGCCATCACCCACTTCAAGAGACGTGTAGGGAAGCTGCCCTTGAACCCTCATTCACTTCAGGTTGTAATGAAACTACTTTCTCTACCAGGTTGGTAAGGCACAGGGATCTGTCCACACAACAGAGCAATCATAAAGGTATAGAGTATTTATCAGGCTAGTGATAATTCCATCAACCAATAAGATCTACACAAAAGCTAATTAAATAAAAAAGTCCAGCCAACAACAACAGAGGTATATGAACGCACAGCCAGAACACATAGCTTATGCAGGAAATCACCTACTTACCAGAGGTCAAAGTGAAGCATATTCTAAACATGAAATATACCTTCTAGTATGCAGAATATTAGAAATTATAAACTGTGTGTTCTATCATCAAAACAATAACAGAAATAATTTTTAAAAATCACAAAGTATGAAACACATACCTTTCCAATAGGTCCTGGTTCACAAGAAGGTCCTGAGAAAATATTTAAAGAACTTTAATTTTAATTTAAACAAAATACACTTTTTTTAAGATGTATGAGATGCAGTTTAAGGAAGCATTGAAATGTATAACATTACAGTTTACACTTGAAAATTGGAAATACTTAAAAATCATCTAAGTCAATAACAACAAAAGTATAAAAAAATAAAAGTTAAGCCAAAGACTTGAAGAGAGTCTTCCCTAAAGAAGAAAGAAGAGTGGCCTATAGACACATGAAGAAATGCTCGACATCTCTGATCATAAAAGAAATCAAAACAGCTCTAAGATTCCACCTCACTCCAGTTAGAATGGCCAGGATCAAGAAATCTAATAACAACAGATGCTGGAGGGGATATGGCCAGGAGGGATCACTACTACACTGTTGATGGGATTGCAAACTAGCTCAACCACTATGGAAAGCAGTATGGCAGTTCCTCAAAAGACTAAACAGAGAGCTCCCTTATGACCCAGCAATTCCACTACTTGGCATTTACCCAATTGTCCAGAAACAAGGATATGCTAAATCCACTAGCAAAGCAATGTTCATTGTAGCACTAATTACCATAGCAAAGATATGGAACCAACCCAGATGCCTCTCAGTTAATGAGTGGATCAACAAGATGTGGTATTCATACACAATGGAATTCTTTGCTTCTGTCAGAAAGAACTACATCACCCCATTTGTAAGGAAATGGAAAGACAGAAAAAATAATATTAAGTGAAGTAAGACAGACTCAAAGGAACATAGGCTCAATGGTTTCCCTCATGTGTCCTAATCAGTAGAAACCTTGGGCTCTCCTAGGAGAGATTTACAATAGAACAAAACCTAGATACATAAGGCCATTCAGTATGACACTAAATGAAAGGAACTCCAGGATATAGAAACAAAAGCCATACAATGAGTGATTGTTATCCTATGTTATATCTCGTCTCTTTTGCTGTCCCTTGGTTATCTCATATTGTTACAATATTTCACCTTGTTTTCTGATATATTGTATATATGCATAGTTGGTTATTTGAAATCAGATAGGAAAGGGGGTAAAACAAGGTGAGGGGCGGGGGTGGGGGAGGGAAATGGGGACCAAGATATGAGAAAGGGTATCAATGTTTGTGAAGTAATGCACCTTCCATCTGATGAATATAATGTAACTCTTCTATTAATTACAATAAAAAATATATGAGGAAAAAAAGAAAACTCAAAGAAGATGAAGGAATGAAAATAAACAGAAACAATGAAATTGAGGAACAGAAAATTTGAGGGAAAAAAAGGAAAGACTACTTTTATTCGGGGTGGGGGGCAGGGCTACCCAGATATTATGATTCATATCTGTAGTTCCAGACATTCAAAAGTACTAGGAAGAGGATGGCAGTTTATGACTGGCAATGGCACAAAACAAAATAAACAAATAAGGCTATTTCAATAGCAATCTAAAGGCTGAAGTTATACTTCAAATAGTAGAGTGCTTGCTTAGCAAATAAAAGGACCTAAGTTCAAGCTACATTTATCATAAAAAAATCTGTAAAAAAATCTCACAAAGTTCATATTAAACGATAGAAGATTTAATGATTGTGCTTTCTCGCCTGATCAGAAAAGAATGGTGATAGTGATATTCCTTCACACCACCAGAATTGAACACAACACTATTAAGTCCTAATGTAGAAATCACTGATCAGAAAAGAAATAGGAGGTTTGTCTTTGTGGTTGTTGTTTTCAATGTACTGTGTGAAGTTATTTATTTTCTCTTTTGTGTTTTTTTCCCTTATGGTTTATCTCCTGTTGTTACTGTATCTGAGTTTTCATAGTTGGTGTATTGTATTTATGTTTATTTGTTTGAGTTAAGAAAGGGAAGGGGAAAAACAAGATGAGGAGACAAAGGACAAAGGGTGAACTAATGCCACAGCAAAATTCAGAAGACAATATGTTGGAAATGAACTTTACAGCTTATAAGGAGGTAGAGGGCGGGAAAGTGAGAGTAAAAAACTGTTCAAGACATAATGTACTCGCTACATTATGAATGTAACTGTAACCCCTCTATACATCACCCTGACAAGAATTTTTTTTTTTTTTTGCCAGTCCTCGGCTTGAGCTCAGGGCCTGAGCACTGTCCTTGGACTTTCTCAAGGCTAGAGCTCTACCACTTGAGCCTCAGCACCACTTCTGGCTTTTTTCTATGTATGTGGTACCAAGGAATCAAACCCGGGTCTTCATGCATGCTAGGCAAGCACTTTAACCACTAGGCCAAACTCCCGGCCCCAAGAAAACTTTTTGCTAAAGAAATAAAACTGCTTCCTTTTGCTGATGATGAAAATGGTGATGTAGGAAATCCCCCCAATGTCCAGAAAAACAGAAAACAAAACACCCTGGGATCAAGTGAAGTATCACAGATTATAACGAACCATTTACTAGCAATAGATATGTGGAAACAAAACTTTGTAAAAAAAACAAAACAAAACTGTAAATTTAGCAAAGCCCTTTCTAGACTTACTTGCTAAACTTTGGGTGAAGATAACATTTCTCTCCAAGTATATGCAGAGCCTTAATTCGTGACAAATACTAAACAAGATCTCTTCATAGATAGTACTCTTATTCTAAAATTTATGTGAAAAGCAAAGTTTTCACAATAGCCAAAGTCACTTGGAAAGAGAAAAATGAACTGGAAGGAATTATTTTCGCTCAATTTCAAGATTTATTATTTAGCTGGATGAATCAATACAATGTGGTATCAACAGAGGAAGAAATCCACAGATCAGTAGGACTGAATAGAGAGCCCGGAAATGGTTGAAAAATGATTTTTTTTACAGAATTGCCAAAGAATTACAAATAGGAAGATTATTCTTTTCAACAATGCAAGCACTGCAAGTATTCATACTTCAAGGGATGTGCGAATCTCAGTCTAAACCTTATTTGTACCTTGCACAAATTTTAACCTAGATAGAGTCTGGGTTTAAAAAGCCTAAGATTTTTTTTGTCAGTCATGAGACTTGAACTCTGGGCCTGAGCACTATCCCTGAACTCTTCAGCTCAAGACTACTGCCCTGCCCCCTTGAGCCACAGAGTCACATTCAGTTTTCTAGTGGTTAGTTGTCTCATGGTCTTTAGTGCCCAGACTGGCTTTGACTACAAATCCTCAGATCTCAGCTTCCAGAAGAGTAGCTAGGATTACAGGCATGAACCAGAGTGCCAGATTAAAAGATTTAAATGAATAGCAAAACTGTGATCCATGATAGGAAATACTCAAAAACTATGAGTCATCAGAATTGAAAAGTTTTACTACATAAAAGACTATTCATGGGAGATTTCGGCAGAAGATGGCAGTGGTTCAGGGTGAGACATACTGAGCTCCTGCCAAGATTCATGTACTGGCAGTGCAGGAGACAGTCCTCTAACAGAAATTGATCCTAAATAAGCTTTAGGACCACAGAGAACTCAGGCAGAGAGGAAAAAAAGGAAGAATACCAGCGCAAAAAGAGAGCATGGAGCTCCGCCGCAGAACGGCCAGGGAGACAAAGGCCCTTCTGAATCAGAGCAGAGAAAGCGCTCCACAGCAGCACAGACCTGCCCACTGCAGACAGAGCCACACAGAGCCTGCCCGAGCCCAGAGCCTACACCCGGCTGTGCACGGACCTGCCAGCTTCACGGAACGGGACAATCCAGCAATTTGTGAGTACCTCCGAGAAGTTTCCACTTCTGCACTGGGAACAGCATTGGGAGGGAGCCCCTCCCCCACCAGCTGAGAGCAGCACAATCATGACTGCTGGCAAGGACCCAGGCCAAAGCAATTGGAGCCTGAGAGGTGTTGCTGACATCGCCACCTAATTGGCACAGGATTTCCCAGAGAACCCTTAGCCAGAAATACTGTCCCAGCACTGCTGAGGTCCATCCCCCTGCGACGCCCGCAGACCTGGTAAACAAAGCCGCCCACGGATCTTTCAGCTTTGTTTTACCAAACAAGCAATCTCATCTGAAAAACCGCAAAGCCAAATCACAAGAGAAAAAGACTTTATGAAGTATTTAGATCCCGAATTTATTGGAGACACAAGTTTCCTAATTTCTCCCCCCATCAAAACAAAAACAAAAACAAAAACTGAAGAATACCCTTTTTTAATATTTTACCCCATTTCATTTGTATTTTTAAATGTTCTTATTTTTCTCTTTGCCATTTAACCTACACCTTTTTTTCTAAAGTTATGATTCATTCCCTATTTTTTCTTTTTTTCTTCTTTTTTCCTCTCTATTCCCGTAATCCTACTGTCACTGTGGTCATTCCTAGAAACACAGTGACAGCTCTGGGTACAGTCTGAACAAAAATGATATCTATATTGATACAGTCACCTGCTTTTTAAACTCTGGGTTCTCAACCCTAGTATCTTTTGGGTAAGAACTCAGAACAGTGAGGAATCTCCCCCCACCTTTTTACTTTTTTTTGTTTTTGTTTCTGTTTTTGTTTTCGTTTAGTGTGTGTGTATGTGTTCTATTTTCTTTTATTTTGTTGCTGTTTTGTTTCTTTTTTCTTTTCTTTCTTTTCTTTCTTAAATTGGTATCACTGAAATCTCCTATATCAACCTCTCTCCTTTCTCTATATATTCTAAGTATTACTCTTCTTCTTTTGATAAGTTTTATTTAAGTTCATCTAAATTTTCTACACAAATACTCTACCTGTCTATCACCTTCGGTCAGATATCCTTACAGGATACCCTTTCTTCATTACTATAATATTATTACACTCCTGTATTATTCTTTTCCTACCTCCCTTGTCATCTTTCATATTATTTTTCTATCTCTGGTCCTCTGTTCATCCTTCAACTCTTATAATGCATGGATCTACATTTGATGGTTGTTAAGCAATGATGTGTATCTACGTGTTCAATTATACTCTAGGTCCAGAAGGACTTAAATATACTAGAGATTGGATTGAGGGTCTTATTGTTTTGGTCATAAATTGGTCATCTGTGATTGTATTAGATTTGTATGTAAGTGTACAAAAAGAAAGAGAGAGTGTTATTACCAATCTAAAAGAGCTAATATCTATTGTCAGCCAACTAAAAAGGTCTAGGTTGGTTATATCTGAAAAATTATAATCTTGTTTAGTATTAATCTTGCTCCCATCCTCAAATGGGCAGAATGAGAAACTCAAGAAAAATGTCAAATCAAGGAATAGCATCTCCCACACAACATAAACAGGCAATGGAGCAGTCAGTGGAAAATCTAGAGAGGCTTCCAAGTGCTATACAAATGCAATTGATAAACATCATTAATGAAAAATGTGAAAAAATAAAGAAAGAGATAAGGGAGGAAACCATAGATAAACAAGAGGAAACCATAAACAAGGTGATATGTGAAAAAGGGGAAGCCATAAAGGAGGCCAAAATAAAGATTTTTCAAAGACAAATGGACAAATTCATAGAATCCACAAACAAAAAGGTGACTGAATTCCAACAAATGTCCAACAAGAATGAAGCTGCTGGGGAGCAGGAAGATGGCGCCGAGACAATAGGGACACTGCGCCCAGACAATACGGACGCTGCCTAGCTTTCTCTGACAAAAAGAGAGAACCAGGGAGTCCCACGAGCCAACTATCTAAAGAAATCCACAAACTCAAAAAGCAACGGAGAAGGACTCAAACTGAAAAAGAAATCCAGATAAAGCTCACATCCAACTTTCTCAAAGAATTCAGAACGCGAGGACCCCTCCCCCACCTCTTGCCAAAGCCACGGAAAGCCGCGAAAAGCAGCAGCTGCCCCCAGACCAAGCCACGAAAAGCGGCTTAGCGGGTGTCGGCTCCACTCGGGGAAAGCGGCAGCAGCGGGCACCGGCTCTAATCCACGAAAAGCGGCGACAGTGGAGGGCGCCAGGCTGGGAGCCCAAAGGCTGCAGAAACCAGCACAGAACTGGGCCAGCGAATGGCGGAAGCAGCGGAACCCAGACGCGGAACCAGAACAGCAAGCAGCGCAACCCAGACCCAGAACACAGGCGGCGGTGGAGACCCGAGGGGAGTGAAAGACTCCCCACCACCGTGGAGCACCCGCAGATGGACGCAGAGGTGTGAGTAATACAGCGCATCCCCAAACACATCGGGAAAGCGGAGCAGGTGCCAAGCAATAGAATTTAACTCAGACCCCAACACCCCATCCGAGAAAGACTGGCGGGAGCAGGGGGGCAAGGAATTTAGAATCCTGTCCCTTCCCTCAACAGCCCCCTCCCTCAGGCCATTGACTGGAGATTGACAGGCTGGCTACCCATAAGACCCAGCACCCCACCAAGGGAGGCGGGGCTGTCCCAACTCCCACCCGCCCAACGGGCTCAACCCCCAGCCCTCTGACTGGAGACTGACAAGTGGGCGGACCCTAAGACTCAGCACCCCAGCAGGGGAGGCGGAGCTGTCCCAGCTCCCACCCGCCCACCAGGCTCCTCTCCCAGGCCACTGGATCTGGAGAGTGGAGGGCGTTGGGACCCTGACTTACAACAGTGGGTAGGGGGAGCGGGTAAATAGGAGCCTGCATCTGCCCCCCCTCAATTCTTGAGCGGGGCATCCTCCAGCTGGGAATCCTGAGCAAGACACCCCCGAGGGCCCCCCCCTACAGTCACAGACTCTGACAAAGCAGTGGAAACACAGCAGGGATCTGAAGGGCCGACCAGCAGCCAAGCTCCCCTTCTGAGAACCAAAAAGGCACGGCTCCGCCCTTGGAGCCCACGTCCCCAGCTGGGCCCCACCCCTGGGAACAGAGGGGTCTCCTGCTGGTCCTGCTGAGAGCCCCTGAAACTCTCAATCCCCAGACCCTTGGCTTGGGGCCACCCCTGGAAGCAGCACAGGAAAACGTCCGCCAACCGCGCTCAGACGGAAGCTCGCAGATCCATCCCATGGTCCACTGTGAGGCCACTGGTGGGGCTAAGAGCTAGTTGCACAGCAACACATAAGTTTTATTCTAATACTTTCCAAACTTTGTACTCAAATACGTTACCTACTTACCCCCTGACCTCTCTCATTCTATTTTTCTATCTCTGGACCTCTGCTCGTCTTTCAAACCTTATAATGCATGGCTGTTGAGCAACACTGTATATCTAGGTGTTTAATTATTCTCTAGGCTCAGAGATTGGATTGAGAGACTTATTGTTTTGGATATAAATCGCTTATCAGTGAATTATTAGACGAGTCAGTAACTGCACAAAAAGAATGAGTAATAACACCAATCAAAACTTGTGAACATCTAGAGTCTGTCAGCTACAGAGGTCTAGGTTGGTTATATCTGAAAAACTATAATCGTGTTTAGTATTAATCTTGCTCCCATTTTCAAATGGGCAGAACAAGAAATTCAAGAAAAATGTCAAATCAAGGAACAACCTCCCCCACCCCCCCCCACCCAATGTAAACACTCAATGGAACAGTCACTGGCAAACCTAGAGGAGAGTCTTCCAAGTGCTGTACAAATGCAATTGATAAACATCATTAATGAAAAATGTGAAAATATAAAGAAAGAGATAAGGGAGGAAGCCATAGCTGAACAAAAGGAAACCATAAACAAGGTGACAAGTGAAAAAGAAGAAGCCGTAAAGGAGGCCATAATAAAGGTTTTTCAAAGAAAGATGGATGAATTCATAGAATCCACAATGGTTAGACAATGCAGAGGAGAGAATTTCCGGGGCTGAAGATAATTTAGTTATTCTAGAGAAAGAACAGAAAATGAGTCAATCCAAATCTAGGAAAAATGAGAGAGTGCTTCAGGAGGTCCAAGATACAATTAGGAAGCCTAATTTAAGGCTAATTGGTATTGAGGAGGGTGTGGAGAAAGAGGTCAATGGTATTGGAAATATACTTCAGGAAATCATCTCAGAGAATTTCCCAAATATCCAGAAGGGCAGACCCATCCAGATACAAGAAGCTTTTAGAACCCCAAACAGACCTGACCAGAAAAGAACATCCCACCGCCACATCGTAATCCGAACTGGATCAATAGAAACCAAAAAAAAGGATCCTAAAGGCAGCCAGGGAAAAGGGTTCAGTAACCTATAAATGAAAACCAATCAGAATAACTCCAGATTACTCAGTAGAGACCATGCAAGCAAGAAGTGACTGGAAGCATATATGTCAGGCCCTTAAGTCAAATAACTACCAACCAAGAATACTGTACCCAGCTAAGCTCTCATTCATAACTGAGGGAACAATAAAAACATTCCATTCCAGGGAAAAGCTGCAACAATATGTCGCAACAAAACCAACACTACAGAGAATTCTGAAAGATGTTCTATACATAGAAAACCAAAATAAATGCAATATAGGGAAAGAAATGGCACCTAAACAGCATACCATCTAAGGACCACAAGAACTGTCAAGACACAGGCCCAAATAAAAGCTTTTAAAAATGGTAGGACCTAATAAATATCTCTCAATCCTAACTCTCAATATCAATGGACTTAACTCTCCAATTAAACGGCATAGGCTGTCTAGTTGGATCAAAAAGCAAGAGCCATCGTTCTGCTGTCTTCAAGAGACACATCTTACCCAAAAAAACAATCATCTTTTGAAAGTGAGAGGTTGGAATAAACTCTATCAAGCTAACGGCCCCCATAAACAGGCTGGAGTTGAAATCCTCATATCAGATAAAATAGATTTTAAACTAAAATTCGTGAGAAAAGACAAAGAAAGTTACTACATACTACTAAAGGGATCTTTCCTCCAGGAGGACAGAACCATCCTAAATACCTACACACCGAATCCTAGAGATCCGAACTTCATCAAGCAAACTTTACCTTCACTGAAACCATACAAAGATTGAAACACAGTGATTGTTGGTGACTTTAACACACCACTCTCGCCTTTGGACAGATCAACAAGGCAAAAACTCAACAAAGAAACCTTAGAATTGAACAACTATATAAACCAACTAGATCTAACAGACATCTGCATATTATTCCACCCAGAAGCAACACAATATACGTTTTTCTCAGCAGCACATAGAACATTTTCCAAAATAGACCACATTTTAGGCCATAAAACAAACCTGGACAGATTAAGAAACACTGAAATTATTCCTTGCACTCTCTCAGACCACAAGGGTATCAAATTGGAACTGAACACACAACTCACCAACGAAAACCTTGTAACTCATGGAGCTTGAACAACACATTGTTGAATCACCAATGGGTCATCGAAGAGATCAGAACAGAAATCCAACAGTTTATGAAATTTAACAAAAAGGAGCACACAAAATACCAGCTCCTTTCAGACACGGCAAAGGCAGTACTCAGAGGAAAATTCATAGCTCTGAGTGACTACAATAACAAATTGGAAAAATCACAAACCAACAATTTAATGTGTCACCTTAAGCTCCTGGAAAAAGAGCAACAAACCAACCATAATCGCACTAGAAGGAAGCAAATTATTAAAATCAAAGCAGAATTAAATGAATTGGAATCCAAAAAAACTATAGAAAGAATCAACAAAACAAGGAGTTGGTTCTTTGAAAGAATTAACAAAATTGACAAATCCTTAGCAAATCTTACCAAAAAAACAAGGGAGCATACCGAAATAAACAAAATCACAGCCAAAACGATAATATCACGACAGAAATTACCAAGATCCAGAATATCATGAGGGAATACTTCTCAAACCTTTACGCCAACAAATTTGAGAATCTAGAAGAAATGGACAAATTCCTAGCCAATATTAACGTACCCACACTTAACCAAGAAGAACTAACCCAACTGAACAGGCCTATTTCAAGCACTGAAATAGAAATGGCAATAAGAGAACTTCCACCTAAGAAAAACCCAGGGCCAGATGGATTCACAGCTGAATTCTATAAGGTCTTCAAAGCAGAGCTCACACCAATACTCCTCAAGCTCTTCAACAAAATTGAAAATGCAGGTTCCTTACCAAACTCATTCTATGAAGCCAGGATAACCCTCATCCCCAAACCAGACACAGATTCATCAAAGAAAGAGAACTATAGACCTATTTCTTTGATGAACATCGATGCAAAACTTCTCAACAAAATACTGGCCAACCATCTACAACAACTCATCAAAAAAAATTATACACTATGATCAAACTGGATTCATCACAGGGAGGCAAAGCTGGTTCAACATACGCAAATCAATTAATATAATTCGACACATCAACAGGAGCAGGGACAAAAATCACATGATTATCTCAATAGATGCAGAAAAGGCATTTGACAAGATCCAACACCCCTTTATGTTAAAAGCTCTGGAGAAACTAGGAATCCATGGAACATTCCTCAATATAATA
Source organism: Megascapheus bottae (assembly GCF_031878675.1). Classification (NCBI taxonomy): domain Eukaryota; kingdom Metazoa; phylum Chordata; class Mammalia; order Rodentia; family Geomyidae; genus Megascapheus; species Megascapheus bottae. The sequence continues at coordinate 32,161,983 of NC_143527.1, forward strand.
AAGGCTGTGTATGACAAACCCACAGCTAGTATTATACTTAACAGTGAAAAGCTAAAGCCATTTCCTCTAAAATCAGGAATGAGACAAGGATGCCCACTCTCTCCACTCCTCTTTAACATAGAATTAGAATTCCTAGCCAGGGCAATAAGGCAAGAAACAAGCATAAAGGGGATCCAAATAGGGAAAGAGGAAGTAAAACTTTCCCTCTTTTCAGATGACATGATCCTGTATTTAAAGAATCCTATAGACTCTACTCCCAAGCTCCTTGGCATGATTCAAAACTTTGGAAGTGTAGCAGGGTATAAAATTAACCCTCAAAAAACAACTGCCTTCCTCTATGCCAACAGTGAGAGGAATGAGGGAACAATCAGGAAAGCAACTCCTTTTACAATAGCCTCAAAGAAAATAAAGTACCTATTAATTACCTTAACTAAGAATATAAAAGACCTTTTTGATGAAAACTTTAAAAACCTGAAAAGGGTAATTAAAGCAGAACTGAGGAAGTGGAAAAACCTCCCATGCTCCTGGATTCGAAGAATCAACATTGTGAAAATGACAATTTTGCCAAGGGGTATCTACAAATTCAACGCAATACCCATCAATATCCCAATGTCATTCTTTAAAGAAATAGAAGAGGCAATCCAAAATTTCATATGGAATAATAAAAGACCCCATACAGCAAAAACACTTCTTAGCAGATAAAATAGCGCAGGTGGAATTTCAATACCAAACTTTAGACTCTATTACAGAGCTATAATTATCAAAACAGGCACAAGAACAGGCCTGAAGACCAATGGAATAGAACTGAAGACCCAGATATTAAACCACAGACCTATGGCCACTGAATCTTTGACAAGGGAACCAAAAATATAGAATGAAAGAAAGATAGCCTCTTCAACAAGTGGTGCTGGCAGAACTGGTTAAGCACCTGCAGAAAACTAAAGTTGGATCCTTCTTTGTCACCCTGCACCAGGATTAACTCCAAATGGATCAAATACCTTGAGGTAAAAGCAGATAAACTGAAAACTTTACAAGGAGGAATAGGAGACATACTAGGTCTCCTTGGCACAGGTCAAAACTTTCTTAATAAGGACCAAGAATCACAAAAATCAGAGAAAGCCTGGATAAGTGGGACTGCATTAAACTGCAGAGCTTTTGTATGCCAAAGGACATAGGAGTAAACTAAGTAGGAAGCCTATAGAGTGGGAGAAGATCTTCACCAACCATACAACAGACCAAGGCCTCATATCTAAAATATATCAACAGCTCAAAAAGTTGAATCAATACAAAACTAATCTCCAAAGTAACAACCATCCCATTAAAGATGGGCCAAAGACTTAAAGAGAGTCTTCTCTGAAGTAGAAACAAAAATGGCCTATAGACACATGAAGAAATGCTCAACATCTCTGGTCATAAAAGAAGTGCAAATCAAAGCAACTCTAAGATTCTACCTCATTGCAGTTAGAATGGCCAGGATCAAGAGAACTAATAACAACAGATGCTGGAGGGGATGTGGCCAGGAGGTATCACTACTACACTGTTGGTGGGAGTGCAAACTTGTTCAACCACTATGGAAAGCAGTATGGCAGTTCCTCAAAAAACTAAGCATACAGCTCCCCTATGTCCCAGCAATTCCACTACTTGGCATTTACCCAATCATCCAGAAACAAAGACATACTAAATCCACCAGCAGAACAATGTTCATTGCAGCACTATTTACCATAGCAAAGATATGGAACCAACCTAGATGTCCCTCAGTTGATGAGTGGATCAACAAGATGTGGTATTTGCATACAATGGAATTCTATGCTGCTGTCAGAAAGAACGACTATGCCCCATTTGTTAGGAAATGGAAAGACTTATAAAAGATCATATTAAGTGAAGTAAGCCAGACTCAAAGGAACTTAGGCTCAATGGTTTCCCTCATTTCTCATAATCAGTAGAAACCATGGGCTCTCCTAGCAGGGATTTGCAATAGAGCAAAACCTTGATACAAAAGGCCATATAGTATGACGCTAAATCAAAGGATATCTTGGATATAGAAACATAAGGCATATAATGAATGATTGTTGTTCTTAACGTACTATGTTATCTCTCATCTCTTTTGCTGTCCCTTGGTTATCTCATATTGTTACAGTATCTCACTTTGTTACCTGATATATTGGATAGATTTGTATTTGGTTAATTGAAATTGATAGGGAACGGGGGAAAACAAGGTGAGGAGTAGGGTCGGGGGGGAGGGAAATGGGGACCAAGTCATGTGAAAGGGTATCAATGTATGGGAATTAATGCACCATCTATCTGGCAAATATCATGTTACCCTTCTATTAATTACAATAAATATATATATATAAAGACTATTCATAGAATAGAAAGATAAGACACAAAGTGGAAGGTACATGTTAAAACTACATTATTTTACAAAGCACTCCGATATGGTACATTAAAGACCCTTAATCTTAACAGTAAAATAGAATAAACATGCATATATACATAATTACATGTAAATTTTTAAAATCTCAGTCCAGTGAAAACTTATATCCACACAAAATCTGTTTCTCATACCAGCTTTATTTGCAGTAGCCAAAGACTACAACAACTAAATGCCCTTTGATGGGTGAATGATTAAATTGTGATATGCTCACACTATGGAATAAAGAGAATAAACTATATCAAACAATAAAAACTACAAAACACTACTGGCTTATGTGGCGACTTGAGTAATTCTCAAATGTATCATGCTGAGTGGAAAAAAATGAGAAATGGTTACATACTGTGTGATTCTATTTGAGTAACATTCTCAAACTAGAAAATCAGAGCTACAGTTGAAGAGCTTAGGGATGATTGCAGTAGGAAGAGAAATGCAAGGAGAAAAAGTGAAGGTAAAAAGGAGAAAAAGATGAGTTTCTTTATAGTGATAGACACAGCTCTGAATCTTGATTACACTGGCCATACAATATCCTATTTGTGAAAAAATAGAACACAACTACGAATATACTTTATACCAAAGTTAATTTCATTGTTTGGTAATATATTATGGTCAACATTTATAAAGAACCCTGGATAAAGGGTACCATTGACCTTGCTGTATCATCTTTGCAAGTTCTTTTGAGTTTGCAATTTCTAGAGAAAAAGCTTGTAGGAACTGGCACCTGTATCTCACTACTCAGAAGGCTGATATCTAAGGCTTAATGTTCACAACCAGCCTGGACAGAAATGACTTGTCTCCAATTAACCATCAAACACCAGAAGTGGAGGTGTGGTTCAGGTATGAAGCATGAGCCACAAGGGAAAAAGCCAAGCAAGAACACATGGCCACACACACACAATGCTTTGAAATTCTGTAACTTAGACTTTTTTGTGCTTTCCTTCTTTAATAAGTGACGGGGACAAAAACATGAGAAGGGGCATCAATGTTGGAGAAGTAATGCACCCCACTACCTGACAAATTTAACTATGACCACTCTATACATTACTCTGACAATGAAATGGGCGCGGTGGCTCACACCTGTAATCCTAGCTACTCAGGAGGGTCAGATCTGAGGATCAAGGTTCAAAGCCACCTTGGGCCATAAAGTCTATGAGGCACTCATCTCCAATTAATCACTAGAAAACCAAAAGTGGGACTATGGCTCAAGGGGTAGGGAGATAGCCTTGAGCTGAAGAGCTCAGGGACAGTGGCCAAGTCCAGAGTTCATGACTGACAAAAAGAAACTGCATCTTGATAAAGCAAAAGATTTTTCTTTTTTCTGCATTAAAAGTTATAGAAATGTAATCCTTTATATCAAGTTGATTACAATGTCTGCAGAACCTTTTCTCACCAAAATTACAGGAGTGGCATAATTTAATAGTTTTTGTTGTTAGCAACAAAATATCTGAAGGTGAGTCACTTAACCATATTTGAATGTACATCATGTTAACTTGTATAATGATGAGCCTAAAGATGTATGCTTATCATAAATATATCCTATGCAAATAAGCAAGACATCAAATGTATATAGTTATTTTTATGAGGCTAAATTTACTTGTTACATACATAAATTTTTTATAAAATTGCATTTCCATTACAATAAATTAAAACTTCATAATAATATTGTTTAATATTTTAGTCTTATGTGCCAATAGACACATTTCAATGATCTGTTCAGGTAGGTAGTTAGGAACTGCCAGGCCCCAGTACAATAACCATAATAAAAGTAATACTTTAAAGTGGAAAGATTTCAGTGAAATCAAAGCAAGGATGTATAGCCTGACTTGTTTAGCAAATACTTGTGACATGCATGGACAAAATGATCCCTAAAGACCTTCCAGCTCAAAAATGTAGTGATAAAGACAATGTAATATTAGGGACTTTTTTTTGTCTCACCAGGGCAATTGAGAATAGCTTAATTAGTGAGTAGATGTCTTCATAGTTTGATAAAATTGTACTTGTCAAATATTCTTAAATTAGACTTTTTAGTACATCTCTATGCTGTTAACAAGAGCTCTAACTAATGCAAAATTAAAGAAGTTATGGATCCAGATGGCAGACTAAATATATGCATTTATTTCCACTGTCCACCCAAACCCAATTGTATTACAAGACGCTGTATAACAGAAGATAAGCCTGTAACAACGCTGGAAATGAGACAGATCTTTAGCAAAAATGGTATGTTAACAAATATCTAAGTACAAAAGATGAAACCACGTTCATGAAACAGAACAAAGAGAAATTTAAAAATTAACAGAAGGAACACATAGATGAAGATAATGCCTCCATTGCGGTGATAATTTCAAATACTTTTATGTATTTTTTGGTTCTACTATTTCCTTTCATTTTTTCCTTTATTACACCTATGCATGGACATACATTTATTCTTCCCATCGTGCCATTTATTTCCCCAGTGCCATTTATTGCACAGTCGATCTGACTTCAGCTGGGTTATTTCTAAAAACAAAGTATGGGATGGTGTATGTGTTTTTTTTAAATATATACTTTTCAGTATTCTTAAATGTTTAAGTAAGGGACTATCTTCAGTGGACAAAATAAGGGAAGTCAATGGAAACGTGTTTTAATATGAGAACACAGAGTTGATTCCCAAAAGTGGGACACTCTGAGGTACTTATACTACGTATCTCCAAACATATCAAAAAGAAAAAGTCACTCATAGTTCTCATTCTGCATCATATAGCATGTGTCATGGCCACATGGAATTAGTAAAACCCCAGGGAAATGAGCAAAAGATATTCAGCATACACTCAGATGAATTGCTAACAGGAAGCAAGGTGGTTGCAAAAGCACGGCTTGATTCGAGGTCTAGACAGCAGGTTAGAGGGCTACAAGCTTCTGCTGTAAAAGACATCTTTTTAAAGCACTGATATGAAATATTAACTAAAACTAACAATAATTTTTAAAGCTGTAGTTCTGTTCTACGGGTTGAATTTTTCATTGCTATGCCAACAATAGTTGCTTTATAGAGAAAGTGGAAGGTGATAAAGGCATAGCTCACATATTCTTTCTAATGGGTTCAAGGGTTATTTTTTTTACTTATATTTCAGATAAATTTCAGCATCTCTTTGTTTGAAAACAATGGTTAGAGGTTGAAATTGTATTGCTTTGTACTAACTGGTTAATTCAATGAGATCTTTGCATCATACTTTTATTCAATGTTTAGCGTTTGCAATCACTCTAGTCAACTTTTAGATTTTTCATGTCTGTTTTGTACATTTCTTTGTATAAGCATTGCACAGCTTTATTAGACATATATCAGCATCATACAAACATAATTGTTAGTGGATTTTGACATTATGTTTTCCAGTTGAAATTATTAGATAATAGGCCTGTTGTTTTGTGTGTCTTTTTTGATTTTCTATAAGGACCATTTTGCTAAATGAATAAGATATTATGTTTTTCTAATTTTCTATTTTCTTAATTCATTTGGAAATTTGAGATATCCAATTATAGTCTACTACTTACTTATACTTAATCTCATTATAACTTTCAGAACTTTAAAGAATTGTTTAAAACAAGATAGTATCACTGAATATAGATAATGTTCACACCTTAAGCTCAATTCTTCATAAAGTTTATGAAATTTTTCTTGACACTGATGTGTAAAGGGAATCCAGAAAGATCAATGGATTTGTAGGACCTTTCCCATGTTCAATAGGATTATTATTTTTTAAGGGAGGTGCTGGTAAAGTCTGCATCAACTTGACTAGGCTAGCTGATAGCTGATATTTATGTCTAAATATAATAACTTCTGTGGGTGCAATTCAGGAAGAGATGACTATTTTTTTATATTTTCTTTTATTGTCAAGCTGATATACAGAGGGGTTCCAGTTATATATGTAAGGTAGTGAGTACATTTCAAGTCAAATATTGTTACCCTACCTACGTTTTTCCTTCCAAATTATAAAATTCATTTCCAACATATAGTCTTGTGAGTATCGCTGTTGCATGGTTCAGTCTTTGTCCTTTGTTTCATCATTTCTTTTATTCAGTGAAATGAGTAAATATCTATCACTCTTGGCCAGTTGTCATTGAATACATCTAGGAACAAAGGAAAAGTGAATGAATTGACTCCTTGTTTTAGGCTGTACGTCAATCTTTTCTCATTCCTCTCTGCCTTCAAGCCTCAGATCATTCTGCTTAAACATAGCACAGAATTTCTCAGCTCTTTAGCTTACAGATGAGCAAATTACAGGACTCCTTAGCCTTCTCAACTGGATAAGGCAATTTCTTTGATAAACTTGTTGGTTTTGCTTCTTTGGAATCCAATAACATGACATGGAGCTTACTTACATGTTACTAGAATTTAATGGCATGATAATTGTTCGAGACTTAAATGGATTTTTGTGAAGAATAACTGAAAATATGGTAATGATTTCCAGCAACTGATTATGTGAAAGAGTAGACTGGTTTTGCAATCTGTTTTCTCTAGGATGATGTTTATCCTTCTTGGCCATATTTGGGACAGATATTTGGTTGTTCCAATCTTACTATTCCTGTGGGTCACCAGTACAAACAGAGTAGAGAAATTTTAGACAGAGTTTAAACTCATGAAAGCTGTAGAGATTTTTTTCAAGGGGAAATTTCTCATGATAGCAAAAGGAAACCAGAAGAAAATCATGAGCATTTCGAAGTTCAGAAGCATCTGATAGGCAAAAAAGAACAAAATTTGAAGGGTACAAGAAAGAGTAGTTGTAAGAAATCGAAATGAAACCTAGAACATTATTGTGAGGAAATAAAAAGGGGCCTTTTATGAATGTTTTTTGCTGGCAATCTTCACCACAAGGCTAAATATTTCATAAAATTTCAGAATATTTAATCTATGCTTGCTTTACTGTTATATACTTGTGAATTAATAATAAAGACTGAGTTCTTAGGTATGCCTGTGTGGTTTGCTAAATTGAACAAATGAAACACTGTAAATAGGTCAGAAAAATACCTCACATACAACCGATTGTCCGTATCAGTTCTCCAGGCTGAGCCTTTTAATTCTCCTGTAGAATTTAGTTTCATAAACCTCCATTGGACTGAAACCAAGTTGTGATTGTTAATGATGAATCTCTGAAAACATATGAGAAATTACCCATACTAATTTTGTTATACTTCTGACCCAGGCATTGAGCTGAGGGCTGACTTTCAGGGATCTGGGATGGCTTTCAGAAGGTTTATGTGTTTATCCACCTTTCCCCAAGACCATCACTCAGAGAGAACAGCTGGATCAAATGCCAGAGAACAAACTTCTAACCATGAAACCACTAGACACTGAATGAGTTGGGCCAACACTGTCTGAAAGAGAATCAAAATTCAGTTAGCATTACTTTGGCACAATTCATATTTGAAGCAATGTTATGGTTCCTAGGGAAGGGAGGAAAACAACATGAGTGGTGGGGGGGGGAGGGAAATGGGGACCATGACATGAGAAAGGGTATCAATGTATGTGAAGTAATGCACCTTCTATCCGGTGAATATAATGTAATCCTTCTATTAATTACAATAAAATATATGAAAAAAAGAAAGAAATGCAAATCAAAACAAATCTAAGATTCCACCTCACTCCAGTTAGAATGGCCAGGATCAAGAAATCTAATAACACAGATGCTGGAGGGGATGTGGCCAGGAGGGATCACTACTACACTGTCGGTAGGAGTGCAAACTGATTCAACCACTATGGAAAGCAATATGGCAGATCCTCAAAAGACTAACAAGGACATACTAAATCCCCCAGCACAACAATGTTCATTGCAGCACTATTTACCATAGCAAAGAGATGGAACCAACCCAGATGCCTCTCAGTTGATGAGTGGAATAACAAGATGTGGTATTTATACACAATGGAATTCTATGCTGCTGTCAGAAAGAATGATATCGCCCCATTTGTAAGGAAATGGAAAGACTTAGAAAAAATCATACTAAGTGAAGTAAGCCAGACTCAGAGGAACATAGACTCAATGGTTTCCCTCATTTGTCCTAATCAGTAGAAACCTTGGGCTCTCCTAGCAGAGATTTACAGTAGAACAAAACCTAGATACGTTAGGCCCCATAGAATGATGCTAAATGAAAATGCCTCCAATATAGAAACAAAAGCCATATAACGAGTGATTGTTGTCCTTAATGTATTATGTTATCTCTCATCTCTTTTGCTGTCCCTTGGTTATCTCATATTGTTACAGTATTTCACCTAGTTATCTGATATATTGTATATATGCATATTTGGTTATTTGAAGTGGGATAGAGAAGGGGAGAAAACAAGATAAGGGGTGGGGGTGGGGAGAGGGGAATGGGGACAATGACATGAGAAAGGGTATGAATGTATGTGAAGTAATTCACCTTCTAGCTGGTAAATATAATGTAACCCTTCTATTAATTACAATAAAAATATATGAAATGAGAACACATTAAATGTGGCAAAAAAGAATGCAAATGGAGAGATTGTAGTACAATTGTTAGTAAATCTGGAGTCCTAGAGTTGGATCTAGTAGTGTACTAAAGCAAGAGCCATACAGCAAAGCACGTGGCTCATTATATTATTGGATAATAGCTTTCCTGAAGACTGAACTCAAATCAATGTTGAGTCTCCTTTCTGTTTCTGCTATAAATATGCTAGACCCTTGTAATCATTTACCAAAAAAATGAGTTATTCACCTTTCAGTGTACCCCATATTCTTTTTTATAAACTTTATTAGGGTTTTCCAATTCTCTGTGATATCCATGTGATTTGATTTGCCCAATTCAATTGTAACAATTGCTGCATCAACAGAAGTTAGGGAAACATTAAGCAAGTAAGCCAAGATTCTCATGAGAACCTTCTTAGGAAAGGCTGCCACATATTGAAAGATCCTCAATGAAGAACCAGGTCACCATAGTAATTCCAGTGGCTTCCCAGTCCTCTGACAATATTCTGCCAACGTCTGGGTTTTGGAGCTTAGATGACCCATAACTGACTTTAGACAAATGAGACAACCTATCTCTGATCAGTTAAACTTGTCAGTGTCAGGCGCTAACTAAATATTGATTTTTATTTTGTGTGTCACTGAAGCTTGTGTTTGGTACACAGCATTATTGTGACATTAGATAACTGAAACAACTCTCTCCTGTTTTGAACATATTTTAGAGAACTTTAGCTTTTTGGTTAAGATACTAGAACAAGGAAAATTTGTTGAAATTGAGGAAGTATAGAAAGGACCTAAAATACAAAACTGACTTCAATCAGTCTGCTATTTATTGGGTTTGTGACACAGGATAAAAATTTTAAATTCATTGCATCAGCCAACTGAGTAATTGTATAACTTAAAAGATATATTATGACAACTTTGCTGTGACATGAAACGGATGACTTAATCTCAGTTTTCATTAGCAAAATGGGGTAGGCAATCATTATTACCCCTCCAGAGCAATTTTGAAGACTAAAAAGAAAGAAAAAAGCAACATAAAGCATTTCTATAAGAGTTTATCAGTTAGAAAGTACTAAATGTTAAACTGATTCATTCCTACTAACATAAGGTATAGCTTTAGTGAGACACTGAATCTAAAAGGTTTTGGTAAAATGTCTTTGGTTAATGGTTAAAAAAAATTTCTTCAAGGTCCAATGCAAATGAAGCTATGGTCCTTTCATTAGCACAAATGATCTGTTAGTGACAAGTTGGCTAATTGTAATTTCAGAAAGTGAAAAAAATACCCATGAGGTCTGGGAGTTTGGCCTAGTGGTAGAGTACTTGCCTGGAATGCATGAAGATCTGGGTTCGATTCCTTGGTCTCAAATACACAGAAAAAAAGCTAGAAGTGATGCTGTGGCTTAAGCGCTAGGGTGCTAGCATTGAAAAAGTTCAAGAACAATGCTCAGGCCCTGAGTTCAAGCCCAGGAGTGGAAAAAAATACCCAGGAAAAAAAATTTAATAGGTTGGTTAATTTTTTTTAATTGAAGGAATCAGAGAGGTAAAGGATTTTTATTGGCCAAAGGAATTATGTATGACTTCAGTAGGAAGTCCCTGAAAATTCCACGATTACACTAAGAAGGAAAATTCCAGTATTAGGATTCACACGAGAGTAAAACATGTAGAATTATATAATGTCAAGGAATACTTATTTAGGAGCTTGATATGGTGGCATGTGCCTGTAATCAGAGCACTTGAGAGACTGAGGTAGAAGGCTCAGGAGCTTGAGGCCAACATAGTGAAGTAAAAGATAAAAGGAAGAGACAGAAGGAAAGAAGGAAGAAGAGAAGGGGGAGGAAGGGAGGGATAGAGAAAAAAGAAAGGAAGACAGAAAGAGAAAGAAAGAAAGAAAGAAAGAAAGAAAGAAAGAAAGAAAGAAAGAAAGAAAGAAAAAAAGAAAGAAAGAAAGGAAGGAAGAAAGGAGGAAGAAATGGAGGGAGGGTGGAAAAGAGAAACGATGGAAGAAATGAATGAATGAAGAGGAAAGAAGGTAGAGAAAAAATAGAATTTTAAAGTGTGATCTCTGAATTTATATGATTTTTTCTTAGGCTGAATGTAATAAAGGAATTTATATAAGACTGGAGTTTGTAAGATATCACATTCCAACACTGACATCACATGAGAAAGTTTGATTGGAGAGAACTCTGGATTTGGCCTCCAGAAAGTCTATGCTACTAACAGTTTAAGTTACATAGATGAATGTGACAAATGAACTAAAGCAGGGAAGGAAGAATCAGAAAGCAAAGATAGCTTAGTCCAAGAAAATGCTAGGAAGAATTCATTTTCACCAAAGGTAGAGAAGCAGTACAGAATGTAACTGCTCTAAAAAAGTGAAGAAAGAACATATGAAGGGCATCAGCCATCAAACAGAAGCAGCTAACCAAGCACTGGTGCATCATTGGGAAGCATGACTCTATTTTTAGTTCGGAGACCATTTTAAATACCTGGAGGGTTTTCTTTTTTTAAATAGGCTGAGCAAATACAGTCATAATATTCGATATAGCTGGAGAGTGGTGTTATGTCTCAAGGGATAGGGCTATAGCCTTGAGCTGAAGAGCTCAAGGACAACACCCAGGCCCAAAATTCAAGTCCCACGACTGATGGACACACACACACACACACACACACACACACACACAATATTCAATGTAACTATGTGAAAATAGACCTAGGTGTTTAGAAAAAAAATAGATATTGAGGAAACAGGTGTGGTTTGGAGAAATGAGGAGAAAAATATAAGGGGTTGTCATGATGGAAATGAAGTACACTCATAATTCAATATGTTGAGTTAAAACTTCTTAGTGTAACTACTGAAAAAATAATTTAAAAAATTAAATAAAGTTTATGGAAATATAAGGAATACAGTCTACTATATTTGTTCTTAAATGTCCCCCAAAGACCCGCGGTTGGACCTTTTAGAAGTAGAGACCATTCAGCTGGGAGTGCAGCCTAGTGGTAGAGTACTTGTCTAGAATGCACAAAGACCCAGGTTCAATTCCTCAGTACCCTATACATAGAAAAAGCCAAAAAGCCAGAAGTGGTGCTGTGGCTCATTTGCTAAAGCTCCAGCCTTGAGAAAGCCCAAGGACATTGCTGAGGCCCTGAGTTCAAGACCCAGGAATGGTTAAAAAAAAAGTAGAGACCAGTGGACAGTGCTCAGGTCACTGAGACTGGGCCCTAAGAGGAGATAGTGGGACTCAGGATTATTCCTCTTTCTCTTTTTCATTTTCTGGCCATGACTTGAGCAGTTATTCCCCCCATGTATTCCAATTACAGTATGCACTACAAAAACTACAGAATGCCATATATAGGCTCAAAGCAATGGTGCCCACTCAATCCTGCACCAAAAGCACTCAAACCCAGGACCCAAGTGAAGCTTTTCTTTTTATCAATATCTTATGTTTTTGTCAGAGTAATGGAAATCTGAGTGTCACGATGCCAGTTGAAAACAAAATTACCAAAGAGAAGATGTTTTACACTTCTTGAGTTTGATCTACTCAAAACCTTCCAACAAATGCTGCTGTGAACCCTAAATATTCCAAGATCTTTAAAAAAAAAGTAGGAAAGACAGCTGCTCCTCAGTGGGAGAGGCAGATTCTCCCTCAATGTGTACCAACAAGACTTGTCCAGACATGAAGATTAAAAAAAGAAGAAAAATAATTAGGCTAATGAGGAAAATCTTGTGAACAATAAAAGAACAAATGATGCTTTTAAAGTGTCGTAGCAAGACAGATGATCTGTAAAAATAATATCACTTTTTTGTGATTTCTGTTTAGCTTGTCATAAAATCAGCACTGGAGTGTTACCGAGAAGCAGTGACTAGGCCTGTTAGAATAATGTCACCCTACCACCAGCAGTTAGTGATATACCTTTGTCACCTAATCATTTTGGTGGCAAGTATTTTCTGTCTCACTTTTAGAGTTCCCTGGGGAATGGATCTAACTTTTCCTTGTATTTGATAGAGAGAAATTATTAACAGAGTATCTAAAAATAAACAGAGAAGAGACCTGGAATTTAGTCCTAGAACTGCCAGAATCCAGAACCTAAGCATTTAACTATTCTTTGAAGATGACAAGAAAGTTCATTTTCTCTTAATAAAACTATTAAAGTATAACCACCAAAACAACAAAAGAATTGACATCAATAGGGAATAGACATTGCTTTCTATAAGTCTGATCAGCCCAATACAAATTAGCTTCAAAATTAGCACAAGTCTCCATCTTTTGGTACTGTAGATATTTGGCTATAATACCTTCCATTTTCTCCAAGTCATAATTAAGAAATTAAGAAATTAATTCAATCATTGTCTATTTTAATCATTGCTCACATAGAGAGGTCTTACTCTAGATGCTGGGGGTTGAAGAATGAAAACAAGAAAAAGAAAATTTCAGCTCTCCTAGAACTTGTATTTTGATAAATAAATAAATAAATATTAGATATTCTCAACATAAGCGTCATTGAGAAGTGACCTTTGAATGAGGATGAGAGGTAAGAGAATGGAGAGTTTCTATGCAGATGAAAGAAAAGGTGTGAAGGACCTGAAGAAGCCACCATGCCTTGGGTTACCGGAACAGCAAGACAGCTGATGTAGCTGGAAGAAAATGAACAAGGAGGAATAATGAGAGAAAATAATATGAGAATAAAAAACCCTATAGCAAGGTTACTCCAGTCATCCATATATCTCCAGTTATTGGTGTGACTGAGTTAGTAAGCCATTCAATTTTGAGCAAGGGACTGATTAAATTTACTTCCTTGATGCCATGATGAAGGGTGGCAAGTTTATTGACATTATATAACCAGATATGAACTATTATAGAAGTGATGGCCATATGAACAAATGATTAGTATCTAGATGATGTTTTGTTTTTGTTTTTATTTTTGTTTGCCAGTCTTAGGTTTGAGCTCAGGGCCTGAGCCCTGTTCTTGGACTTTCTCAAGGCTAGAGCTCTACCACTTGACCCTCAGCACCACTTCTGGCTTTTTCTATGTACGTGGTACTGAGGAATCAAACCTAGGTCTTCGTACATGCTAGGCAAGCACTTTACTACTAGGCCAAACTCCCGGCCCCTAGATGATGTTTTAATAGTGGAACTGAGGATGGTTAAAACAAACTGGATGTACAATATATCAGCAATTAAAATGGCTCAATGGTTGCTATCAAGCTTTTTGCCATAAAAGAATAAATTCTCATTAATTAAGCTAGTTAACACAAGAAGGGAATCATGCTTGTAGATCAAGTATCTGGTTTGGCAGATATCAGATTAGTATTTTTATCATACATTCAAGGGGGAATTCCAAGTAAGTAAACAGATATTGAGCCTAAAGCACTGGAATATGGAAAACATCTAGAATAACAATGAGCAAAGGACCACCAAGTGCATATAAGTTGGTATATACACCCACGAAACTAGATGATAAAACAAAGGGATGAATGAAGACCAGAGAAGAAAAAAGAATGAAATGAAATAAGATGAGTAGAAAGGCAAGAGAGAAAGCATGAAAGTAAGAAGGAAGGAAGGAAGGAAGGAAGGAAGGAAGGAAGGAAGGAAGGAAGGAAGGAAGGAAGGAAGGAAGGAAGGAAGGAAAGAAGGAAGGGGAGGAAAGGGAGGGAGGGAGGGTGGGGAGGAAAGAGAGTTAGGGAGGGAGGAGGGAGGAAGAGAGGGAGGAAGGAAGGAAGGAAGGAAGGAAGGAAGGAAGGAAGGAAGGAAGGAAGGAAGGAAGGAAGGAAGGAAGAGAAAAGGAAAACGTAGATACAACCCCGAGCTGCAAAGAATAAGATTTGATGAACCACTTGTCAAGGAAACTGAGACAAGTGCTCAGTGAGGAATTTGTCATCTAAAGAGTTGAGAGAAGCAAGTTTCAAGAGAAGAGCACATTCACTCAGAGCTACTGAGAAATGACTGTGAAATGAAGCAATATGAAGTGGAGACAGGGTTAATGGAGTGAAATTTTCTCAGTGAAGTTGGGCATGCTCTCAGCTGAAGAAGAATGAGTTCTCTGAGGTTGGAGAAAATGACAAGAGGGTATCTGCTGTGGCCTGTAGCCGAGTGATACACAGTATGACTTTTTTTTAGTGTTGATCCTGGCACTTGAACTCAGCACCTGGGTGCTACTGTCACTGAGCTTTTGTGCTCAAGGCTAGCCCTTTCCTATTTTGAACTACAGCTTTTTTTTGTTTCCTTGGTAGATTATTGGAAATAAAAGTCAAGATTTTCATGCCTAGGCGATCTTTGAACCATGATCCTCATGCCTCAGGCTCCTGAGTTGCAAGGGTTATAGTTAAAAACTCCTGATGCTTAACTGCAATGTCACTCTTCATTCTTCACTTGTGCTAGCAATTCAGAAGTGCATGTGGAAGACAACATAATGGTGCATGTCTATATTCTCAGCGAAGGAATCCAGGAGTTTGAGGTCAACTCTGATTAAAGAAAAGTTGTCAAGATCACCATTTCAGGAAACAAGGTTAAGTGTGGTGGTATATGCCTGTGGAAGGTTTAGATAGAAGAGAAAGAAAAAGAGAAAGGGTGTGTTTAATGTGAGATCACTCAACCCAGGGATGGACTAACATATCTCTCTAGATACACTGATCAATGACAAACGAATTTTAAGCAAGATTGAAATGAAGTTTCTAGGTTCAACAAAAGAAAACCAGAAGACTTTAAGAGTCATCCCCTCATGTAAAGGACAGATTATGGTGGATTGTGGAATTTAAACTGGGGGAGGGAAGAGTGAGCACTAGAGGAGAGGGAAGAAAATAAAATCTTAATGTAATCCAGATCATAGTGGTAGAAAGGAAAGAGAAACCAAGAAGCTAGAATGTGGCAATGAGAGAAAAGTCACTATTCAGGGGAGAGGTAAGATTAGGGTATGTTTATGAACATGGCAGATTTAGGGCCACAGCTGGACAAGGTAAAGGAAGTGAAGACTTGGAGAATAGAGATCCATGCTACTAGACAAATACTCCATGGGAATGTTCAAATAGGAGGTGAAACATCAAGACCAATGTGGCAAGTGCCAACTATATTTGGGGGAAGAAAAGCATACAAGAATCTTTACATTTATATTTTTGTATACTTGTGGGGGTTTTGCGGTTGTTAATGGCATAATAGATTAGATCAACTAAGAATATTTACTGTGCTTCATCTGAATTGATTTATGGAGCAAATTTTATTTTGTGCTCACATTCTTCATATTACTAAGCATTAGAAGCTCTCTTGTGCTTTTCTTTGTGTGCTCGGGGCAGCATGTTTTATGTTATTGACCAAAATCTCATTTACAGTTCAATTAATGCAGTGGAGGAAGCATGGTACATGCCAAGCTCTTCCATTCTTTATGGTCTGAGCCCAGTGCTGGCAAGCTAAAACCAATTAATTCAAACAGGAGAGCAAAGGAAAAGAAGAGATTTAGTCCATGAATATAAGGAGCCAGTAATTCCTCCAGATCAACAAAATCCATGGAAATTCAAATGCTGGAGTAATCGTATCTCCCTGAATCAGGAGCTTTCTGACACGTTACTGTCTTTTAACTTCCTTTAAGATGCATAGAAAAGAAAATACCAGTCAGAATATTTAAACTCACAAACATACAAACCACTGATTTATGAGGATGTGTCACATATATTTGTTTTTATAATTTAGTCAAGCATTTTGTTTGTTTTCTGTCTATTCATTATGTCCTCTGACAGGCAAGTAGGCAATTTTGCTTTGCTATTAGGTTAATTGAAATTAGGGAAATGTACCTGGGGAAAATGAAAAAGTGTAAGTGGAGCAGAAGAGGTTGGTAGAGAAGGTACAGAAAAGGACACATGATTTGATTGTGCAACAAAATATTATATGTCAACTGAGTTTACTTTCTTACCTAGAAATTGTCTACAAGTCAAAATATACTATCAGTTCTGAAGTTTTGGTATAATCTTGTCTGAAGACTGTTTTTGTTTTTTGCTGGTCCTTGAACTCTGAGATGGGATGTTGTCCTTGGGCATCTTTATACTTGAGGCTAACACTCTACCACTGGAGCCACAGTACCACTTCCATATTTTGAGTGGTTAATTAGAGATAAGAGTCTCACATACTTTTCTGCCTGAGGTGGGCTTTGAACCAAGATCCTCAGATCTCAGCCTCTTGAGTAACTAGCCATCCAGGTGTGAGCCACTGCGGTGCTCAACTGAAGACTTCTTTAAAAAAATAAACTGATCCTAGGCACTGAGTTCAAGACCTACTACCACCACCACCAATGACAGCAAAAGAACTGGTGTGCACAAGTCCTAAGACTTGAACTCAGGGTCTGGATGCTATTTGCTTAAGGCTAGTGCTCTATCAATTAAGCCACAGCTCCGCTTACAGAATTTTCGCAGTTTGTTGGAGATAAGTCTCATAGTTTCCTGCCTCGGTTGGCTTCTAACTTCTATCCTGAGATCTGAACCTTCTAAGTAGCTAATATTTACTAGGCATGAGCCATGGGTAATTCAGCTTTGAAATGATTTTATTTTATTCTTATTTGTGGGATTTTAACTCAGGACCTGGATGCTATCCTTGAGCTTTTTTGCTCAAGGCTAGTGCTATACTGCTTTGAGCCACATTTCTACTTCCAGTTTTCTGGTGGTTAATTGGATATAAGAGTCTCATGGACTTTACTGCCTGGGATGCCCAGCCTGGCTTTGAACTCTGATCCTCAGATCTTAGCCACCTAAGTAGGTAGGGTTATAGGTGTGAGCCACTAGTGCCCAATTTCTGGTGTGATTTTTTAAGAGATTAGAAAACTAAGTTACAGGTGTTATTTCCATATCAATTTTTGTTTTGCATGAAGATTTTTTGTCATATCTTGATGAAAATTGATGAGCTGGTTTCATTTTCAAAGTCTTTATTTAAAAAAGAAATATGTGTCTTTGTATGATTTTATAAGTGTTCCAGCAAGTAGAAATACATGCGTTTCTAAAACTATTTTGTGTATTTACATTTCTGGACCACACTATAGCTGACTATAGATATTAACTCTCAAGATAATTTAAATTTTTAAAGTATCACTTGTATTATCAATAAAGGAGAATGTCAGATATTTTTAAGTAAAGTGCATTTTATGTTATAGAATTCATTGGATATTGAAATAAATTTTTATCCTTCTAAAAAAAATAAACTGATAATATAATGTGTATAATCGATTTTCTCTCTAATAACAATCTAAAATAATAGATTGCTTCCTGTATCTTCCGTATTAAGAGGAAAAACACAGTATGACAACAGCAGTAGTTATCTTTTATTAATACTTAAAATAAAATTAATATAAACTCCTGGTAATACGTTAAGATTATGCACCCTGAACTTGAAAAGATGGCTTGACATGCTATAATGAAATTGTATTTTCAAGTGTTCCTTTGTGACATGGGAAATATCACATAACTGTCTTTAAATTACTTAAAAATGAAAGTAGTGTATCAAGTTCAAGGTTAAGCTGTAAGTCCTTTTCTGATATATTTATATTTGTCAGAAAGAAGGGCAATCTAACATCCAAATAAGGCTGTTTGCCTGAAAAGGCTATTCGATTATAAAACAAAGAACTAAAGTTGATCTAGAATAGCAACAAGAAACACAACCAACACAAAACTTTACACTATAACTAATCATAGAGAACACTTAAAACAAATAAAGACAATGGTAGTTCATGAAGTTGAAAGAATGACATGAAGAGTTCATTTAAAAATAAGGATTTTCGGGCTGGGAGTTTGGCCTATTGGTAGAGTGCTTGCCTAGCACACATGAAGACCTGGGTTAGATTCCTCAGTACCACATATATACCAAAAGCCAGAAGAGGTACTGTGGCTCAAGTGGTAGAGCTCTAGCCTTGAGAAAACCCAGTGACAGTGCTCAGGCTCTGAGTTGAAACTCTAGGACAGGCAAAAAAAAAAAAAAAAGATTCTTATCTAGGTACTAACACTGGAGGCTCACGCCTGTAATCCTACCTACTCAGGAGGCTGAGATCTGGTCAAAGCCGGCCCAACCATCACACTCTACCTGCAATTAATCACTCAAAAACCAGAAGAGGTGCTGTGAATCAAGCGGTAAAGCACTAGCCTTAAGTACAGATTGGCTCAGGGACAGCACCCTGGCTCTGATTTCAAGCCCCACAACCAACGAAGGTAATGATAATAATAATAATAATTATTATTATTATTATTATTATTTTTACTTTGTTTTTTTATGTTCATCTTTCACTGATTTGTTCTTCTCTAATTTGTGTGTGTGTGTGTGTGTGTGTGTGTGTGTATTGGTGGTGGTGGTGGTGGTGGTAGTGGGGCTTGAACTTGAGGCCTGGACATTGTTCTTGAGCTTTCTCAAAGCTAGCACTCTACCACTTGAGCCAGAGCACCACTTCCAGCTTTTTCTGCATATGTGGTATTGAGGAACCAAACCTAGGGCTTTGCGCATGCTAGGCAAGAACTCTACCACTAGGCCATGCTCCAAACCACTTTTTTATTTTTTAATTTTTTAATTTTCCTTCAGTAGTTCTACACAGAGGTATGTCCCTTAAAAATATATTGTATCTTGATCTATGTCACTGTTTAGTTCTCCTCCGATCTCTCCACAATCAACCCCTCCTCTCAATTTTCCTAGTTTCATTTTCATCTATGTACATGGAATCTTAGGACTGTCTTCTCCCGCCCTTCTCTCTATTTGTATTTTATGGTTTCCATCAGTTTATGGCTCAGTTCCTCATTATGAGGAAAGTGGTCAACTTTAGATTTCCTTCGGTTCTTACATCATTATCTACTACAACCAAAAGAAAAAAAAATGGGGCAGCTCAGCTCTCTCATTTCCTCAGTTTCCCAACTGTGTTCTTGCTTTCCCTGGATCACACTGACTGCAGCCCTTGACAGCCAGATGTTTCATTCACATTAGCCAAGTCTTACCTCAATGGTAGTGTGAACAACACATTTTCCTACAATTCAAACTTATTTTTACCAGCAACACAATCATAATCTGAGTCCAACATCTGGTGTGTGAACCTGAAAAGTTCTAACAACAAGAAAAACAACAACACAACAACAGCAACAAAAACCCAACAAATTGAAAGCAAGGAGTATAAAGTAAAAAGCCACTACTGTTTCCTAATATCTCTGCCAAATCTAATGCTGGGTGGAACGCAGCTGGCATTCTCTTCCGCCTTTGAAGCTCCACAGCACTTTATCTTTTCCCTTTCTTGGCAGCAAACTCTATTACATCTTACAGCTTCCCTAAAGGGAGTAAAGCAAAAATGAAGAATCTGCATCGCTCTCCAAAACCCACAACCCTTTTTGAGCTCTATAGTAAGAACTTGATATGCAGCCTACTCCCATAGAGAACTCCACTGGTTAAACTCATAACCAACTGAAAATATTGATCAAAACGTTCCAAGCATGCCATTATTTCCCACCAGAGCTGTGAATAAGGTGGTGCTAGTAAGTTATCATGAAATGTATGATGAAAACACATTTTAATCCTAGCACCTAAAGCAAGATGTTCATTTTCTCTCACACCAAACAATTAGCCTCTTGTCTGAAGTGTATTCATTCTGGTTCCAGTACAATTTTCATGTGCTCCCCCATAGGCATCCTTCAAGATCTCTTAAAATAAGAGAAATACCTAACTCCCCCCCAAAAAAGTACATCATTCACCAAGAGTTGATGATGTAAAATAAATGGTCAGAGGATACAGGTCTCTAAGAAATTAAACTTCTGAGCCAGGTGCTGGTGGATCATGTATGTAATCCTGGTTTCATAGAAAGCTGAGATCTGAAGATCAAGGCTTAAATCCAGCCCTGATAGAGAAATCCAAGAGACTTTTTTTAGTTTCAATGTCATTGTGAACATACAATGTACAGATGGTGTTACAGTTATATAAAACAAGTAATAAGTGAATTAATTTATTAATAGTGTCATTCCCCTCATTTTCTCCCACTTTTTCCCTTCTGACTCCCCTCGCTCCCAAGTTGTAGAGTTCATTTCCAACCTAATGTCTAATGAGCTTCATTGCTGAATTAGTTCACCTGTGTCCCACCATTTCTGTCCTTCCCCTTTCCAAATTAGATGAACTTATATACAAGACAAAAGAGAAAAGAAAAAAACAATAGGAAAAAATGGGAATAAACAATAGGAAAGAAAGATAAGTTCCTGCACATGGTACAATAAAAAAAAACCTTGTTTCCATTTGTATTGCTCATTCCAATAAGCATTATTTTATGTGCTTAGATGCACCTAGTTATTGAGCCAATGTGATCCTCTCCTGAAATTATCCTCCATGTTTTCATTGTGTGAATGTTTAGACCACTGTTTAATTAATCATAACCAAGTGTAATTATTTGTCTTTTATATTATCTATTACATTTTCTTATAGATTTATAGACACATTCCGGTTATTACGAATAAGGGAAAACATGTAGCCTATGTTTCTTTGAATCTGGCTTACTTTGCTTAAAATAATTTTTCCAAGTTTTTCCATTTCCTTATGAATGATGGAAAGTCACTCTTTTTGATAGAACCAAAGAAAATATAAATATATATATGCACACATTTTATGATCCATTTATCTACTGAGGAGCATCTGGCTTGATTCCATATCATAGTTATGGTAAACAATGCTATAATGGACAGCATGGTAGTAGAACAAGAATAGGTCTGAGGACCAAAGAAAGAGAATAGAAGACCCAGAAATCAACCCGCAGACCTACAGTCACATATTATTTAATAAGGGAGCTAAAAACACAGGATGAAAGAAAGGCTGCCTCTTCAACAAATGGGGCTGGCAGAATTAGTTACACATGTGCAGAAAACTGATTTTAGATCCTTTAGACCAGAATGAATACCAAATGGATCAAAGACATCCATGTAAGACAAGATAACCTGAAAATATTATAAGAAGGGATAGGGGGAACACTAGGGCTCCTTGATAGGTCAAAGCTTCCTAAGTAAAGATTTAGAATCACAACAATCAAAGAAAGATTGAATAAATCGGATTGTATCAAACTGAAGTTTATGCCTAGGGAACAACATAGCTAGCAAGATCAATATAAAGCCTACAGAATGGGAAAAGATCTTTACTACCTATATATCGGACAAGAGCTTCATATCTAAAACATACTTAGAGCTAAAAAAGCTAACATCCGGGACCAGGAGTTTGGCCTACTGGTAGAGTGCTTGCCAAGCATGCACAAGACCCAGGTTCGATTCCTCAGTACCACATACATAGAAAAAAGCCAGAAATGGTGCTGAGGCTCAAGCTCTAACCTTCAGAAAAAGAACCAAAGGGCAGTGCTCAGGCCCTGAGTCCAAGCCCAGGACTGGCAAGAAAAAAGAAAAAAGTTAACATCTCCCAAAACAAATCTTCAAAGAAACAAAAAAAAACTCCATTAATAAATGAGATGAGACTTCTGTGAAGAAGAAGTAAAAATGGCCAAAAAGACACCTGAAGAAATGTTCAACATCTCTGGCCATAAAAGAAATTAAAATCAAAATAATATTGGCATTCTACTTCACTTCCGATAGAATGGCCATTATCAAGAAAACTAATAATAACAGATGCTGGCAGGGATGTGGCCAAAAAGGAATGCTTCTACACTGTTGGTGGAAATGGAAACTTGTTTAACTACTCTAGAGGTTTCTCAAAAGACTAAATATAGAGCTTCGCTTTGACCCAGAAATCATACTTTTGGGCATTTACCCCAATGATCACAAACTACCCTGCATTAAACCACCAGCACAACTATGTCCAAAAGACTTCTGTCTAATTAGCCCGCAAAAGCCAGAAGTGAAGTTAAGTGCAGCCTTGAATGAAAAATCCAAGCAAGGGCTTGGAGTTTTGCCTACTGGTAGAGTGCTTGCCTAGCATGCACAAAGACCTGGGTTCAATTCCTCAGTACCACATACACAGAAAAAAGCCACAAGTGGTAGAGCTCTAGCCTTGAGGAAAAGTCCAAGGACAGTGCTCAGGCCCTGAGCTCAAGCCCAAGACTGGCAAAAAAATCCAAGCAAGAGGAGAAGGACTTAAGTTCAAGCTGGAGGAAGAGGAAAAAGAAGAGGAGGAATGTTAGTTGAACTGTTATTTTAACATGTCTGCACCCAGAATAAAACGCAGATCAATCATTTATTATTGTAAATCCTAAGTTTTGATCAATGCAAGAGATACAAAATGCCCATTTATACACGTGGGACAGTTGGAGTGAGAACAAGTCTCTTGGGACACAAAATGGAAGCCACATATTTGAAGATGGTGGAAATGTTACATTGAAAAAGCCTTGTCCTTGATGATCATGAGGGATAGGAACTTTTTTTCTATACATTGACAGAAGAAAAAACAATAATTGTATCTTATTACACCCACTGATGTATTCTTTTTTCTTCTGTCATATGCAGATGAGACTAATCATAACTAATACATCAGAGGAAGCTCGTTGTCTCACTCTATTAGAAACATTCAAAAACAATCATGAACTTCCTTTCACAGGTATCCCTATGAGATGGTTTCAATACGACATACATTTCAAGAGGCATAATAGCACTATATAATTTAATTAATTCAGTCCACTTTGCTCCTTCATTCATTTTCTGAACTGAAGAGTTTTGAGTAAGATTTTAAGTAATATTACAATCATGACATATGTTCACAAAACTTCTGGTTCTCCTTCCAGACATCTGGCTCCATTGCCCGTCTGTGAACACTGCATAACAAGCTTAGCCAATGAAATATAAATGGAAGTAAACCAGACCACTTCTAGAGAAGAACATAAGAAACAATATAGTGCCAGGCACTGATGGCTCATGCCTATAATACTAGCTACTCAGAAGGCTGAACTCGGAGGATAGTTGTTCAAAGCCAGCCTGAGCAGTAAAAGACACTTCTCTCCAATTACCCACTTAAATAAGCCAGAAGTGGAGCAGTGTTTCAAATGATAACATGAGCCTTAAGCATAAAAGCTTAAGAACAGAGCCCAGGCCCGGAATTCAAGCCCCAAGACCAACCACCCCTTCCACTCCAAACAGCAGCAGTAGATTATCAATGTTTTATTCCTACCAAAAAGGAACTGTAGAATTACAGCTAATATGAAGCTTCTATTTTGAATATCCTACCTGTCCCACAATAAACCTGATATAGAACAACAAGTTAATATCATTAAAATGGATAAGGGATAAGAGATTGTGTGTGTGTGTGTGTGTGTGTGTGTGTGTGTGTGTGTGTGTGTGTACGTGCACGCACGAGTGCTTGCATAAGTCCTGGGGTTTAAACTCAGGGCTTGGTTGCTGCCCTTGAGTTTTATTTGCTCAAAGCTGGCACTCTACTACTTAAACTGGATTTCTGGTAATTTATTTCAGATTAGAGTCTCACAAACTTCTTCCTGGGCTAGCTTTGAACCTAGATCCTCAGATCTCAAGTGTCCTGTGTAGCTACGATTACAGGCTTGAGTCACCAGCCTCTGGCTAAGAAATTATTTCTGAAATAACTCTTCATGAATAAGCATATCAGTGCCCTGTGCAATTATTATTAACTTAATCAACTTGCATATAACATTATATCATGCCAGGGAATACTATGCAATGTGATAAAACTACTAACTAAAATATCGTTACTAAAATATCATTTGACCACAGGGTTTTCTCTCTTCCCTTGGCCCTTATGTCTTCCCTAAATATTCTGAGGTTATTTTTTTCCTTTACAGATGCATCTTTCTCTCAGTTTTCAGATTTCAAACATCCTACCCACAAGCATCTACATTCATGCTCACTCATAAACCTCTTGAAGTTTATATCTCTATAGTGTTATCAAAAATGACATCTGCAAGGATCTCAAAGATTTCATAGTTACCAAAACTAATGATTTCATCCTCCCTGGCCATTTTGCCTCAAGGGTCCTGAGGACATTTCTCCATAGCTTTAATGATGCTACTATTTTCTGACTTTCTTCTTATCTTTATGGCCAATTTTTTCCATCTCATTTCCTGCCTGCTTTTCTAACCTTAGCCACTGCTGTGTTTCTCCAATCAATCTTCTTGTCATTTATTCTCCTTTTTTCCCTCTCTCCAGATGAGCTTGTCAACCCGATGGTTTATGAGCTAATGTCTCAAAATCTTAACCTACAGTCCCCAAACTCACTCAGAAATTACTCAGAAACTCTCAGAGACCTCCAAAACAGAAATCGTTATCTTCCTCAATTCTGTTCCTTATTTCCATTTCTGTTTAGTTTATCTAATCATAATAACATGGTAAGTCAAGTAATTCAGTTATCCATTTCTCTTTCTCCCTGTTCACAATGAATTCCTAACTTCAACCTGTTATTCACTACATTTATCACTGTACTTTTGTTGTTGTTGTTGTTGTTGTTGTTGTTGTTGTTGTTGTTGTTAGTTGTGGGGCTTGAACTCTGGGCTTGGAAGCTGTCCCTCTTCAACTGAAGTCTAGCATTCTACCACCTGAGCCACAGCACCATTTTCGGTTTTTCTGGTGGTTAAATGGAAGTAAGAGTCACATGAACTTTAGTGCCTTGACTGGTTTTGAACTGAGATCCTCAGATCTCAACCTCCTGAGTAGCTGGGATTACGGGGTGGGCCACCCAGGCCCAGATGTATCGTGTTTTTCATTTTCAGATTTCCACAATCTCCTCACTTGCTCTTTAATGTAGCCCCCTTATGAACCTTCCTTCCTTCTTGGGCTACTCATGTGAACCTATCATTCAAGAGGCCACTACTCCTATTTCTCTCAACTTTTCATTTGATCATATGATCTTTTAAAAATGTATAAATGTAGCTGCTACCGGTGACTTACACCTCTAATCCTATCTACACAGGAGGCTAACATCTGAGGACCATGAATAGAGGCCTGACTCAACAGTTAAGTCAGTGAGAATGTTATTGGATATTAATCAGAAGAAAAGCTGGAAATGTGGTGGTTCCTAAAGTGGTAGAGTGTTAGGCTTAAGCACTAAAGTTCAAGAACGTTGCCCAGGCCCTGAGTTCAAACCCACATCCCCAAACATAAAATGTAAATGTATTACATTAAAGAGTAATCTCAACTGTATTTTGTAAGTTTTAGCTATATATCCTAAACTACCCAACTCCTATATTATCAAAAATCACAGTTAACTCCGCGTGCATGGTAAATCTTTTCCTTGGTTAGGCTTCCTCTTTCTAGTTACATTGATCTCTTTTGCTTCATGCTTCCCAGCTAAAACACAGTTCATACCATCTTGCTAGACATGATCTTTCTAGGATGCCAAACAATGCTTAATGATTGTTACTGAAGCATATTTTCACATATAATCAACAAGTATATACAAATGCATAAATATAATAAGTTCTGAGCAATAAAAATTCTGATCTGGTAATTTTTCTAGTTAAAAAAATCAGTAGACCAACTATAACGTATTTAACTTTATTACTATTTTCCTGCACATCCAAGCTCAGAGGAAAAACTAGGTTTTTTTATTCTCTTTATCAAAGTTCATGTTATCATAAAGCAATCTTTCATTTATGTGGAAAGTATTTTCTGATCTTTTATAGAAGAGGAAAGTCAGTGCTAAATTACTTAGAAACAGTTTCAGAATGCGGTAAAGTAAAAGCCATAATGAATAACTTGTCCATACTTTGTATGCTGAGACATTTTTGAGCAAATCTTAAAAGCAATGCATAGGGATTTAGTCATGAGACTTTCAGCAAGATTAATGGAAACAGCTCCTTAAATCCCCTGGCAGAGCTTTGAAAATTTCCTACATGCTATCATCGATGTCTTTGTGACTTAAAATTCTGGCTTTGGTTTCAGGCTGAAGATTTAAGGTAGCAGTGGCTGTGTTTGATATTGACAACCTTGTGGCCTCAATTATACAACAGGGTATCAGGTTTTGATGATAACCTAAATAGTATCCTGTCTGACACTTGTGGGCTACATCTATTTGAAGAGGGAAACCATTACCTATCAAATGCCCACTGCAGTTCAGACAAACAGAGGCAAAGATTAAAGGAGCATAATTCATCATGTACAAAGATATGAATTTAATTTTTTACAGAAGGAAAATATTATCATTGGATAGCTTCCTAAATGGATCAGTATAGGTTGAAACTTCTAATAATAATTAATTGATGGGTAGTCATGGAAATGAGGTTACAAGTTTATGTATTCTGGGCTCCTTAGTATTCAAAAGGTTTTGGACTAGGTGAAATGAGTTTTAGGATATGGAAACAAGAGGTTTATCTTAATGTACTATGTTATTTCTCTTCTCTTTTTTCCCCCTTATGGTTAATTTCATGTTTTTACTATATCTGACTTTATTACCTGATATATTATATGTATGTTTATTTGTTTGTTTGAAATTGGGAATGGAAGGAGGGAAAACAAGATGATTGGGAGGGGGTGGAGGGAGGAAAATGGAAACAAAAACATGAGAAGGGGTATCAATGTGTGAAAAGTAATGCACCTACTACCAGACAAATGTAGCTGTAACTCCTCTATACATTACCCTGACAATAAAAAATAGGTTTTGTACATATTTTAGCCAGTCCTGGGCTTGAGGGGCCTGAGCACTGTCCTTAGACTTTCTCAAAGATAGAGCTCTACCACTTGAGCCTCACCACCACTTCCAGCTTTTTCCTATGTTTGTGGTACCTAGGAATCGAATTGAACCCGGGCCTTCATGCATGCTAGGCAAGCACTCTACCACTAGGCAAAACTCCCGGTCTCTGGACAATTATTTTTAATAACATTTTTAAAATTTATTTTATTGGAAAGGTGATGTACAGATGGGTTATAATTACATGAATCAGATAATGAGTACATTTCTTTGTGAACAGTGTCACCCCTTTCCCTCATTTTCTCCCAATATTTATCCTTCTGATTCCCTCTCCAACAGGTTGTATAGTACATTCTCAACACCCTGTCTAGTGAGTATCACTGCTACATTTGTTCATCCTTAGTCCCATCATTTCTGCTCTCCCCATATCCTGCTCTAAGTATATAAACTTACATATAAGACAAAAGGTACATAAATCAAAAACAGTAGCAATGGAGGGGGGAAAAAACCAAAAAAAGGCAAGTTAACAAAAAACACTCTTGTTTCCATGCTTTAGAGTTCATTTCAATAAACATCTTTTTATATGATCATATACACATAGCCATTGAGCCATTATGATCCTCTCCTAATAATATTCTCATTTGTTCCCACTGTGT
The DNA here is from genome assembly GCF_031878675.1 of Megascapheus bottae. NCBI lineage: Eukaryota > Metazoa > Chordata > Mammalia > Rodentia > Geomyidae > Megascapheus > Megascapheus bottae. The sequence goes on from NC_143527.1 coordinate 32,190,082, forward strand.
GAATGATTAGAGCCCTATTTAATTTATCATGTCCAAGTACAATTGCTTGTCATTTACCATCCATTGTATTTATTTGTAGATTTATAAGCACATTCTAATTACTACCAATGAGGGAAACCAGGCACCCTATGTTTTCTTTGTGTCTGGATTACTTCACTTAGTATAATTTTTCTGAGATTTTCTATTTCCTTGCAAATGGGGTAATATCATTCTTTCTGATGGAGCTATAGAATTCCATTGTGTATATATACCACATTTTCTTAAATCATTCATCCACTGAAGGACATCTGGGTTGATTTCTTACCTTTGCTACGGTAAATAATGCATCAGTGAACACGGTTGTGCTGGGACCTTTAGTGTGGCCTTATTTGTGTCATTTGGATAAGTGCCCAGGAGTTGGATTGCTAGATCATAGGGAAGCTCTATGATTAATCTTTTGAGATCACTCCATACTGCTTTCTGAGTGGTTGATAAAGTTTGCATTTCCACCAACAATATATTATCCTTTCCTTTTGGCTGTATCCCTGCAAGCATTTGCTACTGCTAATGATAATGGCTATTCTAACTAAGGTGAGATAGAATGGTTTTATTTGCATTTCTCTTATGACCAGAGATGTTGAACATTTCTTCATGTTTCTGTTGTTTATTCTTCTTCTGACAAGTCTCCTTTAGTCTTTTTTCTGCATCTTCTCCTTTATTCATTTTCATGAATTGGCATTCTTTTTGACAGCCCTTCTAAAATGATGACTACATAATTTTACCTCTACCTTCGCATGTCCTGTGAGCATCACATTCTGATGTCCATTAGACTTTAGTCCATTTATTAATTGAATGATTTTTTTCTTAGAGTATTTGTCTTAACTAACTTTAGGGTGATTCTTTTCACAGATTTGTATCATGAGAAAATTTGTGAAAAGCTCTTCCCAAAGGGATTATTTTGAAATGAATTCTAGGATATGGAAACAACAGGTTGATCTTTGTGGTTCTTATTCTTAAGGTACTTTGTGAATTTATTTCTTTTCTCTTTTGTTTCCCCTTTTGGTTTATATCGTGTTGTTGCTGTATCTGACTTTGGTTCCTGGTTTATTGTATATACATTTATTTGCTCATTTGAAACAGGAAAGGGAAGGGGAAAAACAAAATGAGTGGAAGGGGATGGGGAGGGAAAGTGGGAGAAAAACATGGGAAGGGGTATCAATGTTCAAGGAGTAATATACCCACTCCCTTACGAATATAGCTATACCCTCTATAGTTCTGACAATATCACTCTGACAATAAAATACAATTTTAAAAAGTGATTATTTTAAATATATTTAACATAGAACAGGAATATTTAAGAAGTGTCCAAATTAAACTTAAGTATATATTTAAATATATTTTGTGAATATGTATAGACACATATAAATTATGAATAGTAAAGGTCTCTAGAGTTTTAGAACTAACATTTTCCCTTAAAATATCTTTCATATCATCAAAATCACCTTTCAGTTGAATAGGATATTATGAAAAATGTGTACCTGTTCTCTCCTGATTTAAATCTAAGATGTTCCAGTCATTATACATGGCATTAACAGGTTGCATCCTAAAATTCTGTATTCTCCTAGCCCTGTACACAAGAGATGAACCACATCGATATATGAAAAATATTTCTATGGTATAATGTGTTTGATTTAGAAGAAATTTACTGTTGTAGCTATCACTTTAAGCCTTTCCCTACCACTCTATTCCCATTAAATGTTGCACTGGTTTAAACAAAAACAATACCAATGGTAGGCATGAAATGTGATGCCTATCTCTATAGAGATCTTGAAGTTCAGAATTCTTCCAGAGTGCCAACCTATTTAAAAAAAGGGAGACCAATTCTGTTTTCAATTCAATGGAAAAGCCTAGAATTCAAAGAACAGCAAAAGATAGTCAAGACACTTCACATTTCCAATTATGAGCTATCTAAGAGGGATGCTCTTATAGTTCTCCTGGCACTAGGAGAACTTCAGGAGGACTTTGATACATAATCTATGTATCTAAAAGTCAGTCAAATTCTTTTTTTTGCCAGTCCTGGGCTTAAACTCAGGGCCTGGGCTCAGTCCTTGGACTTTCTCAAGGCTAGAGCTCTACCACTTGAGTCCATCGCACCATTTCTAGCTTTTTTTTTTTCTACGTATGTGGTTTCAAGGAATCAAACTCAGGTCTTCATGCATTCTAGGCAAGCACTCTACCACTAGGCCAAATTCCTGGCCAAAGTCAGTCAAATTCTCTGGCTTGGATAGTTTTAACTTGAAGTAGTCTTTTCTACAAAGAGTTTAACATATAAACAATAACTAAGATTTACTAAAGTCTGAGGATGAATTAGGAAGCTCCTAGAATGAGTGTATGAGCCCTTATGCATAAAATTCACGATAAAAACAGAGATTGAGAATGGTTTGATAATTCATATATGAATGGAATCGAAGAAGAAGAAGGAGGAGAAGGAGGAGGAGGAGGAGGAGGAGGAGGAGGAGGAAGAGGAGGAGGAGGAGGAGGAGGAGGAGGAGGAGGAGGAGGGGAAGAAGAAGAAGAGGAAGAGGAAGAAGAAGAAGAAGAAGAAGAAGAAGAAGAAGAAGAAGAAGAAGAAGAAGAAGAAGAAGAAGAAGAAGAAGAAGGTACTACTTTATTTCTCATCTCTTTGTTGTCCCTTGCCAGTTATCTTACCTTGTTATCTGGTATATTTGTTTATTTGAAATAGGAGAGGGAAGGGGGAAAACAAGATGAAGGGAAGGGGTGGAGGGAGGGAAATGGAGGCAAAAACATGAGATTGAGTATCAATGTGGCAAATTCTATCTGGCAAATATAACTGTAACCCTTCTATTAATTACAATAAAAAAGTTTTAAAAAGAGTGTGAATGGTAATGAAAAGAAATGCAATGCAGAATATATTGTCTCCAGGATATTCCTTCCATATGGTGAACAAATAAAAATATGTAGCTTAATGTCAGAATTAGACCCACCATCAAACTACAGATACCTGTAAGGAGAAATCTGCATCTAACAGAAGCAAAGAGGACATTGCATATTTAGAAAGGAAATTTATAGATAACTGGCAAAGTTCCTTTAAGGTGAATTTGATCCAGAGTCAAAATACTCTTTTAAATTATTAACTCAGCTTTTGCTTCAACAACAAAAATGTATGGATTAGCATCATGAGAGAACTAAAACAAAATGGAATGAAAAACAAGAATCAGTTACATACAAAATTAAGGAGATACATTGTGCTAATCTATGCCTCTCCTAATTGAGAAGCTAGAAAGAGCAGAGAGAGAGACAGAAACAGAGAGAGAGAGAGAGAGAGAGAGAGAGAGAGAGAGAGAGAGAGAGAGAGAGAGAGAGAGAGAGAGAGAGAGAGAAGCAGATAGACACAGAGAGAGAGAAGCAGACAGACACAGACAGAGGGGGAGAGAGACATACAGAAAGAGAGAGAAAGGGTGAGAACTTCAAATCTATTTGCTCTTCCTTGACAAGGTGGCAGTTTTGCTGTTGTTTTGTTATGCAGGTGTCTCCACATGATTTAGTGCTCAGTAGTATGACAAATGGTTTTGTCTTGAGAAACAGCTAAGTGGACTTGTAGAGCTTGTCTCAGGAAGTCCTTTCAAAAAATAAAAATAGGTGAAATGTCATTGTTTGAATGCTGTTGACAATGAGTAGAAGCTCGACACTTGTCCCCTAGATTTCTGTGGGAAAAGAGCTGTGTTTGAATCAAATAAATTTTGTGCTTTATTGTAATGTTTAAACTTTGGTGTTGAAACATTTATGGAGTGTGCTCTTAGACATGCATGTTGCCTTTTCCAAATAGCCACTCCCTGAATAAGTAGGCAAACTAAAGCTTATGCAAAGCACTTGTCCATAAGCTTAATATAAAGTCGGCCTTACATGTTACCTAATTTTAGTTAAACCAGAATGAAGAGGTGATGAGGAAATTTCTAACATATACAACAATCTTCATCCTATGTTTTTATGGAAATTGTGTAACTGACATTACCTTAGAAGACAGGTTGTCTACTTAAAACCTACTTATACCTCTACATTCAAACTTTCTTCTTCTTTTTTTTTTTTGACCATTCCTGGGTTGATCCAAGGGCCTGAGCACTGTCCTTGGACTTTCTCAAGGCTAGCGCTCTACCACTTAAGCCTCAGCACCATTTTCAGCTTTTATCTATGTATGTGGTTCCGAGGAATTGAACCTGGATCTTTGTGCATGATAGGCAAGCACACTACCACTAGGCTAAATTCCCAGCCCTACATTCAAACTTTCTCTAGCCAATCTCCATGATCATATAAGAAAGTTATCTAGTCAATATTTTAGTTACTCAAAATTTTGGGTTAGGTTTTAAATGGATTCTATAGTTTAGACAATTAAAGGAATTCCCTTCAGTCAGGCTCTGGTGGCTTATGCCTGGAATCCTATCTATTCAGGAGGCTAAGATCTGAGCATTGCAGCTCAGAGCCAGTGAGAGACAGACAGGAAAATCTGTGAGCGTCTTATTTCCACTTCCAGAAAACCAGAAATGGCTCAAAGTGCTAGAATGCTAGCTTTGAGTAAAAATGCTCAGGGAAAACTCCCCGGTCTTGAGATCAAGGCCTGCCATGAATCTAAAACAAACAAAAAACTCCCTTTTAATACACAGTTCTTCATTGGCAGGGGGTCAGGGTAATGTATAGAGGTGTTACAGTTACATTACTTCTCACACATTGATACCCCTTCTCATGTAAAACACAGTTCTGATAACAGTATTCATCCTAGATAAGCACAATAATGTGAGAATCAGAGAATTCATAGATGGTCTGATTCCATTAGTCTAGCTATCAACATATATTCCTTAATACCTAATATAGTTAGTTATTTAAATTGTGGTATTAAAAGTATGCAAAATCTAATTTCAAGGAAAGTTTAACTCACAGTTCTTTGTATATATCTTTGCTATATCTTCTTGTCCAAGCTGAACTATGATGAATATATATATATATGTATATATATACATATATATATGAATACAGCTATTGGGATTACTTTCTGTTCCATTTGCCTCTAGAAGAAAATGAAAGGGTACATTATGACCCTAAATTCTACAGGACCTAGACACCTGTCTGTGTTGGTACATGTGAGTCCTTTTTCTCTTGGGATCTGTTCTTATCTGTTATAAACGTGTTTATTACTAACTTTAGCCATGACATAATTGTAACTGCAGAAATGCTGTGTCAGCTGTATTTCTTTGATAGCTGTTTGTGTTGCATTTGTTCCACAAAGTCACTTCATACAGTGAAATGAGAGTCTTTCTTTGAAGACAAATAATAACTTTAAATATGGAGAGGGAAATAGAAATGAATTCCTGTGTCAGGACATTATACTCTTTATATAACATAGTCTTTGCTTAAATAGAATAAAATGAGATGACTCATCTTTATCTAAAGAATACAGTGATATATTTCAAAATATATAGTAGGTAGCAATTTTTTTTCATACACATCTCTGGGCATTCCCTTTACAACCTTGTAGATACACGAACACACACAAACAAATATAACTTCAGAATTCCTAAGGAAACTTGCACATATGGTACGATTGTATCCTTTGCTCACAGATAAGAAATCCAGAAGTATGCATGTGACCCTAAGTGAGTGAGCCTAAATACGTAGCTGAAAATGTTTCAAATAGTTTTGCAGAACACAACTTCTCCTTAGAGGCTGGTTTCTATATTACAATGCAACATGAGGAAACTTTTTGTGCTAGTGCCATGAAGTAAAGTAGAGGAAGAATGAATGAAAAGCACAAGGTGAGGACAATTGAAATATATTTGTGACCTTTCAGTACTGTTTGGATTTATCCTATCTCACTGTTTTTTCTCAAATTGGGAGACACATTTCTGTCTTCAGTAAGAAGACAAATGACTAAAACGAATTTAAATTTCTACTTGGTTTTCTGTAGGGATCCTCTATGCAATGTTTTATTCTGGGAAGTCTAAAGTCAACTCTTGTTTTATAAAACAGGCCCTGCATCAAAATTAACACAATCCCTTGATGCAGGTAAGAGAGAATCAATGTAATGTCAACTTAGAATGCATGCCATAAAGGGCAGGATTTACTTTCATCTCCAAAAAGTTGCCTATATAATGTGGTTGTAAGTTGTGAATATGATTATAAAATCCCCTATCAATATTTTTCTCATCCATTGACATATGTAAAAATCTTATCCTTCCTTAATAAGTGAAGATTACCAAGACATTATTATTGGATTTTTTGTAATATGTCTCTTGGTACAAATTAAGGACCTGGACAAGGTTTTTGAGGTATGAGCACAAAAGGAGAGAGGGAGGAAGAATAATTCATGTATATATGCTGGAGGGAGAAAAACCTAACAGTTGAATGTGTAATGAGGCATCCAACATCTTTAGGAGATAAAGTTGTTTTTGGGAGAGGGGAGTTATTTGGGGTTTTTTTGCCAGTCATGGGGACTGAACTCAGGGCCTGAGCACTGTCCTTAGGTTTTTCCTCAAGGCTGGAGGTCTACCACTTGGGCCACAGCACCACTTCTGGCTTTTTAAAATATAGATTATATATATTAATATATTACATATATTTAATATATATGTGGTATCATGGAATTGAACCCTGGTCTTCATGCATGCTAGGCAAGCACTCTTACCACTAGGCCTGTTTTGATTTGTTTTTTTTTTTAAGTTTTTTTTTAAGGCAAAAGGAATTAGGAATAAACAGAAAGACAAATATTTTCTCCTTAGTAGTTCCAAAAAGAACAACAAGTATGATACTACAAGGCAGGATGGTAATCTTAGTTGTGGATGAGATTAAATCAGATTAGAGTTGGGCCAGAGGGAAAAAGAAGCAAATAAATTTCACTACTGGGGTTCCAAGAGATTTAGATTTATGGAGAACTTTGATATCAGGGATATACAGTTTGAATAAATTGTCTTTGATGGATTTTTTAAGACAAAGTGAATACTCCATATGAATTAAAGGTCCAGGAGCATGGCCTAATGGTAGAGTGCTTGCCTAGCATGCACGAACCCCCAGGTTTGATTCTTCAGTACCACATACACAGAAAAAAGCCAGAAGTGGTGCTATGGCTCAAGAGGTAGAGTGCTAGCCTTGAGAAAAAAACAAGAACACTGCTCAGGCCCTGAGTTCAAGCTCTAGGACTGGTAGGTAGGTAGATAGATAGATAGATAGATAGATAGATAGATAGATAGATAGATAGATAATTATAAATACATATATATATATATGAATTACAGAAATCTGGGTATTCTGTCTTACCAACTTAGAGCAAAGAGAATTCAGTTTTCCAAGAATATCCTAGGGTGCCTTTTTTTCATTTTTATTTTGTTTTATTTGCTTTTGGTTGTACTGGCATTTGAACTCAGGGCCTTGTATGTGCTGGTTAAGCATTTTCCCTCTCAAGTGATGTGCCCTCTACTCTTTGCCTGTTTTTGCTTTAGATAATAGCTAAAGACAGACAGACAGATGATAAATAGCCAAACGGAGATAGACAAAGTTCTCATGCTTTTGCACTGGGCCAACCTCAGGCTAACATCCTGCTCCCTAGACCCCCTCAATAGCTGGAATTACAGGTAGAATCCACACCGTATCTGGCATATCTATCAGCCTATTAAAATGGGCTCCTGCTAACTTTTTTGCCTGTGCTGGGTTCAAACTGCGCTCATTCTGATATCTGGATCTCAAGTAGTTTGATTACAGACAAGTCATTATGCTTGTTCCTGATGTGAGCAGGATAATGTAAGACGAAGGACGAAGGATCCAAGAAACCCAATCATAATGCCAATTCAATTGCCAATGGCACAGATTAATGCTGGACAAAAGTTGTACCAATTAATATAAAGCCTTTTACTTAGTTTCTCTTTGGCAACTATTATGTACATTTCTGGATCATATTCCCTGTCATTCCATTGAAATCTATTGCCAGGAGACAAAAGCAATGTGTAGGGGAAAGCAGGAAGGGGTTGGGGGACAGGGGACTGAACCATAGGTAAAATTTGGATCTAAAGGGTATCAATGTATGGGAATTAATGCACCATTTATCTGGCAAATATCATGTAACCCTTCTATTAATTACAATAAAAAAATATATAAAAAATTTGGATCTAGCCCTGTACAGCCAATATTGACCACATTTATGCATGAGTGACCAAATATATTACATTTTTGTTACTCTGATTTAAATTACATTTCTGTCATTTGCAAACACACATACCTGACTTAAATACTAAAAAATGAACACATTTTAAATGATGAGACAGTTCTAAACCCTAACCTTGAAAGTTGTAAGTGGAATGACCTTGAAAGGTCATCTATTATATTTTTCTTTCCTTCAAGCATAATGACACCTCCCAAGACAGCATGTGGCTTTTTCATAAAAGCCATCTGTTGATGGCATATGCCTGTGGGGCCTGTATGTGTAAATTACAATAATAAGCCACTCAGAATTTTTTTAAGAGAAGCAACTATACATTTCTATCACCTTCTTTGGAAAGCAGTGAATCATATTAAAGTACACATCTTTTGTTTCTCTTTTTGAAAGGATATTGCTAATTATTTTAAATGTAGCTAAAACTACTTTAATGAGACTTCCCCCCAAATACCTGCTTTTAACCAATGTATTCAACTGTCAATATTTTTCATTTTACAAAGTCTCATCTTTGATGAATACTGGTGTTCTGCTGTTATTATCAATATTGTGTAGAAGAGGAAAATTTAAGTTCTGGAAAAACATACTCTTCCCAGAACTATGATGACATCATTCCTGACATTATCAAAGGTGCTTGCAGCAAACACATTCTACAAACCAAGGCAATGCTGGTGCTTCTGCCACAAGAGCCAAGATTTATGATCGATGCTCAGCAAATAAGAAAGGACTTTCTTAAAAGTAAAGGCTTGTTCGTGATCCGAAAAGGCTCCTACCAAAGGGAAAGGGGGTGAAATAATAATATATTAGGTACTTTAATATTTCATTATTGCCAATACCATAGGGACATGTAAATATTTGAAATCAGACTGTCTTTAGAACACCACCTACCCAAACTGGAAGAGAAAAATGGCTTGTGAAGTAGTTAAGGTAATTATTCATACACAAAGCTAAAACAAAGATGAAGAAAATCACTGAGGTCCATCCATTTGTATCCTTACCTTGATGTTGTTCAAGAAGGCTTTTTATCTGGGACTTTTTTTCCCCTAAACAGACTTTAAATGACATTTAATTTCTCCATTCTGATGAATGTGAAATTTGCATAGAAAATTTAAAAATATGTGTTTGCAAATAAGTATGTGTTGGTATACGTATCAATTTGTGTCTCATGCATATGTATGTCATTCTAATTCTTTGTAAAGATTTTTGTAGAGTGTCACACTGGGAAAAGAGCTAAAGACTATTTTTCTCAATTATTCTCCAGAACAGAAAGGCACGCTAGCACTTCATCTGCAACAGACCACAGACATGAGTCACCGGAATGACTTAGCATGAATAAAATGCAATATTTGAATCAAATATGAACAGTTGAGACTTTGTGCAAATGTATATCTTCCTATGTAACAAAACAAAACATATTTTCTAAAATACTTTCCTTAACTCAGTAAGAAAATCTTTTTTATACCTTGATTGAAAGTGAAGCCAATTATTTGTCAAAAGCAAGTGTTCATATTTAATTTTCATTTTTATTATTTGTAAAATATATATATATATTATATATATAATTTGTTTGCTTAAGTAGATAATCTTGATGTGTTTTGGAATGTCCCCTTTTAAATACATGAAATATATTAAAATATCAGCAGTGTTTTAAGAACTTTTAATGTTTTCCCTTTAAATGTATTTTTCACAGGATGTTCTACCGAACTCTGGTCATGGGAAATTTCTAGCCCAAAGTTTTTATTTGAAAAATAAAAATGTATTTAAAGGAGACATAATCACATTTATTCAGTCCTACAGTTCTTCAGATATGTATTACCATAGAAAACCCTGAAAAAACACAGCAAAACATAATATACTATGATACAAAAACTACAAAACAAAATACTATGATATAAATACTATTTTATATCAATCTGAAAACAAGTTAGTATACAAAACAAAATGTTTGCTATTGTGAAGATATATTACTTATGAAAATACTTATAGTCACATATATTTATGTGCACACTTTCTTCCTTATTAGCCAATTAGAGAAATCTTTCTTCCTCACTTGCTAGTTAGAAAACATTCCTTCCTCACTGGCCAGTTGAGCAGAACTTCTCCACTGAAGAAGTGGAGAAAAACTTAAGAATGGTTGATAACGATAATTCTCCCTATTTAATTCTTCTCATAGTAAACCAGTGAAATGAGGAGAAAAGTTCCTTGGGTATAATATACCTAAACATACTAATTGCAAGGAACCCTCAGATTCAATATCTGTAGTTGTCCTAAGTTCAGACTTTTTGCAACATGTTTCCTTCATATAAGGGACACCAGTATGAGAATTACAAGGACCACTAGTGGGGGCAGGTGGAAGGGCACTTGAAGATGCCCAGTACAGAAGCTGTATCCACAGATATAACACTAGGACATTCTTGACCTAGAAGACAAGCAATAGGTTCTATAGTTGGTTATAGCTTATATACTTTTTTACACATACAGTAGAAAGATGTCAATCTCAGCGGGTTTTCTTCATAATAAACTTTAAATGTATCTTTTGCTTTCTAAATTTTTATTTTAGCATTTCCTTAAATCATTTCTCAGTTCTGTTGAGACATTCTAACAGTTTGAACATAGCACAGATACATACCAAGTTTTATCATCATCCTTGTACTGTTCTTACCAGCTTAAAATGTAATTTAGTACCCAATCATATGGGCAAACTGAGCAACATAAAATCTCATCAAACCACATGTGTTAGCCTTTTCAACAAGTCTTTTCTGATTGTATGCTTTCCCTGATTATGCCCACATGGAACATTTAATCTGTACTAATACAATTTTAGACTCCCACCTTTTACATTTATTAGAAATATTTTATATTTACTAGGACTATAAGAAATTATCACAGTGAAATCCCTACGTAAATAATACATTAGTTAAAAAAAACTTTTAAAAAGAAAAAAGAAAAAAAGGCAATGTTTTGTTTCTACAACTCCATCATAAGTAAATTTCTTTCTGTTATAACTTCATTTTATATCTACTTCTGAAATCTCTCTTCTAATCTGATTTTTTTAGGGGGTGCTTGAACTTGGCCTGGGCGCTGTCCCTGAGCTCTTCAGCTCAAGGCTACCATCCTACCTTTCAGCCAAGCCTCACTTCCCATTTTCCAGAAGTTAATTGGAGATAAGAGTCTCAGGACCTTGTGTGCCAGGGCTGGCTTTGAACCTTGATCCTCAGATCTCAGCCTGTTGAGTAGCTAAGATTACAGGTATGAGCCACCGCACCTGGCTCTAATCTATTTTTATATGTGTTTTTCCCTTTGTTTCTTTTTGTTCCTTTTCTTTTTGTGCCATCATCCTAATAATGCTTATAATAAAATGATCACACATTTGTGGAAGGCAAAAGTAGAAAAGAACATTAAGACTGGTAATGATTGTTATAAAAAATAGTAATAGTAAACTTTGAGAAATCTCCATAATTAATTTTGTGTGGCATAAAATGATTTCTAACATATATTGGACTCTGTATTCCAAGGGTAAGAGGTTGAGCACTATGTAGAAACTTACCTCTCTGTAGTTACCCACCTACTTCTATACTAGCATTTGTCCTTGAAGCAAATAGATCTCACCATTTGCTTTTAATTTTCTATCAGACAGATCTTGGAGGAGCTTTTTAGCTAGCATCTTGACTGATGTGCAGGCCTCCTGAATTCTGTGCTTGTCCATTTATTTTTCTCTATATATAGAATTTTATATCATATCTTCTAATTTAATCTTATACCATTCAATCACTTTTTACCTTGTTGATATTTTAAGATAACTAACATTATTAATTTTATAGAACATATCTACTTTGAATCCTCTGGGGGGAAAATCACTAGGACTGAACTTAATGATGAGAGAATATTTATAGAAGGGACTGAGTTTTAAATTACACTCTTCAAGTTCCTCTCCATTGTTTTCTTCTACTAATCAACACTGAGAGACTGAATCATTAGTTTCTTTTTTTCTTACTATCCTGTATACTTTTTGTTCATAAGGTTATCTGAAACATTGGGTTAAGTACTTAGTCCAGTTAAGTGATAATTTATCTGTTCTGTAGTACACCTCTTACTGTACAAACATTCCCATGACTTATTTTAGTGTGTGTGTGTGTGTGTGTGTGTGTGTGTGTGTGTGTGTGTGTGTGTGTATGTCTGGGGTCTGAACTCAAGCCCTTGGTGTTTGTTATCCCTGAGCTTCTTTTCCGCAAGGTTATAGTATCCTACCCCCAAGCTCCACTTCTGGACTTTTTGTAGTTACAGTGAAGATAATAAATCTCACAGACATTCCTACCTATGCTGGCTTCGAAGATCATGCTCAGATCCAGTTTTCTGAGTATCTGGGATAATAGGCATGAGCCACTGTACCCACCAGGGTTTGACTGATTCTTTTTTTTTTTTTAAGAACTTATACATTTTATTTTATTTTTTTGCCAGTCCTGGGCTTGGGCTCAGGGCCTGAGCACTGTCCTTGGGCTTCCTCAAGGCTAGAGCTCTACTACTTGAGCCTCAGCACCACTTCCGGCTTTTTTCTATATGTGGTACCGAGGAATCGAACCCGGGTCTTCATGCATGCTAGGCAAGCACTTTAACCACTAGGCCAAACTCCCGGCCCCCTGGCTTTTTTTCTATGTCTGTGATACCAAGGAATCAAACCCGGGTCTTCGTGCATGTTAGGCAAGCACTCTACCACTAGACCAAACTCCCGGCCCTGACTGATTCTAATTAGGCACATCATGGTTCCTAGTGAACAATGTTTGTTTCTCTATACACTTCCAGACTGCTTAGTCTCCATGCTTTTCTTGACGCTCTCAGTGTGCATGCAGAGAAGATGAGCTTTCCAAAAGGAGCTGGTGATGATTGAGAATATTTTCAGGTAATTGATAGGAATTGTATGGCTAGAAAGTCTGGAGATATATTGAAGGACAAAGCCAAGCTATGGAGCCACACATATGCTGTATTGCCAAAAAAAAAAAATAGTGTCTATTTACAAATCTCTTCATGTCTGTAGGACAGAATAAGACACATCTTAATTCTTACATGTTATTCCAGTTTAAGGCAATTTTAGTTTATTTTGCATGAAAGAACCTTGAATATCCTTCTATTTAATTGTTTTTGGTGGTTGGGGGGGCTCATGGATTCTGGGCCTAGATGCTGTCCCTGAGCTCTTCAGCTCAAGAATACCTGAATCACAGCCCCACTTCCTGTTTGGTAGTGATTAATTGGAGATAAGAGGTTCACAGGTTTTGTAGTCCCCGGCTGGCTTTAAACTGCGATCCTCAGAGCTCAGCCTCCTGGGTAACTAGAATTACAGTCCTGAGCCACTGCGCCTGGCACTCTATTCAATTTTTTAATGTGGAACCATCATAAAAGCCAGCAAAGAATGAGCAGATTATTTTTTTATTTCCTAAAGTTATATTATTCAACCACCACAGCCAGAAAGTCCACTGGTTCAAACAGGCAGTCACTAGTGAAAGTATCTAAAAAAATTAACATAGCATGCTACAATTTCATTTTACCCAGCATTTTTAAAAGTGCTTTACTATAGAACATGTGCTACCAGAACTCATTGAGAGAGGATTCCTCACAACCTGACCACCAGCTCTATTTGGAACTCATTCATCCAAAATTCTTTCGCTGAAATCTTTTACAGAGCAATACCTTCGAGAATCTATTCTGTCCTCTCCATTTCATACTTCCTCTAATAGCTGGAGTCAATACATTTTCTGTCCTCACCCTTTTCTTCTCACTCATCAGAACATAGTCACCATTCCAAACCTACCAGATTTCAATCCTGGATTCCTACAAAAAGAAAAACAAAACAAAAATGATTCATCAATGGGAGAAAAATAATCTCTGTTTAGCTCAGGAGACATAGCCATTGGCAGGAGTTGTCTGGTGCTCTCTAGGGTTAACCACATGGATGGTCAGTCATGGGCTTCGTTATTTCACAGTTCTATCTGCCAACCAAATCTCTCAATCATTGCAATCAGTGCAAGTGCCTCGGAGGTAAAAATAAATAAATAACTATGTGGATTAGCACATACTGGCCGGTGATGTGAATGCACATAGAACAGCAGTGTAGGTGGATTTAGCCTGTAGGGGTCTAAATTGGGTAATCAATTTTGTTTTTCTTTTTAATGTGCTGGCAGTTAACAGATTTTGGCCCATGAAATTACTTCTTTGAAAGGGAACTTGCTTTAGGTAATACTGTTCGTGCTTACAAGAAAATCAACTGCATATGGTATCATTCGGTAAAAGCACCTAACATAGACTACAGAATATCCAGAGGCAACAAGAAGTGTGTTGCTAAGCCACACTTCTTGTTGCCTCTGGATATTCTGTAGTCTATGTTAGGTGCTTTTACCGAATGACTACCATATGCAGTTGATTTTCCCTTGTAAGCACGAACAGTTATTACCCTACAAGCCCAAGTCCTTTCCAAAGAAGCTAATTTCATGGGCAAAAATAGATATAAACCTAGCCAACTTGCACATTAAAAAGAAATGACAAAATTGATACCCAATTCTAGACCCATACAGGCCTAAATCCACATACACTGCTGCTTCATACATCGAGACATTCTCATGTGCCCTCCTTTCTAGCTTTCTTTAAGAAAGCTATAATGAGAGGACTCGCATATCTAAAATGAATACAGGATAAGAGCAGCATAAAGAATGAGTAGACTGGCCTAGCTATAAGAAGTTGGAAAAGGATGGGGAAAAGGGTCTGCCTCCATTGTGAAATTCTGTCATTTCTCTATCTGAGCTAACTAGCATCGTCAGCTATTATGATAGCTCAGGATGTGTAAAGGTTGGAAGTGTGAGAGAAAAGAGGTAGTCAAAGAACAAAGAATATCTTCCTACTAATAAGACAAAACACCTGTTTTCTTTATTTTTTCCTTGACTTTTCTTCTTTTTTCTTATTGTGGGGATAATGTATAGAGGGATTACAGTTACTTTCGTCAGGCAGTAGGTGCATTACTTCTCTCACATTGATACCCCTTCTCATGTTTTTGTCCCCATTTCTGTCCCCCCACTCCCTTCCAACCTGTTTTCATCTATAATACTAGAATTCCACAGCTTTGGTTCACACTTAGCTCTCCAAAATTAGCTCTCAGTTTTTACCATTTCACCATTGCTTAACCTCAACTATGAGCAAAAACACAGCAAGCACTAATGTATCTGGTACATGGCATCCACCACACACAGTAGATGCCATTTTTAAAGTAGGTGTATCAAATATTCCACTTCACTTATAAACAGAAATTCTTTTTGTCATCATCACAATCTGGGAGAGAGAAAAGAAACTTTCAAGTTAGAAAGGGAAACAAGTAAAAGAAGTTGATCCATTGTGAATGGAACTCAGATTGTTTGGAAGAAAAGATTAATTTCATCAGCAGAAAAATTACCATCAGAAAAGAAGTGGCAGTACTCAAATAGAAGTGAGCAACGACAACATGTACTGAAAAGCAAGAGAAACCTGGAGACAGCTCAGACTACTAGTAGAGATAAATTGCATTAGACCAATGAAGAGAATATATGCTGTGGAATTCCAAATTGTATATGGAGGTGAAAAATCACACTAAAAAGAGAAAATCGAATTTTACCACTCAAAATATACTTCTCCAAATCTAGATTTCATTGGCTTACCTCTGAGGAAGAAGCCATACTCTTTGGTAGAGAAAGTGTGTATATATAATATAGGAATAGGGTTAGCATTTATTAGAACATAGGCAGTGAGGCACAGATTTCTGTTCTACCTCAAAATATTTGACAGATTCAAAGACTATAATTCTTCCTCCTATGAGTAGAAATCCATCTCTGTCCTCCCATAATGACTTCTTGGGGAGAAAGGTAGAGAGAAAAATTAAACATGAGATAGATTATAAATAGATAGACAGACAGATGATTATGATATAAACAAGATTATAAATAGATAGACAGACAGATGATTATGATATAAACATATATACATACACAAAAGATGAAACATTTCTGATGATTCTTTGTAATGACCAAATAAAGGCAGAAAGGGGTAGAAATTTGAACCAGGAAAGAGGTAGATAATAAAACTTTTCACAGGTGAACCACAAATAAACCTGTACTGAATCACAATAATTTATCAAGTCAAGTTTTTATTCATGTTTTTAGAGCAATCATTTATAAGTTGTCATCACTTATGAAAAACAGAGATTAATGAGAGCTGACCACTACGCTCACCTGCCCTGAGTAGTGGAAAAAAAAAGGTCAACAATCTATATTGCATTCCAAAAATACAAATTGATGAGCTAAAAATAAAAGATTATTGTCTTTATTTCCACATTTCTAAACAAACCTGTGGGAGAAGTACTGAGAGATATCACTACACAAACTAACATTAAGTCATCTGATACAAAACAAATCAATAACTGGCAATGAAATGGTTGTCTCATGTAAATTTATAAGTGACTCAAAGATTTATTGAATTATAAACCCAGAATGAGTGATAAAGAAGGTAAAGCCCAGCACAACCACATGTAACATCCTCAACACAATAAGGAACCAAGAATCCTCATGAAGTGCAGAACATGCTTGAGTATGGTTGAACTGAATTCTTACAGAGTGACCTACAATGATCAATCATGCTGCCATAGGTACTGAGGAAGGAAAGGGTTGTAAAGCCCTCTTGTCCTAGATACCATGAGTACCCAACATCACCCAGAATAACCACAGTCAAAATGAAAGGACCTAGGGCCGGGAGTTTAGCCTAGTGGTAGAGTGCTTGCCTAGAATGCACGAAGACCCAGGTTCGATTCCTCGGTGCCTCATACATACATACATACATACATACATACATACATACATACATACATAGAAAAGGCCTGAAGTGGTGCTGTGGCCCCACTTGAGGAAAAGCCCAAGGACAGTGCTCAGGCCCTGAACTCAAGCCCAGGACTGGCAAAAAAAAAAAATGAGAGGACCTTATAAAATTGGAAGTGAGGCAGAAGAATATTAAGCACAACACAGATGTCCCCATTGAGAACAAATGCCTGTGGAGAATGGAAGATGAGATGGAGCAGGCTATGACACATTCAGTAAGAAAGACACATGCCAGATGAAAGGTGGAAGGATGTTTGGAGACCCCCAGATCTCAATTAAGAGAAATTGTCTTAAAGTCTCTTATATTTTCCCAGGGCCATCCTCAGACCTATACTTCCTCATAGCGGGGATTATAGACACACATCATGATAGTTGCCTTGTTTGATGAGATGACTTAAATAATTTTGATCCCCAGCTGAACTCAAGCTAAAAGGAGTAGCTAGGATTATAGGTACAAGCTATCACATAATGGTCAGATTAATCAATTCCAACATATTTTTATTCTTCTTTTTATCCTTCAATTTTCTTCAAACTTTATTTCACTATTTTCCTGGTATCTCAATTCTTAACATTTATTTCATTTTTCAGATGTCTTTATTTTGTAATGTTTGTACAGAAATGTATTGAATATATAACCATTTTAAAGTTTTATAGTTCTCCTCAGGTTTGTTTCTGTTTGTTTTGTTTTTGATGCTGGTTGTGGAGCTTAAACATGGGCACTGTCCCTGAGGTGCTATTTTTTTAATATTTTTATTGTGATTAATAGAAGGGTTACATTACATTCACCAGATAGAAGGTGCAAAACTTCACAAATATTGAAACCCTTTCTCATGACATGGTCCCCATTTCCCCCCCAACGTCCCCCCACTTATCTTGATTTCCCCTTTCCCTATCCAATTTCAAATAGCCAATTAAGCACATATAAAATATATCAGACAACAAGGTGAAATATTGTAACAATATGAGATAACCAAGGGATGGCAAAAGAGATGAGAGATAGCATAGTACATTAAGGACCACAGTCACTCATTATATGGCTTTTGTTTCCTTCTCCTGGAGGTCCTTACATTTGTGTCGTACTATTTGGCCTTATGTCTCTAGATTTTGTTCTATTGTAAATCTCTGCTAGTAGAGCCCAAGGTTTCTACTGATTATGACAAATGAGGGAAACCATTGAGCCTATGTTCCTTTGAATCTGTCTTACTTCACTTGGTATTATTTTTTCTATGTCTTTCCATTTCCTTACAAATGGGGTGATGTAGTTCTTTCTGACAGCAGCATAGAATTCCATTGTGTATAAATGCCACATCTTGTTGATCCACTCATTAACTGAGGGGCATCTGGGTTGGTTCCATATCTTTGCTATGGTATATAGTGCTGCAATGAACATTGTTGTGCTGGTGGATTTAGTATGCCCTTGTTTCTGGATGATTGGGTAAATGCCAAGTAGTGGAATTGCTGCGTCATAGGGGAGCTCTATGTTTAGTCTTTTGAGGAAATTGCCATACTGCTTTCCATTGTGGTTGAACAAGTTTGCACTCCCACCAATAGTGTAGTAGTGATCCCTCCTGTCCACGTCCCCTCCAGCATCTGTTGTTATTACTTTCCTTGATCCTGGCTGTTCTAACTGGAATAAGGTGGAATCTTAGAGTTGTTTTGATTTACATTTCTTTTATAGCCAGAGATGTCAAATATTTCTTTATGTGTCTATAGCCCTTTCTCTTTTTTCATATATTTTTATTGTAATTATTAGAAGGGTTACATTATATTCACCAGATAGAAGGTACGTTACTTCATAAATATTGATACCCTTTCTCATGTCATGGTCCCCATTTCCTGCCCCTTCTCCCCCCGCTCATCTTGATTTCCCCCTTTCCCTATCCAATTTCAAATAACCAATTAAGCATATACAAAATATATCAGATAACAAGGTGAAATATTGTAACAATATGAGATAACCAAGGGACAGCAAAAGAGATGAGAGATAATGTAGTACATTAAGGACAACAATCACTCATTATTTGGCTTTTGTTTCTATGTACTGGAGGTCCTTTCATTTAGCATCATTCTATAGGTCCTTATGTATCTAGGTTTTGTTCTATTGTGAATCTCTGTCAGGAGAGCCCAAGATTTCTATTGATGATGACAAATGAGGGAGACCATTGAGCCTATATTCCTTTGAGTCTGGCTTACTTCACTTACTATGATTTTTTCTAAGTCTTTCCATTTCCTTACAAATAGGGCAATGTTGTTCTTTCTGACAGCAGTATAGAATTTCATTGTGTATAAATGCCACAACTTGTTGATCCATTCATCAACTGAGGGGTATCTGGCATATCTTTGCTATGGTAAATAGTGCTGCAATTAACATCACTGTGCTACTGGATTTAGTATGTCCTTGTTTCTGGACAATTGGTTAAATGCCAAGGAGTGGAATTGCTGGGTCATAGGGGAGTTCTATGCTTAGCCTTTTGAGGAACTGCCATACTGCTTTCCATAGTGGTTGAACGAGTTTGCACTCCCACCAACAGTGTAGTAGTGATCCCTCCTGGCCACATCCCCTCCAGCATTTGTTATTATAAGATATCTTGATCCTGGCCATTCTAACTGGAGTGAGTTGTTTTGATTTGCATTTCTTTTATGACCAGAGATGTCGAGCATTTCTTCATGTGTCTATAGACCATTTTTAATTCCTCTTCAGAGAAGATTCTCTTTAAGTCTTTGGCCCATCTTTTAATGGGATGGTTGTTACTTTGGAGTTTAGTTTTGGAGTGATTCAATTTTTTGAGCTGTTGATATATTTTAGATATGAGGTCTTTGTTCATTGTATGGTTAGTGAAGATCTTCTCCCACTCCGTAGGCTTTCTAGTTAATTTGCTAGTTATGTCCTTTGCCATACAGAAGCTCTACAGTTTAATGCAGTCCCACTTATCCAGCCTTTCTCTGATTTGTTGTGTTTCTTGGTCCTTATTGAGAAAGTTTCAACCTCTGCCAAGGAGGCCTAGTGTATCTCCTTTCCTGAGCTGCTTTTGCTCAAGGCTAGTGTCTCCCATTTAAGCCACAGCTCCATTTCTGGCTTTTTTTTTTGGCGGGGGGGTAGCTTAGTAAATGTAAGTGTCTCACAGACTTTCCTACCTGGCTGGCTTCGAATCATGAAACTCAGATATCAACCTCTTGTGTAGGTAGTGTTACAGACATGACCCACCAGCACCCAGTTACATTTCAGTATTTTATATGAATAGGAAAAGGCTAAAACAATAGACTAAACCCAGTATCCTACTGCTGTCACTGTCACCACTTCCCTCAAGAAAAAAACTCTGCTTCTGGAGGTTAAAAAAAAAGAGAGGAAATTTTGTCAATCTACTGCGTACTAAAAATTATTTAAGTCTGAAACCAGGTGGCTCATGCCTATATTCCTAGCTACTCAAGAGGCTGAGATCTGAGGATCAAGGTTCAAAGCCAGCATTAATGACTGTGAGACTCTTATCTCCAATTAACTACTAGAAAACTGGAAGTGGCACTATGGCTCAAGGAGTAGGACTGTAACCTTGAGCTGGAGAGCTCAGGGACAATACCCAGGCCCAGAGTTCAAGGCCCATGTCTGTCAAATATAGATAGATAGATAGATAGATAGATAGATAGATAGATAGATACATACATACATACATACATACATACATACATACATACATACATACATAGATTAGATAGATAGTTGTGTGTGTGTGTGTGTGTGTGTGTGTGCGTGTGTGTGTTTAAGTCTGAGATTTCTGAAATGTCCACCTTCGAATTCCATCTGACCTCCAAGGAGTTTCTGTCAACTACAAGAGCAAAGAAAGAACCCAGATATTTGAGGCAGATACTCTTTCATTTTCAAATATTTGAGAATCCATTCATGCATGTATTGGGTCCCCAAGCTCAGGGTTTGCCTCCTATAGGCAAATGCCTTCAGACTCATATGAACATCTTTAAAATAATGATACTGAATCTTGTCTTCTTATCTCCATTTTCATTCAACACTCTGAGAAAAAAAATAAATGTTGAGTACTGCTTGTACATTTTCCTGCATGACAAATGGATTGATTAGATAGGCCCTAACTGCAGGCCATTTGGGGTTTGGAATTCCTGAACCAGCTGTCTTTGCCACTGACTCATTTCTAATAAAAGTCTTTATCATGATCATGATAATCCTCAAAGTTTGAAGAACAGGTGATTGTAATGTAGAACTAATGGGAAAAGAACATGACTTCTTTTGCAGTTCTTTAGGTTCTCCTGTAACAGAAAACTGGGCACTGAGCAATTAAAAAACAAGAAACAAACAAAACAAACAAAAAAAAAACATCATTTGTATCATGGTGCTAAATATCAAGGATTTGCCCCTAGTGAGAGACTTCTTGATCTTATAATGCCTTGGAAGGCTCCCCTGATCAAGAAGGAAAGAGAGGGGAAAGTGGAGGCCCAAAGAACTCTAATGACAAACTCACACTGTTAAAAACAGCCCAGTTGGGTTTCAGGAAGCAGGGGACCATCTCAAAGGTCCTTTCCCTCGACATGTTGCGTTTGGGTTGATTTTCCGACAAAGATACCCCGAGGGTCACAAATCTCTTATTTTATCGAATCAAAGAAGAATTTGATATGTTTCTCTTTTGCTTATTTAAGTGGCAGTAAAGAATTTGTAGAGATACTTGTACCATGTCTCAATATGGATGTTCCTGTGGGCACGAAGTTGTATCTGGAGCTGCGGCAGATATAGGACTTTTCATTACAAGAAACTGTTATTACAGGAGACTGAGTCCACAGAATTTTACTCTAGTCCAGCAAAGTCTAAGACAAATACAATATGTAATAATATATTTGCAAGAGTGTATTAGAAAATAGATCAGAACAAGATATGAACTTACATGATTACAGTACCCATTAACAATGGGTAGCTACTGAGTACTGGACTAATGGAAAACTTTATTTAATTATTTATATTCAATTTAGTTAATTTTAACTACAATTGACAAATACATGGGGCCACACACTGACTTCTCTTTAGTTAGCATTTCTCCCCTAAAGTCCAACTCTTCAGTTATCTCCAGGAACCACCAGGTGCTTCATTCAAGGAGCATTTGAAGCACACACTGTCTTTCCAATGGTTTTTCCTAAAATATACCATATCCAGATCTTAACAGACCATTTTTTATTAATTCAATTCTGAAAGATTTAAGGAAAATTAGGCTTTGTGGTCCAGGATTTGTGTCTCCTGTAGGCTACCTCTATAGTAATGGGAGTCAGCTAGAAGATTCAGTGGCCCCTTAGGGTCCTAGACAGTTTGATTCTCACTCTGTCCTGTCTTTTCTCCCCTCTCTGAAGTCCCTTCCATTCATGAGTTATGTGATCTTTAGTTTGGCATCAGTGATCTTTAGTCTACCTGCTCAGGAAGTGACCAGATCCATTGTAAGTATGCATGCATACATGCATGTATGTATGTAAATATATATGCATATATATATATATATATCCATCCCAAGGTATTTCTCAGATCTGTGAGGACACTGCCTATAGCTGCCACTTAACTTTTAATCTCCCTGTGTCTGCAAGACAATATTTCACCACACCTTATTCTACTTACAAATCACCAAAAAAAATGCCTAATAGCCAATTTTATACTCAGCATGTGTTTTAAATTGAAGTAATAATACTGTTCATTCCACATACAAACTATTTTTCAGCTTGGGATAAACATTTATTACTCCCAGAGAGTATCATACACGGCTCACAAAAGGAGAGTGGGAAGGAAATGAGTACAGACTAAAAGAGGATATCTGTGTGTATCCCTAGCTGGAACCAGAGTCATAAATTTAAAGTCAGAATTTTTTCATCTCAAACTCAGACATGTCCTTTATTTATGGTCAGAGTCATACATTATTCTCAGTTAATCGTGAGTGCATTTTACATAATAATGCTAAACTCATGACCAGGGACACAGTGTCCCCCCCAAGAAATATTAGTTCATCATATTGTTATTGGCCACTTTATCTTGTAAATTCCAAAAAAATATTTTGTTTTGTTCTTGAAAGGAAAGGACTCAGGAAAAGACATTTGTGAATTTGTTATAGTTTCCCATTCTGACATACTCAATTGGAAAATATCATGAAACCAAACAGCTTCTCACATGATTTACAAATCATACACACACACACACACACACACACACACACACACACACACACACACACACAGAATGTTAGAATGTTCCCACCCCTATACTCTCACACCTACAGTGCCTGCTTATCACAGCAAAGTTAGCTATCTTCAACAATTATGTGAGTAAGTGTGGGCCTCATATCTATTTATGGATCCTTTGAGCTCATGAGAAAGAGTGGAAGTTGGGTCTCTTTTGAAAAACATCTTTGAAGATTTTACTCCAGAGGAAAATCTGTTATAAATAGCCTGTCTCTGTGGTTTTGACCTGTCCCTAACATTTCTACATTTTGTAAACATTCTCAACTCTACAATTTGCCTTCTGTCACAGTACCTACAATGCTGCTAAGCAGAATTACATTTTTGTTACGTCTTTTTTTATTTAAACTTCCTGTACAATAACATATACCTGTCACTTTACCAATGCCCAACAGACTAGAATGGGAATGGTAGACTTAATTTATGGGGACTCAAGGATTATTATTTTGCACAGTAACAAAAACATGCAGAATGTCAGATGATGACCTAGCCTTAGTTTAATTTTTAAGCATGTCTAGTTTTCAAAAAAAAAATCTTTATTGTTGGTCTCACCTGAAGGATTCTAACTTTTCAGGTTTGCAATGGGCCCAGGAATCTATATTGGACCAAATATCTCTATTTGATTCTGATACCTTGTTTTTTAGTTTGGGGATACTGTGTCCCCAGAAGATGGGCCCTGCATTCTACATCGGCCCTTACCCTGCCAATTTTGATAAGAACTTAATAAATGTTAACACATGGACCACTGGAACTAATGGGAAAGGAAAAATTAAAAGGTATCTAAACATTTGAAAATGACTCAGTGCCAAACATATAACGTATATTTGCCATTTCAAAATTTCATCAATTTCCTTAAAGACTTCTTTTGTTTTTCACCTCAGAAATCAGAAATGTCATCACTTTTCTTTTTCCTCTTCTCCTCCTACTCTACAAAAGTCCTGATTCTTACAGCCTAGATGCTATTTATATACTCCAATTTTATGAAGACAGAATAATGTTTTTCTTGTTACCTTAGAAATCCACTTGCCATCTTTAACATTACGTCAGTAAGAAAACTTACAAGGTATAAACATCCAACTACCTTTGCCCAAAGATAGAAACTTAACATATATACTTTTTCATATAAAATCAGGCAACAACATTCCAAGGCAAAAGTAAAGTCACTCCATTTTCAAGATCCAGCATCTACATTGATTTTATTGCCCTATAAAAAACTGCCCTGATCAAGAGGAATGTATTAAAGGATTACTACCACATTCTCTACTGTCACAAATCTTTGCAGTTGTCCCTAAGAATGTTTTATGTAAAGTGTTCTAGATTTCACAAACATAGTATAAACTCATAATCAAGTTAGTCTAAAAGAATATCTTTATTAGGTATACATGTTAGATTGCTCTTTTCTCTGTGGCATTAGGACAGTCAATCTATTGCTTAAATGGTTTGCTGTGTGAAGTACAGAAGTTTCTATTCCTTGTGAGTCTGTTAGAAATTCAGAATCATGCATCATCCCCTAAGCTAAATCAATCTAGATCTTCATTTCATTTAATTTCTGATGACTGGGACATGGGAATGATCTGTGATAACAAGCAAAGCCTGCATACTAGATATGTTCTTCTGTGTTGTTGATATTAAGTATTCTCAGTCTAGGTGTGAAAGAGGCATAAAAATAAAGATTGCAAGGGCTGGGAGTTTGGCCTAGTGGTAGAGTGCTTGCCTAGCATGCACGAAGACCCGGGTTCGATTCCTCGGTACCATGTACATAGATAAAAGCTGGAAGTGGTGCTGAGGCTCAAGTGGTAACGCTCTAACCTTGAGAAAGTCCAAGGACAGTGCTAAGGTCCTGAGCTCAAGCCCACAACAGGCAAAAAAAAAGTAAATAAAGATTGCAGAATTTCTGAAATAAATCAGTTAGTCATTAGCCTCCTAGAAAGGGTTTTCCATTTGGAGGTTTGACTTCTGCTAACTGTTCATTCCCTAGATGGAATATGTTTGTCCCCTAGTTTATTACAGATCAGAGACACTTTCTGTTTATTTCAGAATATTTCTTTCATTTTACTCCACAGCTTCAGCCCAAAGACAAGACAATCAGCTAGGAAATATATGCATTAAGTTTTTAAATGCAAAATGGAAGTAGATGAACACCAAGCTATCAGCATAATCAAACACCTAAGCATGTTCTTACAGTTAAGCCATGATTGATGACATTAAAATCTTATTTATATTCACTGTAATAAAAGAAAACATGATGCAATGTGGGTGACCCAATTTTTGATGCCTTGTTTCATTCTTAAATTTATGATTTTCTGTTGCTAACTTTGCAATATTCCTATTTGTGATAAATTCTGATTTCTTCTTGTATCACTATTATAATTCTGCCCATTTTAGCCTTCTCTTTTTCTCAGATCCTGATGGCTCATTAACAAGTTAAGTATTTCAAGCAATCAGCTTCTCAGAAACAGGACTTGACCTTACCATTAGTACAAAAATACCGCACATGCAGCAGTTGTGACTGCCAGACATTTCCTTGGAGGGGGGAAGAAAAACCTTATATAACTGGGTATGGTGACTCATGCTTGCAATCCTAGCCATGCTGGAGTCTGAGATTGGAATGATTTTAGTTTGAGGTCAACACAATGATACTCAATCTCAATAGAAGCAATTACAGTGGCACATACCTGTCATACCAACAATGACAAGAGTATAAAAATAGGAGAATCATGATCCAGGTATAGATCAGAGAATTAAATGAGAATTTATCTCAAATTTATCAGAGCAAAAAGAACTGGATGTGTAAAATGCCTAGCTTACAAGCATAAGACCCTGAGTTCAAACCTTACTAATGTCAATTTTAAGAAAAGGAGGAAAAAAACACTATATGCTTGTATGTCTCCAAAGTAGACAAAGTAGAGAAATATTTACAACTAAGCTTTATAAACTAACAGCCTCCATTTGTGAGGATGTAAGTCTACTCGCATGGTTTTGGCTGATTTCTGAGCAAAAGGTGTAATTAGACATACATGACTTTTAATCAGAAATAATACTACTTGGTTTTTAAAGAACGATGCCTTTGTTTTTAGGAGTCTGGCGCTTATCTACCTTTGCAAATGCACAGTCATGTACTGCCACGCAGTGCGGGCTTCACTCCCCAGCCTCTATGAAGAAGCTTAATGCTATCAAAGTACTCCAGTGATAATGAAACACAAGGCTCAAAGGACAGTGCAAATATATTATTCCATATAATGTATTATGCATCAATACTTACAGGCGAGCAGATCCTACCAGACTCTCGGGCCATGACAACAGAGCTAGTGAAAAGAATATTAAGTATTAACAGATTCAAGACATGGAAAAAAATAGAAGAAAGTTTTTCTTTTTATGAAAGTAGCAAAAATTACTTTCCTCTCTCTCTCCCTCTCTCTCTCTCTTTCTCTGTCTCTCCCTCTGCCTCCTTCTGTTCTCTCCTTCCTCTGTTTCTCTCTCCCTCTTCTCTTTCTTTTTCTTATTTATTCCCACTTCTCCTCTGTCCCCTTTTCTCTCTCCACTCTCCTGCCTCTTGCTCTACCCCTCCCCCATCTCTGCCTTTATTTTTCTATTTACTGGTGTTCCACATAGCTACTCTGTGAGATCCTTGCTCTAATGCGATTCTCCAAATCTGTAATTGACCTTCTCTCTCTTCACCTCCACTTTTCTCTTCCTTTGTTTTCTTTGACATCAAAGCTCAGTTTAAGCTGAAAGTAATACAAAATACACATCCATACATCAAATTAAAGCTATTTCAAACCATTTATTTACTGTAACCACATTCCAACTTCAACTCTAATTCATGTCTTTAGCCCACAACCTTGGCAATAATTCCGCCTGAACAATATTTTTTTTCTCCCTGCATACCAAAACTACACTGTCACCAACAACAGCTCTTTAGAAAGAAGATTTGCTGAAGATTTTTGTCTTGTAAGACTGTCTACTTTTCATTTCAGAAAAAAATACATTGGGTCTAATATCAGGAAATAATTACTAGTTTCAATTTTTAATAACTAAAGATACTCAAATAATGAAATGACACCTTCATTTAAGCTTACTAGAAAATATGTATTTCATTTTCTCATATGAAAAATTAACTTACAGAATTCTTTCATTTTTTTGAGGGGGGGTCAGTAGTGGGGCTTGAACTATGGGCCTGGGCGCTGTCCGGGAAGGCTACTGCCCTATCCTTTGTGCCACAGCCCCATTTCTCATTTTCTAGTGACTAATTGGAGATAAGAGTCTCATGTTCTTGCCAGGCGCCCTGGCTCACGCCTATAATCCTAGCTACTCAGGAGGCTGAGAGCTGAAGATCTAGGTTCAAAACCAGTCCAGGCACAAAAGGACCTGAGTCTCTTATCTCCAGGTAGCCTCTAGAAAAGGGAAGTCGGGCTTGGCTCAAGGGTAGAGTGGTAGCCTTAACCTGAAGAGCTCAGGAACACTGCCCAGGCCAAGTTAAAGCCCCAGAATCCCCCCGCAAAAAAAAAAAAATGTGTCTCAGGGTCTTTGGTGCCGGGTTGCATTTGAACCGTGATCCTCAGATTTCAGCCTCCTGAGTAGCTAGGATTACAGGTGTGAGCCACCGTGCCCAGCCCTACAGTACTCTTAATATTAGAGTTTTATAGAGATCACGTAGTACCAAGCAAGTACACAAAAGTCTGCATGCATGTTTACAGTAGAACTCGTGGGTAAAACTAGTACAAAAGCTGTTTTTCCAAAGCGGATCAGTTTACCCATTTTCCTCCGGTGTGTAGACATAGCTGCATGATCAAGTGTTTGAAGACAAAAACTTTTAAATACAAAGGAAACAAGGCTAAGAATAGCAAGAAATTTCCACCTACATTAGACTGTCTAATAATGTTGAAAAGACATTAGCAAATTTCCTTTGTCTTTGCTAGCCTTTCCTACCGAAGTCACAGATTCTGAAGGCTTACATTTGCAATGTGAGCTCAAAAAGGAGCTTCTCACTAGATTCTTGTTAGAGAAAACATGTTCATACGTCTGAATATTTTTATTCAGTATTTTATTGCTTCTGTTCATGAAAAAAAAATTTCCAGGAAAGGCATCAGTTAAAAAATTGTAGAAACAAACTGGATATGTTGTCCCAGGACTATTATTCCAACATTTAGGAGACTGACATAGGAGAATGGAAAATTCAAAGCTAGCCTGAGCTACTTAGCAAAAACTAATCTCAAAAGAAATGAGAGAGAGAGAGAGAGAGAGAGAGAGAGAGAGAGAGAGAGAGAGAGACAGAGAGAGAGAGACAGAGAGAGACAGAGAGAGAGAGAGAGAGAGAGAGAGAGAAATAGAGAAAGGAAAGAAAGAAAGAGAGAAATAGGAGAGAAAGGAAAGAAAAGAGAAATAGGAGAGAAAGGAAAGAAAGAGAGGGGGGAGGGAGGAAGAGAGGAAGAAATGGAGGGAGGGAGAGAGGGAGGGAGGGAGGGAGGGAAAGGGAGGGGTAGAGGGGGAAGAGAGAAAAGGAAGAAAGAATGTAGGAAGGAAAGAAAGAAAGAAAAGCAAACATAAAACAAACACCTAGAATGTTATATAACTTTTGAAAAACAAATTTGGAAGGTGATATAAAGGTTTCTTATTCTATTTTACCTTTTAAGGAAATTGTTTTAGGCAACAGGATCCCAAATGAAATGATATGATACCACGTGACTTCTAAACACACACATACACACACACACAACACATACATACACACATGTTTGTGTAAGTATATGTAAATATATTTTCCATATGTAAATTATTCAAATATGATTTCAGACAAAATAGGAAATAAAGCCTTTGGACTCTGTGATTATGACCTCATCTCACTGTCTATTAATAGCAGCTCTTGCTCACTCAGCTCTAGCCTTTCCAAAGTGGTCTAAAAGAGTGAACACTGCAAACCAACAATATATTTGTCAGTCCCTATCATGCAAATAATGTTGCGAGATCATAAAGAAAGGCCATCAACCTTCATAGTGTCTTCATCTGAGCCAGTGGCTCACTTTGCCAATGCCATGCAATAGAATTTCCAGCAGTCTTTGGCTAAAATAAACTTCAATGTTCTACCGTTCAAATTTCAACAAACTTCTGCAATCCAGATCTAAAGTTAACCATTATATTTGAAATAGATTCCTTTATGTAGCTTAGAACCAATGGTTTCCAGATGAGAGTCAAAAACTCCAAATGGAAGTCAGAAATTAGAACTGTTCATTTGCATTAGGGAATTTGTTAGGCTAAGCCAAAATGAAGGCCTGGAATCTCCAAAATGCACACGTGTGCGTGTACACACACACACACACACACACACACACACACACATGTATATATTTGAAAATGTTCATCATGGATTCTGTGAGATTTCTGACAATGTCTACAAAAACATATTTTACTTCTTTTAGAAAACTAAGTAAATAAGAAGAAATATGTATTCTTTCATGTGATATACCATAAAGTTTCGTGTTAAATGGGGTATCTGAAACAGGGTAATTAAGATATTTCATCTACCTGCATTGTCTCTGGACTACCACTACTTTGTAATTCTTTGAATTACTTTTTGCCTTTTACTATCAGGTACATTTTAACCCCCTTTGGATAAGACAAAAAAAAATAAAACTACATGTACTTCTTTGTGTGTGGAGGGGGGGCAGTTCAATGGAGCTTGAACCATGCCTGATCTGATCACTTTCACTCAAGGCTAGCCCTCTATCACTTTGTGCTACAGTGTCACTTCCAGTTTTCTGGTGGTTAATTGAAATTATTGTCTCATGGACTTTCCTGCCCATGCTGGCTTTACACGATAATCCTCAGATCTCAGCCTCCTGAGTAGCTAGGATTGCAGTTATGAACCACCAGCACTTGGCATGTGCTTAATTCTTACATAGAATATTCTTTTTCACCCTCAATTTTTTAATCACAAAAAAGAAAAACAAACAAATAAAAAAGAATATTCTTTTTCAAAACCAGAGAACAATATATAATCATAACATTATTTCAGGTTCACAATTTTATGGCAAGTCCATCCCATTTCTGAATTAGTGAGCAGATGTGAAATGCACAGTAGAAATGAACAGATATTAAGATAAGGTAACACGAAAGTAAAACCAAAATGTTTACATTGGTTAAATGAGTATTTTATCTGATTGAAGTCTATCTTCAATGAAACCTGGTTGCCAGTAGCTTATTCATATTATCCTATCTACTCAAGAGGCCAAGATCTGAAAAATCAAAGTTTGGACCAGTTGAGACAGATAAGTCTAAAAGACTCTTTTTCTCCAAGTAACCAACAAAAAACTGAAAATGAAGATATGGCTCAAGTGGTAGGGAAGCAACTGAGTAAGAACATTAGACCCTGAATTCAAGCTCCAGTGGTGGCAAGTATACATATACAAAAGCAATAATCTTTGCGACAATTTTCTCCTGTGTCACATGTTAATAATATCTAGTTTCCAAACATATTGAGAACAACAGGGAGCACCCTTTCTGCACCATTTATGATCTTTTATAACTTCCTACTTTCTACCTGATCCATCAGAGGGAAAAAAGTAACTAAAAGTCTATACTTCTTTTTTTCTGGCCAGTCCTAGGGCTTGAACTCAAGGCCTGAGCATTGTCCTTGGGCTTTCTCAAAGCTAGAGCTCTACAACTGGGGCCACAGAGTGCCATTTTTGGCTTTTTCTATGTTATGTGGTACCAAGGAATCAAAACTGGGTCTTCATTCATGCATGCTAAACAAGCACTCTCACCATTAGGCCAAACTCATGGCTCCTAAAAGTCTATATTTTTGCACCTATTCTGTCACCAAAATCTTCTTTCAAAACCTCATCAAGACAACTTCATCATCAAGACAAGTTTGTAAACCCCATTTCCTGGAGTCTAGTTAATGAGATATGGGGTCTAAGTCAGGATGGAAGCTTTCTTTGAGACAAATCAGGTATGGGCTTTAGACATACACTCTCCTGGCCTATATCCAAGCTCCAGTATTTACAGGCTCTGACTCTCTTAGCCCATTCATTGTTGCTGTTAACATAATACCTATGAATCTGAATACTTTATAAAGAAGATGGTTCTGAATGTGCAAGAGAATGAAAGCAGATCCTGGTGGGAGCACTGGCAAGAGGGTGAGGAAGGGGCCAAGTCCACAGTGTGATAACAAATCCCTTCTTACAAAAATTAATTCCAGGGATTCATTGACCTGCTCCTTCAAGATATATTAATCTAATTCATGCATCATAGTAGAACTACCATGGTCTACCCCAAATCTTAACACCAATATCTGCACATCAGTGTCTAGGTGCTAATATCTCTACACCTCGAAATTCAGAGGATTAAGCCTCCAGCTCATAAATTTTGGGGGAACAAACCACATACAAACTGGTAGGGCTCATAGGTGTATATTCTTTTGCTTTGTTTTCTTTAAAATGAGAACCTTGGAAGCATTAATTGCAATAATGAATTCTTAATGATTAGCAGTTCCCCACTTAGAAATCATAAGGCAAGCATTGATGCTCACTGTTCATAATTTGAACGCTTTCATCTCTGCTCCCATCTCCTATATTTGCCTCCTACATTTAGCGCTGTGGCTCAGGGGGTAGGTTGGTAGTCTTGAGCTGAAGAGTCAGGAACAATGCCCAGGACCAGAGTTCAAGGCCCACAACTGACAGAAAAAAAATAATAACATGTGGTTGCTGCCCAAAAACAAATAAATATAATTTTAGGTTTACCATAAATCAAATTATTTTCTCTTTAAGAATCATTCTCAGGGAAAGAAAACCTACCAAAAGTCAATTCATGGAGTCCTCATCCCTACCGTTGTTCAGATGTGAAGCCTTCGAGACCATCATATAACGCCGAGGTCCTGGAAGGGATCCTTACAATGTTTTTCAGTCCTTGACTACATCCACTGATAAATGTCTTTGTATGACATCTGACCATCAGACAGAACCAAAAACAATCCTTGCTCTGTCCAAGCCCTTAGTGAAACTGGGGTGTTTGTTGTGTGACTTTTACTACTTCCAAATGAAGTGAAAACAGATAATTTCTGGCAACCCTGCTTGTATTCCCCAGCTGACTTCTCTAGCCATCTATCAATCTCAACTGATTGAACATCCCCAGACTCTGTCCTTTCTCCTTTACTGGGCTTATCCCCCTCTTTTGGCCAAATAAGGGTACTGCACGCTCCCTTCTGAAAAAATCCACCAGGTGAGAGTCTATGAATCTGATTTTCTTACTTGACAGAATTTTATTCCTAAGATTTCAGTCATCTGAAACCACAACCAGAATATTGTTGACTTGTGAGATTTTTTTCCCTCTTCTTCTATTGCTGGCTGAAATAAAACCTTTCTATAAGCAGTGAAATCAGCAGTCTAGCTGCTCTAATTGGAAAGAATAAGTGATAATAGGCAATATTGGAAGGAAAATAGTGCTTATAATTTCAAAATATTATCACAGTGAAACAGTGAAAACAGCTAATATTTATTGAGTGAGTTCAGCAGATACAGTGTAACACAATTTAACATCTCGATTAGTTGGGGGGGGTCCCAGCAGGAAACAGATGATGCACTCGAATTAGATTATTTGAGTGAGGTTGAATAAAGTGCTATTTGCAAACATGTGGACAGGTTGTAGATAAACCAAAAGAGATAAAGCAGCAAACAACCAGGGACTGATGATGGACAAACAGAGATACCTTACCTATACCTGAAAGAGCAAAGAAAGGAAGCATTAAACAGAATCTAGGATTGAGAGTGGCAAAGTCCTGAGGGAATTCCGCCCGAGAGTAACAGCAGCCTTTCATTAAGAAATTCAGTTTCCAGCACAGCACTGCCAGGGTTCTTGTAGAAGAAGTTATTTGTAGTCTAGTCTCTAGATGCTGACTTTGCTGGTCAGTATGATGGGCAGAAAACAAGCTGGAGAAGTATGAGCGCATAGGCTGGATGCACAGGCACAGTATTCCCCCCAAAACTGTCAAGATTCATTTAAAATTTTTAATTTGATTCTTCATAGCTGAACTCCATCTTAGTTAATGCAAGCTGCCATATAGAAATGCCACAGTATGGTCTAAACAATATATTTGTGTTCTCACAGTTCTGGAAGCAACATTCTGGTGAGGATTTCTCCTTAAGTTTAGGCAGACAACTTCTTACTTTATGTTCATGTAGTCTATCTATCTATCTATCTATCTATCTATCTATCTATCTATCTATCCATCTACCTATGTATGTATGTATGTATGTATGTATGTATGTATGTATCTATCTATCTATCTATCTATCTATCTATCTATCTATCCATCTATCTATCCATCTACCTATGTATCTATCTGGAAGAAATGCTGTCTTCCTTTTCCTATGAAATTACTAGGTTCATCATATTTTTATAACCTTATTATTACCTCCCCCAAATCCCAAGTATGGGATTCCTAAAATCTCTTTAAAACTATCTCTACTATCTCACTTTGTTACCTGATATATCGGATACAATTGTATTTGGTTATCTGAAATTGGATAGGGAACAGGGGAAAACAAGGTGAGGGGTGGGGGAGGGAGGAAGGGAAATGGGGACCACGACATGTGAAAGGGTATCAATGTGTGGGAAATAAGGCACCATTTATCTGGCAAATACCATGTAACCCTTCTATTAATTACAATAAAAATATATTAAAAAATAAGACATTTGTGAAAAACTAAAGGCTGCACAAATAACTGAAATAAAACTCGAGATAAATTTGGTGGGAGAGATTGAAATCTACAAAGGATGAACATTTTTTTCTCCTAGTTTTATCCATTGAAATGCCTGTGTTAGTTCCTAAAAATTGCTCATTCTGCCCATTATAAAATGTTTATTTTAAAGGAAAATCTATATATTGACTTTCTTATCAATCATCTTATTGTGCAATCAAAATTAAAGCTCTTTGTTTTGAAGACTACACTTCGAGCCTCCAGATAACTTTTAAGACTTCTTTATCTCTGTGGGTGGCATTTTCATGCAAATATGTAAGGATGGGTTTATATTTTATAAAAGTTTTGGGTCCTGTTTTAATGCTCTTTGTATGGCAGTATGTATATAATATGTTAAGTTCTTCAAGAATCTCTCCTTAAAATTTTGAATACTTTTGTGCAACTGTGTTTTGAATAAAGCCATGACAGTGTTAAAAAAAAAACTATCTCACTGAAGATTAGAGCTTTCCATCATAATTTAAGGAGAGCACAAACATTCAGTTCATAACAAACTCAATGGGTTTTCTCAAGCCTTTTCCATCTAACGTTGTTGGCTTCCCCTTATTTCCTCTTCATGCTGTAGTGTTTTCTCTATCACCATTGAGATTGTCACTGGTACGTAGAAACAACAACAAAGAAGAAGAGTAAGATTTTTCTCCTTCCTTTGCTATATTTTTCCACCGATGACAATTTTTTTCGCCTTGGCTCAGAATAATACTTCTTGAAAAATAATTTTTCTCAGAGATAAACTAATTCATGCTATTTTTCTCTGCTTCTTGCTAAAATGTTCATTGCTTAACCAATCCAATTGATTTTGTAAGTCAATACAAAGTGATTTGCTCTGATATTATGCATCTTTGGCCTAGCAAGAGAAAAGGGGAGGAAAGTGTGTGACAAGGTGATAAAACACATATTATATATAATTTGAATCAGGAAATCTCTAAAGTTCCCTAGTGTGTCAACAGGAAACTTACTTCAGCATGAGTTCAAATTTTAGCATGAATTCATCAGGAAATGCATACCATTCCCTCTAGAAATAGAGTACAACAACTGAAAGGATAGTTTGACAGAATAAAGTTATAAAGTTGTCTATTTTTGAACAAAGATAGGTAAGAAAGAGATGATAGACTGGTAGAAAGGTTGAGACAGAGAAAAAAGAGATACAGGCAAACAGAAATTAACAAATAATTCCATGTCCTTGTGCAAATGTGGTTGGGTAGCCTTTGTTCCTTGACAAATTAGACCAAAGAACATACATGCTTGTATCCACCTGAAAGAAATATATCTTTCTATTCACAGAAAGGTATGATTCATTAACCAAAAAGTAGCTGACATGGTTGCCAAATATTTTCCAATTGGTTGAACAGCCAAAAGCTTCTGATCACTTCAAATTCTATATATATCCAACAGAGAGTTTTAATTGAATAGAAATATTCTTATTAAGTGAAATAAGCCAGGCAAAAAGAAACAAAGACTTTATGTGTAGATGATAGTCTTCCTCTGTCTGTAATGTCCTATTGGAGGTACTTGGAAAATCACCTGGTTAACTTTTAATCTCAGCTGAAGTATCCTCTCTTCCCATGCAGCACCCCTGCTATGGTTGGCAGATGAAAATATGCAGCTGAAAAATAAACTACATTCAGATCTCCAAGTAAACTAACTTTTCTTGATGGAGGAGCATATGATTTGATTTTTATATCTTCAAAAATAAATGTTGTCAAGGCCACGTTGAAAAATAAATAAATAAAAATATTTTGTATGCAGGTGTGTGGAGGGTATTAAATTAACCTTTTAGGTAAAAGAAAAGGAATATGTGGAAAAGTCCAAGTTAACTCCTCTAAAATCTAAGTATTTGGTTCAAAAAATTAAATACAGTGTTATAGAATGATAATAACTGTAAATGAATAGAAAATATCAACTGGTAAGAACACCATACACAGAAACAATAGGACAACAGGAGAACTAATTCAGCAATGATACTAGACCCTATACTGGAAATGAGCTATACAATTTGAGGGGTAGGGAGGCAGGGAGGGAAAAACCTGGGTGAAAATGATGAAGGGAGTGACACTGTTCAAAATTTTATATATATATATATATATATATATATATATATATTCAGCTGGGCTCAACAGCTCATGCCTGTAATCCTAGCTACTCAGGAGGCTAAGATCTGAAGATCGAGGTTCAAAGCCAGCCCAGCCACTAAAGGACCTGGGACTCTTATCTCCAATTAACCTACAGAAAATGGGAAGTGGGGCTTGACTCAAGGGTAGGGCAGTTGCTTTGAACAGAAGAGCTCAGGGACAGTGCCCAGGCCGAGAGTTCAAGCCTCATGACCCACAAAAAAAAGAATATTGAATATATATATAATGCATATCTATATACTTAACACAAGACTTGTGCATTACCATTACAAATAAAACATTTTTGCCAGACATGGGACTTGAACTCAGGACCTGGCCAATGTCCCTGAGATTCTTTTGTTCAAAACTAGCACTCAACCACTTGAACCACAGCACCATTTCTAGATTTTTCTGTGTATGTGGTACTAAGGAATTAAACTCAAAGCTTCATTTCAAATAAAAATTTAAAAACAGAACATGAGCTTGACAGAGCCATCATTCTTCATGCCCTCTTTCTTCACTTAATATCTGCAAGGTGAGCTAAGTATGGTGTACTTCACTGCTGCTTCACCAGCCTCTACTCCCTACTGACATTTACCATTATGCCAGATTTTCTGAATAGAGTGCAAAAACTTATTAGGTCACTTTTTATTCAATAATGTTAATTTTACTAAGAGAAGTCATTGTGTTTGTGTGAGAAAACAGTGATATAATCTGCACATGCATTTCAAGACAAACCTCTCCTTCAGTCATTTGGTTAACATACTCCCAAAACTAATTTTTTACAAC
Source organism: Megascapheus bottae (assembly GCF_031878675.1). NCBI lineage: Eukaryota > Metazoa > Chordata > Mammalia > Rodentia > Geomyidae > Megascapheus > Megascapheus bottae. The sequence goes on from NC_143527.1 coordinate 32,227,031, forward strand.
TATAGGGCCCCTCACATTTTGAAGTGATCATATAAAATATTCAACCTATCTTAATATAATTGCAAAAGAAGCCATTTCTGGCATATTGCAAATGTTGGTTAATTAAAAAGAAACTATTGCTAGCTCATGTAAATATATCCAATGGGAAATACCAGAGGAATTTAATATCCTACATTACCCATTTCAAAAATGAATTACCTGTTATTTATATAATTATTTTTCCTTCCTTCTTACATATTTGCATTCTGTTTACTTGCAGATACTTTTTACTTTTAGGCATGAAGTCTTTTATTAGCCATGCATCTATTTACTATTATCTTTCAGAATGGTAAAATTATTTACTCAATTTAATAATTATTTAACTAATTAAAGCAACAAATTCAATTTGCATCTTGAATCACTGGAAAACATATGTGTAAAGTATTAGCAAATGTACATATCTTACATAGCACATCAAACAGTCAATGCATCTATATTAAATACATAGAATAAAATACAAGTTTATTCTTTCCCTTTTATTTACAGAAGTAAGCGTCTTGTTCAAATACATAAGCAATTAACACTATCTTAAATTTTTATGTAATTTTTCTTTAATTACTTGTAAGTAAAAGCATACCCTATCTAAAAATAAGAAATTAATTTAGCCAAGTATTAGCCTGACTAGCACTCATTTATATTTCATATGTATATCCATATAAATATATATATATGTAGTTGTGGGGTTGGGACTCTGGGTCTGGGCACTATCCCTGAGCTCTTTGGCTCAAGGCTACCACCCTACCCTTGAGCCACAGTACATTTCTGGTTTTCTAGTGGTTAATTAGAGATAAGATTCTCATGGACTTTAGAGTCTGGGCTGACTTTGAATTGTGATCTTCAGATCTCACCCTTCTAAGTAGCTAGGATAACAGTTTTGAGCCACCACACCCAGCTCTCATTTATATTTCATTAGCAGAAATCAGACCCAAAAAAATCACTAATGTTTTTGTACACCAACAACTTACAAGCCGAAAGGGAAACCAGGAAAACAACTCCATTTGTAGAAAGCCTCAGGAAAAAATTGTGAATATACCTAACCAAAGAAGTGAAAAACCTTTATAGTGACAACTATAAAAAAAATTGAAGAAAGAAATAGAAGATGACATCAGGAAATGAAAAGCCCTTCCTTATTAATCAGTACGTAGAATTAATATTGTGAAGATGGCCATGCTGTCAAAAATGGTCTACAAATTTAGTGCAATCCTCATCAAATCCCCAGTGATATTCTTTACCAAGACAGAGGAACAAAAGACTGGAATATGAATGGATCATATACAATGAAATTTTCACAGCCATTAGAAAGAATAATATTATGTCATTTGCAGGGAAATGGATGGAAATCATGTTAAGTGAGGTAAGGCAATCAGAGAGATAAACAGAGCACAATTTTATCTCATGTGTGAAAGCTAAATCTAAAATGTACCATGACATGATGAATGATACAAGACTCTGGACATTCACATACAGTGAGAGTGAAGGAAGAGACTCTTAGGAAAGAGACATAAAGGAACAATGCCTATGAGCCTCTAATTAGATAAAATAATGGTTACTGAAATGAAACGAGAAACAAGAGGTTTTCACTAGCACAACAATGTTCATTGCAGCACTATTTACCCTAGCAAAGATATGTGTGTGTGTGTGCGTGTGTGTGTATGTGTGTATACATATATGTGTGTGCATGCATATTACAATTTCAAGAAATTATAAACAATGAAATGTCAAAAATAGTTTTCCATAAGTCTCAGCATGTGAAATGAGTTCATGTACAATTAGATGAAAGATGCTATTTTCCTTCAAGACGGTTTAGTTTCATCATTAATAGTGTTCATATGTACTCTGGTATGCGTCCAAGAATTTGAAAAGACTGCAAATTTTCTGAAGTAATTTTCCTTTATGACTTCAAAAAAATGGGTTAACATCAAATTATCTACTATAAGTTCTTTAAATATGGTAATTAAATACTACAGATCTTAAAAAAATTGAAAGAAAAGAAATGCATCAGAAACCACTTAGCTAAGCAAATTAACTAGAAAGCCTACAGAGTTGGAGAAGATCTTCACTAACCATACAATGGACAAAGGCCTCATATCTAAAATATATCAACAGCTCAAAAAATTGAATCACTCCAAAATTAATCTCCAAAGAAACAACCATCCCATTAAAAGATGGGCCAAAAACTTAAAGAGAGTCTTCTCTGAACAAGAAATAAAAATGGCCTATAGACACATGAAGAAATGCTCTACATCTCTGGTCATAAAAGAAGTGCAAATCAAAGCAACTGTAGGATTCCACCTCACTCCAGTTAGAATGGCCAAGATCAAGATATCTAATAACAACAGATGCTGGAGGGGATGTGGCCAGGAGGGATCACTACTACACTGTTGGTGGGAGTGAAAACTCGTTCAACCACTATGGAAAGCAGTATGGCAGTTCCTCAAAAGACTAAACATAGAGCTCCCCTATGACCCAGCAATTCCACTACTGGGCATTTACCCAATCGTCCAGAAACAAGGACATACTAAATCCACTAGCACAATGATGTTCATTGCAGCACTATTTACCATAGCAAAGATATGGAACCAACCCAGAGATGTCCCTCAGCTGATGAGTGGATCAGCAAGTTGTGGTATTTATACACAATGGAATTTTATGCTGCTGTCAGAAAGAACAACATTGCCCCATTTGTAAGGAAATGAAAAGACTTACAAAAAATCATATAAAGTGAAGTAAGCCAGACTCAAAGGAACATAGGCTCAATGGTTTCCCTCATTTGTCATAATCAGTAGAAATCTTGGGCGCTCCTAGCAGAGATTTGCAATAGAGCAAAACCTAGATACATAAGGCCAAATAGTATGACGCTAAATGAAAGAACCTCCCGGATACAGAAACAAAATTCATGTGCATTTGAGGGCTATATTTGTCAAGGAATAAAGTATATAGTTGTTTCATCCAATTCTAAATAATGAATAATTCCTCCATCCAAACTTGATCCCTACAGTTACTAATAACTAATTCGCTGGTGACCTTTTTCATAAAGTGTTGAAAATTAGTCAGAGTATAGATGTACGTATATCCATGTATATATATTTATATATTTATTTACTCTCAAAATTTGACAGCCCATCTAAATTGCTTTTTTTCCCCCTTTAACTCAATGTAATCTCAATGATAGGCACATACTCTGTGATGAATCCATATTTCCCAAGGTATCTCAACAAGATGTAGTTGAGATATCTTAATAAATTCCAGGTATGCTAATAAATTCCCTTATTAATTTCTTTAAAAGATGATTCTATGAAACTACTTGAGCATGGCCATGAAAGAAAGTGTTTTCTGCTATCATTAGATCCAGCTAATTAAATTCACTTATTATAATTCTTCAATGATTGTTTGATGAGTAGATACATTAGTAAATTATTTCTGAGCTAAGACCACTGATAGTGTTAGTATGAAAAATATTGAAGCCAGACCCTGATAAAACTCAGTTGTCAATTCCATTGCACCTGTCTCCTAAACCAGCATGGATATAAATATGGTATCAAAGAGATGATCTTTAGGCTGAGCATGGTAACATATGCCAAAAATCTCATCATTTAGAAAGCTGATACAGAGGGACTGTAGTTCAAAGGCTAACTGGGCTATGCATTTAAGATTCTTCCTCAACTAAAAGAAAGGAGAATGGTTTACTAAATTTATTCAAATTATACAGTATAGGTAACAGGCATATCATACATTCGGTTTTCAAAACCTGTTGACCTGATTTCTAATTTTGTATTTATACCAGAGATGGAGTAAAGAAAGTGTTATGAAGTTTAATCAGTTATTTATAATATACCCAGAACGATTTATAGGGTTACGTAAAGTTAGAAAAAAGAACCCAAAATAGAAATGTTTGTGAAGAAGGGGAAAATAAAAGTGAAGGTGATATGCAAATTACTTTGTCAGGCTCTGACTAAATCTCACTATCCTTACTGCCACATTCTTTCAAATCCATTTCACTTTTAAAACTAAAATGATCAGGTATCCAGTCTCATAATTAGTTATTTTCTTTTCTGTGATACTGACTAGTTACTTTCTTTAAACATTGTTTACAGGATTTATCATGTAAAGAACATTTATATTTTTTCCTTTTTATTGTAAAGGTGATGTACATAGGGGTTACAGCTACATAAGTAGGGAAATGAGTATAGTTCTTGATGAACATTGTTGCCTCTCTCTCACTCCCCCCACTTCTCTCCCCACCAAGTTGTAAAGTACCCTTCCACCATTGTGTCTTGTGATAATCACTGTTGTATTCATTTACCCTTTACTTTTGTCTCGCCATTTCTTTGATTTCTCTTCTCTTCCCCCAACAAGATAAACTTATACACCAGGCAAAGTATAAAGAAATAAAAAACAGTGACAACAGGGAGTAAACCAAAGGGAAAAAAATAAAAGAAATAACTTCACACAGTACATTAAAAAAGAACTCTTGTTTCTATATGTTGGAGTTCATTTTCATTATCATTTTATATGGTCATATGTACCAAGTTTTTGAGCTATTGTGATCCTCTGCTAGGACTATCCTAGACATATACTAATATTACAAATGAGGGAAACCATGAAGCCTATGTTTCTGAGTCTAGCTTAATATGATTTTTTTCCAAATCTTTTGATTTCCTTACAAAAAGGGCCATGCCATTCTTTCTGATGGAAGCACAGAATTCCATTGTGTTTATATATACCACATTTTCTTGATCCATTCTTCTGAGGGCCATCTGGATTGATCCCATGTCTTGGCTATGATAAATAATACTGAAGCTTCCAACACAACTGTGTTCATTGTAAAACATTTTTGTAGGTCATGGGACATTGAATCTAGGGCCTGAGCAGGGTTCCTAATCTCTTTTGTTCAAGACTAGTGCTTTACCACTTTAAGTCCCAGCTCCACTTCCAGTTTTCTGGTGGAGATAAGGGTCTCATGGACATTCCTGCCTGGGTTGGCTTTGAACTTCAATCCTTAGATCTTAGCCTCCTGAGTAGAGGCTAAGAGTAGCTAGGATTACAGGTAGGAGCTATATCATTGCCCAGCCTGAATAATTCTTTTTTTTTAACTTTTGTTTTGTTCCTTTCTAAGAAAGGAAGATTGCTTCTAATTACAAAACTGAAGTTAACAGACTGGTATAGTCAGGAAAGATTGTCAGAGTTGAGGAACAGGCTCTATTTCTCAGTTCTCTGGGATTCCTCCTTAGTTGAAAATGTAAAATAAAGCTTCTGAGAAGAAAACAATAGTTACCACTGTTTGATGAAAAAAAGTGAATAGGTCAGAGTGACAGTAGGTGGAAGAGAGTGGAAGGGAAAGAAGTTGAGAAATTGAGAGATGATTAGAGACAGGGAGACTTGACAGACAAGAAGCAGATTTCAAAAGGAAAGGATTTCCAAAGAAAGGAGCAAATTGGGAGATGGGTTTTGATAAGGATCTAGTCATCAAATAATCACTGTGAGTCTATGGAAGATACAGAACAGGAGAATTTAAAGAAAGGAGAATCTTATGATGTGATGTTTGTTATATGTTACATCAACTAACACTATTTCAGACACAGTCTCTTCTGATACATTAGCTATTTTTTCCCAGTTCTGGAGTTTAAACTCAGGGCCCAAGCATTGACATTGGGCTTTCTCAAGGCTAGAGTTCTATCCCCTGCGACATAGCACCACTTCCAACTTTTTCTATGTATGTGGAACCAAGGAATCAAATCTGAGTCCTCATGCACGTTAGGCAAGCACTCTACCATTAGGCCAAACCCCTGGCTATATATATATATATATATATATATATATATATATATATATATATATATATATCTTCATACATATATTTATCCCTCATTGCACTTAGCTTATAAATGCAAATAACAAGTAGAGGAAGATTTTGTTTAGAGATAGTTTCTACATCATTGCCAAGGAACAAATTCATAATCTGACAATTGCCAATGATTGCTTAAAATTTAAATATGTTTCATGACTTTAGCTACTAATTGTAATGAGAAATCCAACTGTGAAAGGACAATGACCTGGAGAAAATGACAAACCTGTTAAAGCAAATGTCTTTTTCCTTTTTTTTTTTTTTCCTTTTTTTTTTTCTGCAGAAAAGTAGAACTGGTGATTGAGTATGAAATACTTTTGATCCATGGAGATAAACAAGAAAACCTTTAGATTCAAACACTGATGGCAAACTATTGGCTAAGGTTATGACATCATGTTATTACTTTCTATCCTATGAAAAAATAAAGTCCTATTTGTTTCGATCACTATAATTGTGTTTTCTGTCCCAGGTAACTGAATACATTGTTAGCTAATAAGTAAAAATAACTCACTTTTGATTATTAGACTACACTTCGACGGATAGAGCAGGCTTCAAGAGAGAACTGCCATGAGGATACATTAGCTTTATTAGCACAATGCATCAGAATTAGTTATGTGCTCAAGAATGCCTTCCATGTTATAAGACCCTCAAAAAGGATCTGTGCTTTTAATTTGTATCACAAATTTTATCACAAGTATTAAGAACATTATGACAATATTATAGACTGATTGGGTGAATGCTTATATTTAGGCTAATCCCAAGACAGAGTAATAAGAGAGGCACCATCAAATAAAGTATAAACAGGTTCTTCAAATACAAGACAGAAAAGTTTGGATTTGATTAAAAACTTTATCTACCTTTGGGAGAATTTAAAAAGAAACTATTTTCGTATTGTTTATGTGCTTAGTTTCTAAGCATACTTTTGAACATATAAGTTCCACCTAAACCAGCATCTATTCAGAGTTGCTTAGGTACTAACTCAAACCACAAGATTACTGAATCACGCATTCTATGCTACATGCAGTAGTTTTCTCTGTGTGCCAAGATTCTAGAATCAAAGTACTAATTTGCACATTCTGCATAAATTTGGATATTATGTTCAAGCATCCTTAACTCCAAGCTTGTACAATAAAGCCCAATTAATTAATTAGTACAACCTACTGCAATTGTATTTAAACCCAATATTCACAGCATGACACACAGTGTATTTTTAAACCAATTAATTTAATTACATTTCCGTTCAAATTAAAAAAAAAAAACCACGCAGACACATAAAGACAAGAGCTAGTTGCAGACATGGGAAAAGAGAAGTGGAGGAGGCTGAGGTCCCCCTATAGTTTCAAAGTTAACATCAGCATTAGAAATCTAAAAATCAGAAAAAGACTTTAGAAAAGGTGAAAATCTTATGGCTGTACACAACTCTTTTAGCACTTATAAGGGAAGCCTCTAACTTGGCTAAACAAATGGACAATTTTGTCTCCATTCAGGTATATGCATGCTTCATTGCCAGAGGTAATGGAGTAGGTTCCCTTTCCAGATTTCAACTCACATCAGTGTTATTGCAGGCCACCATACTATCTTTTCCCCTGAACGGTGACTGCTACAGTTTCAATCACATAATCTAACAATTATTCTATAGTTATTTTATGTACTCCGTTTACACACCTTCATTTCATTACAGTCATTAAAGAGACTCAGAACCCTGTCCCAACCTTTTGTAGTTCCACCAATCCCTGGTAACACTGTACAGTAACTATTGAAATACAGGGACTATTTCCATCAGAAAGCATTTTTGGTGTTTTCAAGGGTAAAATGTCTAGGAATCCATATGGCATCATGAAGAAGACTTTATTTTGCTTTTGAATCATAATATTAATACACCAAAGAAAAATGCTGCGGTATTTATGTCCACAGAAAAATCAACTCATAGATATTGACCCATAGATCTTCCAAGAATGGAATACACTGAAAAGAAAAAAAAACAACATCATGTCCAAGAAATTACAGATGACATGAAAACAATGAAAAACCAAGAAGCCTATATTATTACAGGTAATTAGGAACAATAAATACCTAATACTAGCAAATCAATGTCAGAAGACAAACTTAGCAATTTCAAGGAAAGATAAAATATCTAAACCAGAAATACAAAGAGGAAAGGAAAGATAGTAGAAGAGAGCCTAAAAATGACACTTTGAGTCAATTAAAAAAATATGACATTTATGAAATCAGAGTTCAAGAAAAAGTTGAAAGATGAAATGAAGGGAAAATGCATTGCAGTAATAATAGCCAAAAGATCTTAAAGCATATAAAAGACATAAATCTACAGAATCACAATACCCAAGATAAATATTAAGAAAAATCAACCCTATGGGCTCATCTTCATAAAACTGCTAAGTAACTACATAAGAAAGTATTATTTAAAGCCAATAAAGATATTTGGGTAAAAAAAGACATTTTTCCTACACACACACACACACACACACACACACACACACACACACACACACAAACTAGAGAGAATGAGAGAGGGAGAAAGATACAGAATGAAACTGAGAATTAAAATTTATACTAGTCTATTATATTATGAGGATACATATTGAAATCTCCAAAGTAACTAGAAAAAATTAATTATAATAATAAACCTCCCCTAATAACTTATTAATTAATGGGCAGAACAATATAGAATAACAAATGCTTAAATATTTTTAGTAACCAATGTTACATATATACATGAGAACAACCATAAGCAAGCCTATTAAAAACTCTTTAAAGGGGTAAAGAAGTGAGGAAAGGAAAAAAGCAATATAGAAAGTGATTTTGGTCCAAGTACTTTATATGCATGTATGTGAGTATTGCAACAGTCTCACAGAAGCCTGATGCAAGTAGCTCACATCTGTAACTCTAGCTCCTTAGGAGACTGAGAACTGGGGAATCACAATTAAAAGCCAGACCAGGTAAGAAAGGCTGTGGGACTCCTTATTGGACTCCTTATCTCCAATAAACCAGTCAGAAAAGCTGGAAGTGGTATTATAGCTCAAGTGATAGAGCACTAGCCTTGAGCAAAAGAAGCTCAGGAACATCACCTAGGCCCAGAGTTCAAGCCCTAAGACCAGCAAAAGAAAAATCTCATTGGCTGTCCTACCCAGATTGGCTGGCATCTAAGCCTCCTGAATAGTTAGCTAGATTAAAGGTGTAAATTACCAGCATCCAGCCTGGATGTTATTTCAAAGTAGGCACACTTTAAATACAAGAACACAGAAAACCTACCTGGGAAATAACAAGAGTTAGTCTTTATCACCAAAATATAAAGGTTGCACAAAAGTAAAGACTACATACCTTAAAAACTGTAAATACCTGATTTAGATAAGTTACTATCAGGTAAAATAGATTTCAAGAGAAACATTTTGGGAATGTATTAAAAGAAAATACCTCCAAGTGATTAGAAACCAACCCAAGAAATAGATATTAGAATGTTTTGGTTGTTCTTACTGAAACAAAGCCTTACTATGTAGCCCAGGTTGGCCTTGAGCCTGAAATTTTGCCTCAGCTTTCCAATTTAGATATTAGAAGCATGGTCCCTGGATGATATCAGATCCTTAAACTATATGCATCCATGAATATATACACAGAATATCAATGACAGAAGTAAAAGGACAAATGGGAAATTCTCAGCAAATCATTCATTCATTAGCTGGTTGCAAAAAGCATAGAAATTTTAAAAATAATGCAATCAATCTGAACAACACACTTCAGAAAGGAGATCTGACAAAAGAGAATAAAGCTCTCACTAACAAAAGAATTCATATCCACTCAACAGAATGTGGAACAGCTGCCTAAAGTGGCCATATGTTGAGACATAGGAAAAAATCATCAACAAGTATGAAGGCATTTAAACCATCCAAGTGTAGTCTCCAACCACAGTGGAAATAAGCTAGAAATCAATATAAAAATAACTAAAAATATCTATCTCATATTTCTGTAAATTAAAAAAGCATGTCTGACTAATTCATAATTTAAAAAATGACAAAATGAGAAAATACTTTAAATGGTAATGAAACTATAACAAAAATTGTAAGGACTGTGTGGTGGCTCATGCTTGTATTCTTAGCTACTCAGGAGGCTGAGATCTGAAGATCAAAGCTCAATGCCAGCCAGGGTACAAAAAAAGTGAGACTCATCTCTCTAACCTCTAGAAAACAGGAAGTGGGGCTGTGGCTCAAGGGTAGGGCAGTAGCCTTGAGCTGAAAGGCTCAGGTTGAGGCTGATCCACAAAAAAAAAAAAAAAAAAAAAAAGTAAGGACTGTTAAAATTATTTGAACATTAGCAAAGTTAATAGAGTTAAAATTTTTAAAACAATTTGAAGTAAACAATAGCAAGAGTCTCACAAAAGAAAAAAACTTTAAATCCCAGTGTTTCTACAAGTTTTATTGAAAGTAACTTTATTCTAGTTAGCAATTTGGATAAAATTGTTCATTGAAATGTAAAGCAAATAAATTTTCAAAAGCTTACCTTTAAAGAAGATATTAAACACTGGTTGCATATTTCATGAATTCTTCCAAACATTAAAAAAGACATAGTGTGGTACCAGTGTCTCATGACTATTCCTAGTCACTCTCAAGGCTAAGATTTAAGTATCATGCCTTCTAGCCACACCAGACAGAAAGGCCCATGAGACTCTTTTCTCTGATTAACCACCAAAAAGCCAAAAGTGAAGCTGGGTTCAAGAAGGACAGCATCATCTTTCATCATGAAAGCTAAAGGGGACATTACTCAGGCTTTGAGTTCAAGTCTCAATACGTACACAGAGTAAAAAAGCTGTGATTTATTTTTATCTTTTTATTTTTTATTGTTGGGGTAATGTGTATATAGAGGGGTTGCAGTTACATTCATCAGGTGGTAAGTGCATTACTTCTCACACGTTGATACCCTTTCTCCTGTTTTGTCCTCATTTCCTTCACCCCACACCCTCCCAACCATCTTCTTTTCCCAAAGCTGTGGATTTTTTTTTTCCTGGGCTTGAGCTCAGGCCTGAGCACTGTCCTTGGACTTTCTCAAGGCTAGATCTCTACCACTTGAGTCTCAGCACCAGTTCCAGCTTTTTCTATGTATGTGGTACAAAGGAATCAACCTTCGTACATGTTAGGCCCCAGCACTCTACCACTAGGCCAAACTCCCAGCCCCACAGCTGTGATTTTTAAGAAAATATTTGAGGAAGAAAAATAAAGAACTATTTTCCATCCACTATAGTGGAGTATCATCTTATTAATCTTGAAGAGTATTATTATTTAAGAAGTATATTGATCCATTTTTTATAATATAGAGGAGAATTCTCAAAATAGTAGCAGATGGTGAACTATATTAAAAGTATGCTTCATCATGATCAAGTAATTTCATTTTAGAAAAACGAGAGTCCTCCAACATTTGAAAGTCAAATGACACATCACATTAAAAGAATAAAGAATGTAAGATATCACTTTATCACATTTATGAAATATTAATTGAATTTAACCTTCTTTGACAAAAATTTCTAGTAAAGCAGGCATGAAAAAAATGATCCTTATTATATATCTTTGAAACAATCCCACAAGAAAATCACATTTAATAGTGAAATAGTGAATTCTTCCTCTATGAGATCATGATATATTTTCTATCAAACAACACACTGAAAATACTTCCAATAAACTAATACAACAAAAAGAATAATCTTTGGAAGGGCTATGGATTAGAAGGGTAGAAAAAATTGTTTTATGATTTACTGAAGACAGGATTATGTACTCAGAATATCCAAGAGAATCTTCAGACAGACTGCTAAAATTAATATTGGATTCATAAAAGGTCACTGAATGTGAAAACCATTAAAATCAATATATAAAAGCACTTCTCTTTCTGAAAATCAGCAATGAACTAATAGAAAATGAATTTTTTAATGTATTATTTATAATAGTACCCAAAGTTTCAAATAATTATAAACCACATGTAAGTGTACACGACCACTACACACAATATTATCAAATAGTTTAGTCATAGTTAAAGACTAAAGTATTCTGTTTCTGAATCAAAACACACAATATTTTAGAAATTTTAACATTTGCAAAACCATTCTACAAAACTATGAACTCCAAATTTTAAAAAAAAATGCCATGCCTTTTGCAGAAATTAAATTGTCAGGAGTAGCTAAAACAATTTTTAAAGAAAAATCACAAAAAATGTACAACAGTATTTGAAATTGGATAGGGAAGGGGGGAAATCAAGATGAGCGGGGCGAGGGGGGAGGGAAATGAGGACCATGTCCTGAGAAAGGGTATCAATGTTTGTGAAGTAATGCACCTTCTATCTGGTGAATATAATGTAACCCTTCTATTAATTACAATAAATATATATATATATAAATGTACAACAGTAAATATAACAGCAATCATCCGAATGAATAGAGTCAAGATAAATGAATGGAAATTTGGAAGAAATGGCATAAGAAATAAGCTTACAAACACATATACAATTGATGCAGAACATGGCTGACTTGTAGTGGACTGGAGAAATGCATTTTCCATCAACTTGACTACCTTGATGTGAATGTTTTAAAAAAGGAAATCTGAGCTAGGCACGGTGACTCATGCCTGTAATCCTAGCTACTCTGGAGGCTGAGATTTAGTGCCAGCTCATGCACTAAAGTCTGTGAGACTCTAATCTCCATTTAACCACTAGAAGTGGGTAGAGGTGAACTGCTCAGGGACAGAGCCAGGCCCAGAGTTCAAGCCCCATGATCAACAACAACAACAAAAATCTGAGCCAAGTGTCAGTGGCCCTATAATCCTAGCCACAAAGAATGCTGGCATATAAAGATCAGGGTTCAAAGTTTAGCCAAGCAGGAAAGCCAGTGAGACTCTTATGTTCAACAAACTGTCCCATCCCATCTGCATTTAAAAAAAAAGTGGTGCTTTGACTTAAGTTACAGAGCACTGGCATTTAGAAAAAGAATCATAAGGACACCAATGCCCTAAGTTCAAGCCCCACAGTCGGCACAGAGAGAGAGAGAGAGAGAGAGAGAGAGAGAGAGAGAGAGAGAGAGAGAGAGAGAGAGAGAGAGAGAGAGAGAGAGAGAGGAGAGGGAGGGAGGGAGGGAGGGAGGGAGGGAGGGAGGGAGGGAGGGAGGAAGAGAGAGAGAGAGAGAGAGAGAGAGAGAGAGAGAGAGAGAGAAGGAGGAGGGAGGGAGGGAGGGCGGGAGGGGGAGAGGGAGAGGAGGGAGAGGGAGAGGGAGAGGAGGGAGAGAGGGAGAGACGGGGGGAGAGAGGGAGAGAGGGAGGAAAAAAGAAAGGAAGAAAGAAAGGAAGGAAGGAAGGAAGGAAGGAAGGAAGGAAGGAAGGAAGGAAGGAAGGAAGGAAGATAACTCCAACTTAACATCATATATATACAAGTGAAATACTGTTGTTAATGTAAAAATAAAATGTTTCTAATATCCATGGGGAAAGGTTTGGAAAAACAGTTTATTATATTTGCATGAGCAAAGCTTTCTGAAATGCAACCCACAAGGACATAAAAGCCATTTAATAATGATGCTGAGGTACATCATATTAAAATTGGAATCCTGTGTTCAATAGAACATTAAGAAATAAAGGCAAAACAGAGAATGTGAGGAGATATTTCTAACCCCTAAATTAAGTAGCAGGCTCATACTAGCATATCAAATAACTGGTTTAAATAACACAACCTAGGAAGGAAAACAGGCAGAAGAGACAAATGGAAGTTTTATTAAAGAAAACCTAAGAGGCCAAGTACAGTAAAGTCATTTAATTTCAGGAGTCTTTTTGGAATGCAAATCAAAACCATAATAGGATAGCAAGACACATCCATTTGAATAGCTAAAAATTCAAAAATTAAAATTAAAATACACAGTCTAGCAATTGAAAGATCACGGACCAATCAGAATTCCCACAAACTACTTGAACGAACAAAATTGGTACATTGATTTTAGGCAACATTCTAACAATGACAACTAAACCTATAAACTTAAATTTCACTTTTTGAAATGCACAGGAGAAATGCATATATATTCATTTTTCCAAAACTGAATTTAAGAATATTCAAAACATCCATTCTTACAGTCTCCTGAAAATACTCACCAGTAAGAGAAGAAAGAAATCATGAAATACTCATTTATTGGGTCATTATATAATAATGGAAATGACTGACCTACAAGCTACAATTTCATAGATAAATCTCACAAATATAATTTGAACATAAGAAATCAAACCGATAGAAATACATGTTTGTTTGATTGTATTTATATGCAAAAAGAGAGAAACGAATCTCTGGTGTTCCTGCTTTGAACCAATGACTGGAAGGCAGCTTGAGGATAGATTCTGAAGTTAAAAATTTTTGTTTTTGTTTGTGTTTATATGTTGTTTTGTGGTAACTGGGGATCCAACTCTAGGCCTACATCATGTTCACTTTGGAAAACAAATTCATAGATTTATGCATGAATCTGCCATGTGTGTTATTCATTATGAAACAATTCAATATATCAGTTGTACTACATATCTATTCTAGGATCATCTGAATAATAATGATCTTTAAATAATCTACGAGTAAGTTACAATAATCATACTCTGTCCAACGTTTGTGTATAAAACACTCAAAACTTTAAATACTTATTATATAATTTAACTCAAGCAAAATCTTTCAAGTTGACATTAGTTCAATTTTCCAAATGAGGCAATTAAGGACTAAAGAACTTCAGAAACATGTCAAAGAGCACATAATTAATGACAAGAGCTGTAATTCGAAGTCTATGATTCCCTTACCATATAATTCCTGCTTTCTATGAGTCATGAACTTGTAGAACTAATCCATACACAATAAGTTATGAGAGCATTAATTCAGTGTGGTCACAGCATTCTGAGGAAGATCAAAACATATGAAAGAAAAAGGAGAGAGCAGGACTGGCCATAGGTCAAAGCTGACCTGAAATGCAAGCCCAGAAAAGCCACAGCCACAGCTGGCAGGAAGCACAGACGCAATCATCACCCATCATGCATTTCTCCGTGAGCCACAATGACTGGGCCTACAACCTCCTCAGTTATGGGTGTGGAGGAGGTGGAAGAAGGAAGCTAATGATGGGTACACTGAAGTCCACTCTGAAATAGGTGACTGCTGAACTCTGTATACAGACCACTCTTGTCATATGGCTGCATATTCTTCTTCAGAGGAGGAAATGGTCTACCCTTCCCCCCCCACACACACATATACACAAGTCTATCAAATGACCTTCACATTCTTACAAAAGTTCTGAAAGCTAGTGATTCATGTTCTCTGTTCTAGTCTCTCTGTGAGCACTGACTTTTGTTAGGAAACATCTTTCCTTTGTAACCTGGAGGGGTATCTATCTTATTGTTGTATACTGTTCAGGCTGCTATTAGCAAATATCCTAGACTGGGTGCTTAGTAATAAAAGGTTCGGTGTTTTGTTTAGTTTGTTTTTCTTACAGGTTTGAAGGTTGGAAAGTCCACAATAGGTTTGGTGATACCATTACTTTCTGCTTCCAGGGCCATAGGTGGTGCCTGCTCATCGTATTCTCACCTGGTTGAAGCAGTGACTGAACTCTTTTGGACCTCTTGTATAATGGCAACATTTCCATTCATGCCAGCTTGTCCCTCATTACGTAAACACCTCCCAAAGGCCACAATTCTAATATAAATCATCTTGCAGGTTATAATTCTAACAAATAAATTTGAGGGTAGACATAAATATTCAGAATGCAGGCATTTATTCCCCTTATATCTTCTCTCAACTTTTACCATCTGAATGAAACCTGACCCAATGTTCCTCAAATAGCAAACAATGCCTATCTACCCCTTCCCCCATCCTCCTTAATTTACTTTTGTTTTATTCTTTTCATTGAGCAATTCCTGGAATATTATGCACATGCCATGGTTATTTATGCATTATAATGCTTAGACTATAAACTCCATAAAAACAAAAATCTTTGTAATGTTCACTGATGTGTTCCTTAAAATCAGTTAAATAATGTATGATTATGTTGATGTATTGTGCCTAATCTTGAACCCTAAGCATGCACATATTCATGCAATGTGAATGGAATCAATACCAAGAGAAAAGGAAATTTATGCTCAAGCTTAGAGAAGGATGCCTACTAGAAGGAACGTCAGTGTTAAAAAAATAGTGATTGTACTGCTAATTTATATTCTTTCTCTGTTTTCTCAATGAGCACCTTCATAAATATGTAAAGGACAATAAAATACTATCATAACACAGTAAGATAAATTTCTAAAAATCCTGTTCAATTATTTTTCAAGAACAACCATAGTTTAAAACAAAAACGTTGGCATCATGGGAAAAAGTTTAAAAATACAAGTCTAGGGGTGGGGCAGCAGCCTCAGAGCCGGGCTGGGCTGGCGGCCCTCTGGCCTTCCCCGACCTGGGAGGCACAGGCCTCCCCACCCAGCAGTCCGGGACAAAAAGAAACCTGCAAGCTGTCCATCTCCTCCCATCAGCTTCCCTCCCAGAGTTTCCCGGAATCTCCAAGGAACTTTGGTGGCTCTACCCAAAGACAACTTCATATCTATATAATGTAACAGGAAAGGCCAGAACTCATTATGTGGAAGTGTGGAGCCTTCCAAGCAAGATGAATGTCTCTGGAAGCAATTGTGGAAGCCCTACTTCTGCAGATGTATCTAGTGACTTCAGGGAACTTTGAACGAAACTAAAGGAGTATCATGATAAAGAAGTACAAGGTTTACAAGTAAAAGTAACCAAACTGAAAAAGGAAAGACTTTTAGATGCACCAAGACTAGAAGAATTCTTCACTAAAAATCAATAGCTGAGAGAGCAACAGAAGGTTCTTCATGAAACCATTAAAGCTTTGGAAGATCGGTTAAGAGCAGGACTGTGTGATCATTGTGCAGTAACTGAAGAACATATGTGGAAAAAGCAGCAAGAGTTTGAAAATCACTGGCAACAGAATCTTAAACTAATTACAGAATTCATGAATGAAAAGAACACTCTTCAGGAAGAGAATAAAAAGCTTTCTGAACAACTTCAATAGAAAATAGAGAATGATCAGCAACATTAAGCAGCTGAGCTTGAGCTTGATGGTGTAGAAAATATTACTCCACCAGTAACAACTTTTTCATTTTCTGGCATTAACCTACTACGAAGGAAAGAGAATCTCCATGTTTGATATGTAGAACAAACACATACTAAATCAGAGCACTCTGGTACAGATGATAAAGATTTAAAAAATGTTTCTAAGGCTTCAACTCATTCCCAACATAACTCTAAGGAAAATGAAAATCTAGTAGCTGACAGTTGTGATCAAAGTCATTCTCCACTGGCTAAACCATGGGGAATGAACAATTTTAATCTAGTACTTGTTACTGAAACACTTGGGCTTAGTGTTCGAGAAGAATCTGAACCGCAAGGTCTTGTTGGTCTTCTTGGTGATGCGTTCTACCACTGTCTGGAAGAAGATCACAAGAAACAGACTTTTGAGGAATGGATGAGGAATAGTAAGATAGTTCACAATTTTCAGATTCTACTTCAAAGACTCCTCAAGAAGAAGTGGGTACTCAAGTGTCATCTCCTGTTTTTGGAGCTACCTCTAATTTGAAACCAATTTAGGCTTCAATACAAGTTTATCCCTTTTGCTTTTAGAGACTATGAAAAGAAGTCTGAAAACTTTCCCCTTTAGCAACATTTCTATTTCAAATCAGAGAAAGTTAGGTCAAAATCTGAAGATAGTACCCTTTCCACACAACATGGTCTTGGGTCTGGAATGAGTAAGATCATTAGCCAGTCATTACCTAATAAACAA
Source organism: Megascapheus bottae (assembly GCF_031878675.1). NCBI lineage: Eukaryota > Metazoa > Chordata > Mammalia > Rodentia > Geomyidae > Megascapheus > Megascapheus bottae. The sequence goes on from NC_143527.1 coordinate 32,244,748, forward strand.
ATACTTAAAATGTAAATGAATCCATAGATGAACAGGATAAGACTGAACACGTTAAAGAAGCTATTACTGATAAACATTTCATGCCTCTGAAATCATTGGGAAGTAGACCATCTGAAAGGAAGAAGAATGAGGAAGAAAATGAACATGAAATAAACTGCCCCCAAGGCTCTTTTTTTTAATTGAATATTTTTTATAATTAATAAAAGGGTTACATGATATTTGCCAGATAGAAGGTGCATTAATTCATATACATTGATACATTGATACCTTTCACATGGCTTGGTACCCATGACCCTCCCCCCACCCCACCTCCTGTCTTGGTTTTCCCCCCTTCCCTATCAAATTTCAAATAACCAAATACAAATAAATTCAATATATCAGACAACAAAGTGAGATACTGTAACAATATGAGATACCCAAGGGACAGCAAAGGAGATGAGAGATAACATAGTATATTAAGGACAACCATCATTCATTATATGGCTTTTGTTTCAATATCCTGGAGGTCCTTTCAGTTAGCTTCATACTATATGGCCTTATGTATCAAGATTTTGCTCTATTGCAGATCTCTGCTAGTAGAGGCCAAGGTTTCTACTGATTATGACAAATGAGAGAAACCATTGAGCCTAAGTTCCTTTAAGTCTGGCTTACTTCACTTAATATGATTTTTTTCTAAGTCTTTCCATTTCCTAACAAATGGGGCGATGTCATTCTTTCTGACAGCAGCATAGAATTCCATTGTGTACAAATACCACAACTTGTTGATCCACTCATCAACTGAAGGACATCTAGGTTGGTTCCATATCTTTGCTATAGTGAATAGTTCAATGAACATTGTTGTGCTAGTGGATTTAGTATGCCCTTGTTTCTGGATGGTTGGGTAAATGCCAAGTATTGGTATTGCTGGGTCATAAGGGAGTTCTATGTTTAGCCTTTTGAGGCACTGCCACACTGCTTTCCATAGTGGTTGAACGAGTTTGCACCAACAGTGTAGTAGTGATCCCTCCCGGCCACATCCTCTCCAGCATCTGTTATTATTCGTTTTCCTGATCCTGGCCATTCTAACTGGAGTGAGGAGGAATCCTTTTTTTTTTTTTTTTTTTTTGTAATTAGTAAAAGGGTTACATGATATTTGCCAGGTAGAAGGTGCATTAATTCACATACGTTGATACCCTTTCACATGTCTTGGTACCCATTACCCTCGCCCCCACACCCCCCACCCATCTTGGTTTTCCCCCCTTCCCTATCAAATTTCAAATAACCAAATACAAATAAATTCAATATATCAGATAACAAAGTGAGATACTGTAACAATATGAGATAACCAAGGGACAGCAAAGGAGATGAGAGACAACATAGTACATTAAGGACAACCAGAAGCAAGCATAAAGGGGATCCAAGTAGGGAAAGAGGAAATAAAACTATCCCTCTTTGCAGATGACATGATTCTGTATTGAAAGAATCCTATAGACTCTACTCCCAAGCTCCTTGAGCTGATTCAAAACTTTGGAAGAGTAGCAGGCTATAAAATCAACCCTCAAAAATCAACTGCCTTCCTTTACGCCAACAGTGAGAGGAACGAGGCAATAATCAGGAAAGAAACTCCTTTCACAATAGCCTCAAAGAAAATAAAGTACCTAGGAATTAGCTTAAATAAGAATGTAAAGGACCTTTTTGATGAAAACTTTAAAACCCTAAAAAAGGAAATTAAAGCAGAACTGAGGAAATGGAAAAACCTCCCATGCTCCTGGATTGAAAGAATCAACATTGTGAAAATGACAATCTAATCTTGCCAAGGGCTATCTACAAATTCAACGCAATACCCATCAATATCCCAATGTCATTCTTTAAAGAAATAGAAGAGGCAATCCAAAATTTCATGTGGAATAATAAAAGACCCCATATAGCAAAAACACTTCTTAGCAGAAAGAACAGTGCTGGAGGAATTTCAATTCCAAACTTTAGACTCTATTACAGAGCTATAATTATCAAAACAGCTTGGTACTGGCACAAGAACAGGCCTGAAGACCAATGGAATAGAATTGAGAACCCAGATACTAAACCACAGACCTATGGCCACCTAATCTTTGACAAGGGAGCCAAAAATAGAATGGAAGAAAGACAGCCTCTTCAACAAGTTGGTCTGGCAGAACTGGTTAAGCACCTGCAGAAAACTAAAGTTGGATCCTTCTTTGTCACCTTGCACTAGAATTAACTCCAAATGGATCAAAGACCTGGAGGTAAAAGCTGACACGCGGAAAACTTTACAGGAATGAATAGGAGATACACTAGGCCTCCTTGGCACAGGTAGAAACTTTCTTAATAAGGACCAAGAATCACAACAAATCAGAGAAAGGCTGAATAAGTGGGACTGTATTAAACTGCAGAGCCAAGAAGTGAGATTTCTAAAAGCAAATTTAAACAAGTGACTATTTATGAAGCTTTGAAGCCTATTTCAAAGGATTCGTCCTCAAACCGTAGGGTCTTGAGTGGGAGATGCATGTTACCCAAAGATTCCCCAGAAGAGCTCTGGATGCAGAAGTGTATTATCCAGTATTTGAGTAAATCCTCTCCAGACTATAAAACACCATCATAAAGAAAAGAAGAGAATCCTGTCTTCAAGATCCCCCTGTGTCCACTTGAACGTTTGGAGACAGAGAATCGTTTTGATGATGTGAAGGATGCTGGTTCTCATGAATCAAAAATGAAAACCAGATAAGTCTGTGGAGGATGTGAACTTGCAATAGTTCTACAGCTAAATCCCTGTAGACTTGCTAAAATAAACATCCTGCAAAACAACCAAGATGTGTCCTTTGAAAATATCCAATGGAGTGTAGACACTGGAATGGATCTTTCTCAGTATGAAATGAATAACTGTAATAGATAAAGGATGGCAGTCAACCAAGAGCAGGAGGAGAGACTCTAGACATGGACTGTACATTGGTGTGACACCATGTTTTGAAATCGAAGAAGCAAGAGAAAAAAGGAGAAAGAATTCCAAATGGGGGAAGGAAAATGAATGATAGCCTAGATGATATGTTCGATAGGACCATACATGAAGAATATGAATCCTGCTTGGCTAATAGTTGCCCCCAGGTAGCACATGAAGAGAAGGAATTGGTGCCTGCCTCCAAGAAACCAAACACACAGGGTGATAAGCAAGATAAGGTCAAACAGAAAGCATATGTGGAGCCATATTTTAAAGAAATGAGAGAGAAACTAGCTTGCAAAATTTTCCTTAGATTGAGGTGGTTTGGAAAAAAAGAAGAGAGAAGAAAATTACCTGAGCATACATGTAAGGAATTTGAAATGTATTATGCAGATATGCCTGCAGAAGAAAGAGAGAAAAAGTTGGCTTCCTGCTCAACACATCGATTTCATTACATTCCACCCAACACACCAGAGAATTTCTGGGAAGTTGGTTTTCCTTCCACTCAGACTTGCATAGGAAGAGGTTACATTAAGGAAGATCTTGATCATTGCCCTTGTCCAAAAAGACAACAGCCTTATAATGCAATGTTTTCTCCAAAAGGCAAGGAGCAGAAGACCTACAGCAAAACCAGATGATTGAAGACAAGTTTTTTTCATTTTAGTTATTTATAGTTCAAGGTGATATCAAGCTTTGATCTTCTGTAAATTGATTTATAAATCAGTTTTTATTAAAAATGTGTTTACTACACAAGCAACTATTTAAAATGAAAAAAAATACAAATTTAGATTCTAATATAAACTGTAATGTCTAACCCTTTCTGAGTACTTATTGTGTGTCAGTAACAGTAAAATCCTCATTTACTGTACACATTTCTTTGAGTTAGGGATCATCATTGTTCTATTGCTGTTATTCTATTTAATTATGTTATTCTATTATAATAGTTGTGAGTTCTTCCTGTTAGGAAATCAAAGCCGAGCTTAGTTTATCAAGGTCACAGAATTAATCAATGCTGAGCCAGAATTGGAATCAAGACAGTTTGATCACAGAACTAATAATCACTCTGTTTACTCTCTTAAAACCTCCTGCTGTCCATAGCACCTCCAACTGTCCTTCACCAAAAAGTAAAGCCAGCTTCTCTATAATAATGCACACTTGTCATAAATATATGTAATATAATTGCTGCATCAATATCCACTTTTAGATCTGCCAAATTGTTAGAAGTCCAGCATATTTTATCACTATTTTCTTTGCTAACATTGCCTCTTTCTTGTATTTGTGATAGAATTGTCTAGCTCTTCACCTCTTCACCTCTCTGGCCCAAAACTTCAAGCATATCATAGCTACTCACCCTGATAGGAAAAAAAATTCTGTAAATTAAGATCATTGAAGCAAATAAATAATTTCTTCCTATTTTTTTCTGTTTTCTTTGTACTATCCAAAATCCTAAATAAACTATCATAGAAAAACCTACGTGATAATGTCCATACACAATACTAGCATAGTTTCCTAGGCTCTTTTCCCTCCCTTCTCTCTCTATCTTCCTACCCATCCCGGCTTTCTCTCTCCACACCCCTACCCAAATTTCTCTGTTACCCTTCTACACCCCAAAAACCTCCAAAAGTTCTCTGTGAATCCTACCTAATAGATTTTTTTCATTTCATTAATTTTCCCTTCTTCATCGAGCATCACATGACACACCCTCAAACCTAAATTTCGCCTCCTCTGGTCAGGACTATGCTAAATAATAGTTTTAAAGCCCTCTTGGTTGTGACCAAAAAACTCCACCAATAGCCAAGGAACCTCACAGGAGAAGTGATAAACTATATTACTTTGCTTGATTTTATTTTTCTGAATTCTGTTTAATTGACCAAACATTAAAACCTGGATAGGAAAGAAGCAAGTCTAGAATAAGTTTGAATGGAAAAACTGAATATTGTGTGTAGAAAGAGAAAAAGAAAATAGAATGTGACAGCTTTCATAGGCAGAAGAAACTGGTGTAAACAAAAATTATTAAAGGGTTGTCATTTTGTTTTGTTCTGCTATTTTTCTTTCTTATTGCATTTTATTGTCAGCATAATGTGTAGAGGAGTTACAGTTACATTTGTCACGTAGTATGTACATTGCTTCCTGAACCTTGATACTCCTCATGTCTTTGTCCTCCTTTAGCTTTTTTTTTTGTTTTTAATTTAATTTTGTTGTAATGGTATTGTAAAGATGGGTGATAATTAGGTAAGTAAGATAATGAGTATATTTCTTGTTGAACGTTGTGACCCACTCTCATTTTTCTCCCACTTTCCCTCCCCACTGACTCCCAAACTTCAAGTTCTTTTTCTTTTTTTTTTTCTTTTGCTAACATCTGCTTTTAAACTCAGGGACTTATATTTCCTTATGTATGTCTAGAAAGTGGTCTACACTTAAACCCTACCTCTAGCCCAGCTTTTTTGCTAGTTACATTGTAGTTTTTGTCTCTCAAACTTTTCTTGCCTGGCTACAGATTGTCATCCTCTAGATTTCAGTCTCCTAAGTAAGTGGGATTACAGGTGTAAGCCACCAGCACCAGGCTTGCCATTTTGCTTCTGAAGTTGCTATTCAGGTATTATTCTTTTTCTTTATTGTTCCATGAAAACAGAAATTTAAATCTTACTTGTTCAGGGAGGATTTTTACAAATTGTGGAGTTGGCTTTAGAGAAGTTGTGAAGCAAAAGGAAAGTTAGTTGTACCACTTCTGTAGAAAAAATATGCATCCATAGTTAAATCAAAGAATCTCCTTTGCCAGCATTCTGAAAGCTTCATCATCTTTTTTTCTATAATTAACCAAAGGGCACATTCTCTTAATTTTATTACTTTATTCTAATACACCTATTATTTATTCCAGCAACCCTATAAGGCTGGCCTTATTTTATTCTGTTTTATGGATGAGAAAACTAAAGCTTTGAGGTGAAGTAATTAGCTCAGTATTTCACAGTCAAAGCAGAAGAAAAATTTTAACCTGAAAACTGTCTAATATAGAGTTCATGCTTCCCTTATCCATCATTCAGCCTTTGCCTATGCAATGTGAGCAGCATAATTAATGGACATTATTTGATGGACCCTACAAAAGGCTTAGAGGCAGCAGACACACAGGCATGTAAATGTGTGCATATATGGATGTGCCCACATGCTTGTGTAATTCACACACCCGCACATGTAAATGTATGCATGTGTGTAAGTGTGTAGTGCTAATAAATGCCAGGAAAGCTTACTCTGTGATTAATGTATTACCGGAGAATCTAATAGGTATCCAGGGAACAAAAGAAATAAGATATTTGAAATTTTGAGAGGCTAACCATTTAGTAGAAAAAAATAATGCTTAGGACGGGAGTTTGGCCTAGTGATAGAGTGCTTGCCTAGCATGCACGAAGACCCAGGTTCGATTCCTCGATACCACATACACAGAAAAAAGCCAAAGTGGTCTGAGGCTCAAGTGGTAGAGTTCTAACCTTGAGAAAGTCTAAGGACAGTGCTCATGCCCTGAGTTCAAGCTCCAGGACTGTCAAAAAAAAAGTAACCCTTAAATCATACTATTATATCATTTTCTATTACCATGTGTTGTTATTTTTCAAAAAGTTTATTTGGAAATATGAATAATAATGATTATGATAGGTGATCAATCATAAAAAGCAAGATGGATTGTGAAAAAAATTTGACATTTTCTTCATTTTTCAGCAGTTATATACCATCAGCATTGTGCTATGTAGAAATTTTGACCTTCAAAGTAAATTTGATCTTATTCCCTCTAAATAGTGATGGCTTTACTAAGTACACGTAGGATGTATGCACATTGAATTTACCAATAATCTTCTAGAAAGCTATTCAATCTTCATTTAATTCACCTATAAAATAAATATACATGAATAAGTTATCCAGAATGCTAATCACTTCTGACCAGCATGAGCTCACTTGTCACATAGATGGAAATTCAAAATGTCCTGAAGTCTCGGAGAGAAGATAAAAGGGCAGTACTTAGCTGGCTCTATTAGACTGTCTTTTTTTATTAGTTCTGTTAACATGGTTCAGCCAGGTTTAATCATATTTCTTTTCTTTGACTCTACTTCTCTTGAATTGTAGCATACCATGCAGATACAGTATTCCTTCTCAAATCACTTTGACAGTCACGTTTGTAATATTTTCTCAACACATCACTATTGGTATAATGATACAGGAGCTATTAGCCAGACTGACATGGAAAACATAATAACACAAGCAATCATGCCAACAACTGAGGTCTTTTGTTTTTGTTTTTGTATTTTTTTTTTAGTCTGACCCATCCTAATGATTTCATTTGGTACTGTGTTGAAAGTGAAATTTGAGAACTAGATAATTTCCATTCAAGAAACGTTCCTTTCCTATTTAATCTAATATTTCCTGTTTTTACATTGTCATTTCATTCGTTTACCCTGAGACCAGAAGACTGGGTTTTCTTCAAATTATAGGCAGCAAAATTCATTCTTCATTTTTTTCAAATATGAATATTCAAAAACGTGCCATACATGAAAAGGCTGAACTCTTATTAAAATATGATGCTTTTTTCCATTCTTTGGGATACCTATCATGGAAACCACAGAACTACTTGAGTCATTCGTTAACTTTTGTTGAAGTTGTAAGTCATGAAAAGAATCACATTACACACCCATAGCCTTACCTGATGATAGACCTCAATTGTGAGGTCTTTTATAAACTTGGAATAACTGGAGTCAGGTGAAACTACTTCTGACAAGTTCTATGGCTTGCTGATTGTATGACCTTGAATAGTTTACCTGACCTTTCTGAGTCACAGCTTTCTCATCACGGAAATGAGAATGGTCCTAGCGATACTGGACAGATTGGGGGAATGAATGAGGTCTAGTTTGGTAGGCTTTCCACACTCAGCAAAGGTCTCTGGAGAAATTTGTCTCCTCTGTCCCATAATACACAGAGATATCATCATAGCACAACCTGTAATAAAATGTGCCTACACCATTACCTGCACTATCAGTAAGGTTCTTAGAAATGGCTGCAAAGGCTGTTTGATTTCTCTGAGCACATTTCCATTGAAAGTTACAATTTTGCCACAGGAAACTTTCCCCTGCAATTTTCACCAAAAAAATTGATAATTTCTCTACTTCCTGAGAAATGTTTGTATTGCTGGAACTATTGGCAAGAGAATTTCAAGTCATTTTTACTTCATTCATATAAAAAGAATTACATTTTCTCTCACCTAGGTAAGCCAGAATTATGCTCGTCACATATAATAAAAACAGTCTATAGTTTCACATTTTACATGCATGTTTATAGTCAACTTTGCATTAACTGCTGATTATATTTATGGGAATGCATTTTGAAGCTTAATTCTCACCGTTTGTTTTTCTTTCACAAGCATCAAAATGGCTGTTTATTGAAACTTTTTATAACTTTTTGAATGGGTTAGTGGTGATCTTCCAACTTTGTTCTTATGTAATATTGACTTGGATGTTATATTGACTTGGGTGTTCTGCATTTTGGGCTGTCTGTATAAACTACAGAAAATTTGGGCCAAATCCCCAAAATAATTGCCTTGGATTTGGGTTAGCATTGCATTGAATCTGTGGAACAAAGACTGACATCACACTAGTGGACCTTCCTATCCATGGACATACATTATCTCTGTATATTCTGTATGCAGTATATTCTATGTTCTTGATTTCTAGGATTAGGATTTTGTAGTTTTTCTCATACTGATCTTATGAAAATTTGCATTTTCTTCTCTAAAGAGACTTTAATTTTTAAATTTGCAAACAATCAAATGATTTTTACTGAAAACACAAAGGCTAGTCTTCTTGAAACTCCCTCTGAGAAAATATGTGCACTCCAAAAGGAATCTATGAAGTCAGGCCCAGTATTTTATGTGAAAATACATGTGGTAGCATTCTACCAGTTCATTTGATTACATTATGAGATCATATTAAAAGTTATTCAACAATATCAAGCCTCAGGTTTCCCCCCACACACCCGTGGGAAAGGTAGGAACCATAGTGCTATTCATCTCATTTAATGTACAACATCAGATATTCTTTTTGAAAGCAATGTATTTTTATGAAATCAGTATTAAAGCATGTAATTTTTACTGGGGACCAGTGGCTTATGCTTGCAGTTCTAGGTTTATATGAGGCCAAGATCTGAGGATAATGATTTATCACCAGCTTGGCTGGAAAGTCTTTGAGACTATTATCTCCAAATAACCACCACAAAGAAAGAAAGAAAGAAAGAAAGAAAGAAAGAAAGAAAGAAAGAAAGAAAGAAAGAAAGAAAGAAAGAAAGAAAGAAAGAAAGAGAGAGAGAGAGAGAGAGAGAGAGAGAGAAAGAAAGAAAGAAAGAAAGAAAGAAAGAAAGAAAGAAAGAAAGAAAGAAAGAAAGAAAGAAGGAAGGAAGGAAGGAAGGAAGGAAAGAGAAAAAGAAAGAAAATGCAGGTTGGACGTGGCACTGTGGCTCAAGTGGTAAAGCACTAGCCTTCAGGACAAAAAATAACAATAAAAAAACAGCCTCGGGAATAGCACCCAGATCCAGGCCCAATCATCATCACATACATACTTAAAAGTATATGGTTTTACATGAGTAAATGAATGCATGGATGAAGTCTAAAATTCAAATAACCAAGTCCAAGTTGTTGAGGCCAGGAAGAAAGAAGGAGAGATAACTGAAATTTAGATAAAAGTCCATGTTCCAGGCACAACTTTTAGAAAACTCATGCTCAAGTGTGGAACATGATCTTTTTTATTAGCGTGAAATATTTGTCAAACTTTTGGATGGGTGTCCTTTAATTCACCCAGATATTTATCTACTGCCATTTTTAAATACAGATTTGAAATCGTCAGGGGGAAAAAAAGGAAACTAATACAAATGATCCTCTTCCTTTCCCTGGGTGCCTCATTCAAGCCCTAATGCATTACAAGCCTCAGTTTTTGTTTTGTCCATTACAAATAAGATTATTTCCTTGGCTGCAAACGAACATCTGATTGCTTCTTGACTTTGAGTAGCAATGATAGTATTGACTCCAACTGAAGATAATGACTTTTCTTGTGTTTTTTTCTTTATTTTTTCTTATTAAGCTACAAAAAAAGCCACAGTTTTGAGGAGAGATGCAATAAGATGTCAAATACAAAAGATATCACAAATCTTTCACAGAATGCCAAATTGAACAATAATACTTCTTAGAAATAATGTGAAAAAATATCAATGTGGTTAAAGACACTAGAACAAAATATGGACTATAAGCATTTTAGAACTTCTTCTCGAACAACTAGTCTGACATTTCAAATAAAACTAACATTTAAAAAACTATAAACAGTCATTGAGTTGTAGATTTTCATTTGTTTTGCAATGTCTCTTTTCATTGCATTTCCCTATTTCTTTAAAGAAAGACAATCTAATCATGTTAAAGTGTGCCTAAGGGTGAGGGCAGAAGGAAGGGGGAAATGCACCATAAGATTTCCTGCTATTATACTACAAACAAGTGATTTAAATGAAAGTATTCCAATCAGAAATCATCCAGCAAATACGAATGCCTTCCCGTGCACATACATGATACTCAACACTGCATGCAAAGCATGGGCCAGACGCTGGCTGGCACAACGTGCTGAGTTTGGGAACTAGCTCCCCAAGGAAGTGTTCACTCAGTTTCCAATAACCACATACCCAAGTAATATCAGTTACCAACCAAGTAATTTCCAGGTGACAGAAAGCTGAAAACTGAACTTGCCATCCTGAAAGAAAATGTCTACAGTCCCCATTTCTCCAGGATCTCACACCTTGTATCTTGGGCTTATATTGTTCAAAACCCTGAAGATGTATCCATAACTGCAATTCCTGAGCATAAGACCTATCTAATGCCTCAGAAAAGGGAACTGCACATGGAAATATGACTCAAGTGTTCGTGCATTGGTCTTGATGAGAAATGCTCAGAGACAGTTATCAGGCCTCGAGCTCAAGCTCTACTGGCACAATACAGAAAAGAAAAAATAAACAGAGCCAAACAAAAACACCTGCTATTTAATAGTGAGGCAGGGCGCTTGGGCAGTCATAGTTATATACCATTAATTGTAACATTGTATTGTTATTTACCATAACTTTTTATTGTTATTTATTATTGCTTATTTTCTTCTTTTATTGTTATTTTCATTCTCTATTTTATTACTACTGGTATTGTTATTCATTACATGGTAATCTCATTTATAATAAAACACCTTCTACACTGTACTGCAAATTCTTTTAATCAGAAATGTATTATGTTTCATTAAAGTCCCTCTAATTGATTGTAAGGGCATAGAAAAAAAAAAAGGAAATCCTCCAATGGAAAAAAATCTCAAAACCAATAATCCTGAAAGGATATACATGTCTATTTCCATGTGAAAATAAATATATGTGAGATCTATGTTATGGGTTTGATACTTTTTTTTTCAAAAAAATCAACAATGAACCAAAAATACGTGGTAACCGAGACATTCAACTGAAGGAATCCTTCCCTCAGAGAAATAGAAATCTCCCAGTACTAGTTTACTGTTTTATCAATTATACTACAATTTGCTTAGGCAATGCCAAACAGTGAGAAGGACCACAGTTTGTTGACTTGTCCAAGCAATAAATGTTATGGTCAGTTTTTTATATCATAGGGCTTTTAAATATGTCAAAATGAACTTGTTCTAAAGCCTGTGCATAAGACCAAGATAAGCTAAATAGAAATAACTGTCTGAAGGACTGTCTTCAATCACTTTCTCTCTTCTTCTCCCAAGCCACTACAATAACACACGATCTTACTTATAATTTTCCAAATTGCTTTTTTTTATATAACCCTGTATAGGTAAAGAGAAAATATAGCCAGTAGCTGTCAATAGACATGTTTTAAATTAAGTAGGTCTGATGGTCCTTGTATTGTTTTGGTTCCTGCTAATCAATGTGCACTTAGTCTTATCTTCACCTCTAAATTTCTTTTCACAATTGTTTTTCTCAATCATTTTGTAAATTTTCAAGTGTAATAACTTTGTTTCTGCAGACTACCATGTTGCATGGTCCTCTATTTCATTAGCATTTTCATCTTCACAAAGTGTCAGCTTTTCATATGATCATTACAGATTTTAAAAAATATATTATATATCTATTTCTACTCACATGATTTCCTGTTGCAATCATCCTGAATCTCTTTTGTGGGACCTTCCTCTATATCTCTGTGTTTGTATTTCTCTTTCTCATTCCCCATCTCATTTTCTCTTTTCCTTTTTCCTGTTTGTCTGTTCTCCTCATATGGCTTTAGAAGTGACTTCTGCAGCCTACAAAACTACTCTTCAGCTTCAGATTAGAATGTGGAAGACTATGATGCTTTTCTTATAAGATTAATGTCTGTAATGCTTCATAATTTACTCCACCATGTCTGCACATAATTTTCCATTTATAGTTGTTTAATCACTCTTCATTAATTTGGACATAAAACTTTCTGCATTAAAATATATGTAAGATTATTTCTTGTAATGGTATCACTTCTTATAATCTGTTGACACATGGACATTTTTATTTGTCAGTACTGTCAAAAATTTCAAAACATGGGCCTGGGAGGTTGGCCTAGTGGTAGAGAGATTGCCTAGCATGCACAAACACCCAGGTTCAATTCCTTGGTACCACTTATAAAGAAAAAGCCAGAAGTGATGCTGTGGCTCAAATAGTAAAGCACTAGCCTTGAGAAAGCCCAGAAGTCATATCTTAAAAAAAAAAAAAAGGAACCATGGAAAGGAGGGAAATGAGTACAAAACAAAAGAATTTTCAAGATGCAAAAATGATTTCTAAGGAAAATAAACTATAAACAAATTGGAAGATATTATTCAATAATATTCCTAGAATTAAGAAAAAGCAATGTAGGAAGTATACTAATTTTCCATTGCTGATTAGCAAGTTTCAAAAATAGTTTAAAACAATATCCACTGATTTCATTGGCATGATTTCATAGTTTCTGTACATCAGAATTTCAGGCATTATATCACTGAGTTCTTCAACCAGGATCTTGCAAGTGTAAAATCAATTTTAGCTGGGCCAGGTTCTCATATGGAGAATGAGGCATTCCTCCAAGGTCACTAACTTTGTGAGCAGAGTTCAGTTCATTGTAGAGGTAGGTCTAAGCAGATAAGGAATGATGTTTAAACTGCCTTTACAGATATTTGACATCTGGCTTCCCTTTTATCTACTGGATATGCATCTAGACCACTCAGGATACTGGAATTTTCCCTAGTTTTCTGCCAATATGGCTCTATCAGAACAGGACAAATTACTCTGCCGAAGATATCTCTCCTTGTCTGAGGGGAAGGAGTAACCTAAGTCCCTAATGGAGATTATTCTACCTTACCATACAATACTACCTAATCACAGGAGTAGACATCCAACCTACTTCCAGCACCACTGATGCTGAAGGGGGAAGATATTCAACAAATCCTGTATTTTAAGGGTTATCAATGAGTGGGTTTTAGAATTTTAGCTCATAAACCAATAAAAAATGTTTTGAAAGGCAGAGTCAAATTTAATACTATATCAATAGGAATCCCAGAGAGAAAGAAGTAAGTACATGGGGCGAAGGGAAATACCAAAAAATAATAGGAAAAATAAGGCTTTCTCAAAACAGAATTCTGCCAGGCCCAGAGTTCAAGCCCCATGATAGACTAAAAACAAAACAAAACAACAACAACAAAAACACAGAATTCTGAGGTTGTCATTCAATATATATCATAAACTGTAAAAGAACCTCCTTTGAGATCTCTCTTGAGTTGTAATTCAAAAGCCAGAGATTAATTTAGCTCTGAACCAGTGTTCTAGAGAATGCAAGGAATGTGTGAGCATGTATGAGCAATTGATTTATTTCAAAGTAGGAAAATCCCTTAGTAAGAAACGAAACTTGAATTGTATGTTCAGAGGGAACAAGAGCTACATGAGTGAAGACATGTGACTAGTAAAAGATAAACAACAGAATGAATGTTCATAAGCCTCTAATGCAAGAGTCTGAGAACATCCTAATGTTAGCATCTAGGGACAAGGTCAATCTGGTCCTTCTAAATGTCTGTAGTCATAGTTGACATTTACGTGAGTTGTCTTCCTAAGCAGCAGCTTTAGACATACATCAAATCCTTGCTCTTTCATGGATCCCAATTCCATTCTGAAAAGTTCTTGAAGAGCTTTCATCTTGTTTTCTTTTTTATTTTGCAAAAAAACTAAAGTCTTCCAAACGAAAATAACTTACCAACATCAAGTGCAAAGACAGAAAGCAGATCTATATCTAGACACATCATATAATCAAGAAAAAGATCTTAAACATTTCCAGAGGAATCAAATAGGAAAATGAATTTACCTTTGACTTCATAGTCACAGTAGGGCTGTTCAAAAAAAATAGGAAATAATGCTTTCAACAACTCTTTTCAGCCTGCAGTTCAGGAGAACCAATATCATCTATAAAGGATCCTAAAAATAATTTCTGATATGTTTTAAAAATATAGAACTTCTATACATTTTTTTTATTTTTTTTGCCAGTCCTGGGCCTTGAAACTCAGGGTCTGAGTACTGTCCTTCGACTTTCTCAAGCATAGAGCTCTACCATTTGAGCCATAGCGCCACTTCTAGCTTTTTTCTATGTGTGTAGTACCAAGGAATCGAACCCAGGTCTTTGCGCAAGTTAGGCAAGCACTCTACCACTAGGCCAAACTCCAGGCCCTATACATTTTTAATTTACTTAGTCACCAGTGGTTCATACTTGTAATTCTAGCTACAAAAAAGGTTAAGATCTGGGTACTGAGTTATGAAGCAAGCCTTGACAAAAAAAGACTGAAAAATCCCTTCTCTAATAAATAAGCAAAGAAAGACTAGAGGTGTGGTTGAAGTGGTAGAGCATCTTCCTAGCAATCAAGCTTAGGCAAACACCAGGCCCTGAGTTCAAACATAAGTACTGACAAAAATGTTTAAAGAGGTAGGTTAGAGTCTAATACAACATAGAGGAGAGAAAGAGGGAAGGAGAGGGTATTAAAGAGAGAAAGAGAAGAGAGAGAGAGAGAGAGAGAGAGAGAGAGAGAGAGAGAGAGAGAGAGAGAGAGAGAGAGAGATCTAAGAAAATAATTACTGTGAAGGAACATTGCAGCATGATTGCTGTACTGGGATTCAACCAGGAGGAAAAAGCAAGCATATCACTGAAATAGTCACCATAAAGTAAGGAGAAGAAGCAGACTTGATGGAATATAACATATAGTGAAAATTACTGAAAAATAGATTGTAATAAATGTTAATTATACACAAAGAAGAGAAAAGCAAATAAAATCTATAAACAAAATTAATTGATACCTAAGAAACCATTCAAAATGCGCCATGAGGGGCCAGGAGTGTGGCTAATGGTAGCACGCTTGTCTCGCATGCACCAAGCTCTGGGTTCAATTCCTTGGT
Source organism: Megascapheus bottae (assembly GCF_031878675.1). Taxonomy (NCBI): domain Eukaryota; kingdom Metazoa; phylum Chordata; class Mammalia; order Rodentia; family Geomyidae; genus Megascapheus; species Megascapheus bottae. The sequence goes on from NC_143527.1 coordinate 32,260,133, forward strand.
ACTACATACATAGAAAAAGATGGAAGTGGTTCTGTAGCTCAAGTGGTAGAGCACTAACCTTGAGAAAGCCCAAAGACAGTGCCCAGGCCCTACGTTCAAGCTCCCAGACTGGCCAAAAGAAAAAGAAAAAGGCATGATTTCAAGAAATTTGTAGAACACACACACACAAAAAAAAAATCTATTTGACAGTATGAGTGATATTGGCCTCCTTTTAATAATACTTACTACACTGGGAAAGAACGAAATTTAAACTAGGCAACTATTTGACTCTATCTGAGATATTGTTTTTTCTTCCTTTTTTTTTTTTTTTTAACCAATGTCTGGGCTTGAACTCAGGGCCTGAGCATGTCCTTAGGCTTTCTCAAGGCTAGCACTCTATCTAACACTTGAGCCACAGCACCACTTCTGGGCTTTTCTGTGTATGTGATACCAAGGAATCAAACCCAGGTCTTCATGCATGCTAGGCAAGCACTCTTACATTAGGCCAAACTCTTGGTCGAGAGAGACATTGTTTTTGTAGTCCTTGTATGACGATTAAGTGATATAAATAATCTAGTCACCTATGACACCACCAGGACCTACTTACACACACTATATAACTTAAATGTTAACAATGTTGTCAGGGAAGTCTGACATAGATGAGATTAAAGGATGAGAGGCTGCAGTGAGCAAAGTAAAGGTAAAGGCTAAGCCATATGTACATTTGGCCTAAGAGATACCATCAAATGTTGACCAAAAGGAACTGGAAATAAATGGATATTTTTAAAACTTATCCAATAGGATTAAAAATAATAAAGTAAACATGAAGGTTTTAAGGGCAGAAGAGGTTTACTCTGAACAAAAAAAAAGCTTATCTCTCATAACACAGAACCAATTTAGTTGCTGTCTACATTTTATTCAGGAAATAGGCAAAGGTGTACACCATCTAGAATTATGAGGAAACAAGGAAAAGCAGATATGGTTTCAGAGGAAGGGATATGGGGCAAAGGTGTTTCCATGCCAACTATTCTACAATATTAGATTTTAATATGTTAGCATTAGTTTGTTTTGAAAAACTGTTTTAGAATATTCAAGAACATTTATTGTCCATGTCTAGGAAATAACAGCAATTTGAGGTGATTGTAAACATTAGAATTCTGTGAGCAATTTAATGTATTCCAATTAGAGAATTCTCTGTGTCTTGCTAAATTTTGTATTTGTTACTTAATGCTGCAAAAAGTTAACAAATTTCATACCTGTCACTTGAAGCTTTCTTGCCATAACTATAAATAATATTTGCTCTGACTTCCTAGAGGTATATTTACCATCTTGAAATTTTATATAGTTAAACAAAATGGCTTAATATATGCAATGAGATGACTGTCACAATGATGATAATTAATATTCATCTCCACAAAATTTCCATTTCAGGGAACCATAGATATTGTTTTTTCAGTAGATTTCAAATCTATAACACTGAAAAAAATTGCATATGTCAATGCAATATGTGATTTTCTGTATTATAATTTGAAATTAGCTATCAGTATAGAAAAAAACAAACATGATCTATCATCCAATACAATACGTATGTATTCCTTAAAATGTAAACCCAAGTACTCCATCATCCTCACATCAAAGGGGCTATCTTTTAACATAGTGCTTTTGAAATTGTAAGTGAACAATCATCTGGGCAGGTGATGCCAAACTCGCTTGTCCTTAAAAAACTTCAAAGACACCCACAGATATATTCACTCACAGTTTTTATTACAACCTCAAAATATCTCCCAAAGTGTTCCAATTTTCTCAGGTAGGCCAAGTCAAAACATCACCATAAAATAATCAAAAGTTTACTAAAATTAAAGGGGATTTACAGTCTTGAAAGTGGCTAGACACTTTTTTAACATATGCTAATTTCCAAAAAGTAAAAAGATTATTTTTTATTTTAACTCTTAATTATCAGAGTGTTATATAGAGGGGTTACAGTTACATCCCTAAGATAGTGAATACATTACTTCTTGAACAATGTTACCCTTTCCCATGTTTTTCTCTCATTTTTCCTCCCTCATCCCTCCCAAATTGTAGAGAACATTTCTAACATATTGTCTTGTGAATATCACTGTTTACTGGTTCATCCTTGGCCTTTGTCTCATCATCTTGTTTCTTCCCTTCCTTTCCCTAATGCAAATAAAAAATGAATGAATATACTATGCACCAGGTACCAACGTCAGATACAGCAACAACGGGATAAACCATAAGGGGGGGGGAGAAAAAGACAAAAAAAAGAGTAAAGAAATAACTTTACATAGTGCATTAAACACAACAGCCAGAAGGATATATTTTGTTTCCCTGTCCTGGAGTTCACTAGAGCTATTATGCTCCTCTGTTAGGAAAATCCTCGATGCATACTAACTATTAAAACTGAGGAGATGGGTGTGGTGGCTCATGCCAGTAATCCTAGCTACTCAGGAGTCTGAGAATTTGGGATATGAGCAAAGCCAGCCTAGGCACAAAAGGACCTGAGACTCTTATCTACAACTAATGGGAAGTGTGGCTTGGCTCAAGGGTAGGGCAGTAGCATTGAATTCAAGAGCTCAGGGACAGCGCCCAGGCCCAGAGTTCAAGCCCCATGACCCACAAAAAGAAAAAAAAATAGCACAAGTAAGCCTGGGTAGGGTGGATCAAACAAGTAATTCCTGCTACTTAGTTTGTAGAGATAAAACAGGATTGCTCTTTGAGGCGAGCTTGGGAAAAATTAGCAAGATCACTGAACTATCGACCACACAGAGAGAGAGACACAGAGAGAGAGAGAGACAGAGAGAGAGACAGAGGAAGAGGAAGATAACAAGGAAGAAGGTAAGGGCAGAGAAAGAGAATAAAAAAAGGAAAAGGAAATTAAAAAGGGAAAAAAGTGAGAATACAGCTGAAAAGTCAGGTGCATTAAAACAGTAAATACTAAATAAATTATACTTATACTACAACTATCATGCCAATTATGAATCTGATTTTCATACCTTGGCCTTTATTTTGCTGTAAAAAATGTTATTTTCACACCTAGACAATATCAATAGATTTAACATAAAACAGCAACTGATGCTAGTGGCTCATGCCTATGATTCTCTACTACTCAAGAGCCTGAGGTCTGTCACATTATGCTTGGAGGTTGACCTTGGCATATAAGACTATGAGACTCCATTTCTAATTAACTAACAAAAAATAAAGCTGGAGGTGTGGCTCACGTAATAGATCACCGAGAAAATGTGAGTCTCTAAGTTCAAACTATGGTATCAGGAAATAAGATAAAAAGAAAAACCTTAACCAGATACAGTTGCTCATGCCTGTAATCCTAGCTACTCAGGAAGCTGAGATCTGAGGATCAAAGTTCAAACCCAGCCCTGGCACTAAAGAAACTGAGACTCATCTCCAATTAATCACTAGAAAATGGGAAGTGGGGTTGTGGCTCAAAGGTAGGGCGGTAGCCTTGAGTTCAAACTCCATGACTCACAAAAATAAATAAATAAATAAATAAATAAATAAATAAATAAATAACATGGCCTCCAAAATTTAAATACATATATAATTACTTAGAAAAATCTTGAGTTCACAACTGAAGAAACAATATAATCTTAATGATCCAAAATAAAAATTTATTTCCAAAGTATTTCTGAAGTGCAACTTACATTTAAATAAAACTTGGACTTCAACTTTCCAGAGCAAAAAAAAAATCACAAGCTTTGAACATGTCTACTTAATTTTAAAATATTTAAATTAAAGAAAATACTTTTTTTCCAGCAAGAAAAAAAAATGCTATTGAACTGGAAAACTTCTAGGCTTTAAGATTATTAAAAAGATTGTTCAATATGTGACTGCTTTGATCCCACGAAAATTCCAGCTTTATTTGCCAAGCTAAATCTTCCAGCAAATTGTTGGCAGTGTGGTGCTGGATACTCATATCACACTAATCCTACCCAAATAGTCATGTTTGATTACTCCGTGTTCTCTGCTAAGACGGCAGAGAAGTCCAATAAATTCTCACTACTATTTTCCAAGATCCAATAGTCACTGTAAAGAAGAAAGAAAAAGACAACACAAGAAACAACAGGAGCAGGGCTGTTGTTCTGAATGTTAGAATCTGCAAGCAAGGAGGATAATGTGCCTAGAAAAGACTAATCATGATCAGAAATACCTCCCACTTTCACTTCACAGGAAGAGAGCGTCTGATTTTCCAATAAATAGAATTCAGTGAATGCTGGAACATACTTGTTAGATACCACTGCTCCCACAATTGAAAGGATGTTAACCATTCCACAGTAATAAGCCTCAGCCAGGGGTTGGTGGCTCACGCCTGTATTCTTAGCTACTCAGGAGGTTAAGTTCAAAACAACGCTAGAAAGAAAATTTATAAGACTCCTACCTCACTTAAGAACCAAAATAAGTGCTAACTTTGACCAAATCAACGGAAGGATGGGGCCCAGGTCGTGAATTCAAGCCTCAGGACCTGCACCAAAAAGAAAGAAAGAAAAAAGCCTCTAAATACAAGAAAAATAGTTCATTAAAATTGTTTCCTATGTTTGGACAGAGTTCATGTCCCTCATGTGTCTAAGTGGACATGCTTAGAACCTCAAACCCCAATGTAGCCTTTACAAGATAAGCACTAGAGGAGAAAAAGTAGGTCATGAAGGGTCTATCTGTAGATATGTTACTGATCACCCTCGTGAAGAGAATAGATTAATGCTGGCACATTGGACTGAGTAGGGTCTCACGGAACTGGTGACTTCCTATGAGATCTAGAGTTTAAAGAGCAAGTCTGGCAACTCCCTGGTTTCCTGCTTCCTATCAACATGCCATATTTCTTTGTTTCCACACAGTTCAGCCATGATGTCCATCCAAGGCGATGTAGGCAGAGGCCTTCCCACGGGTCAACTGGTTGCAGTTATCTGATCCTCCATCTATAACTCACAATGCCATAGGTCAAATACATGGCTTTACTGTGTTATAAATTACCCTGATACTTTCTTATAACAATTGCCATTGGAAACAAGAGCTTTATCTTGTGTGATTGTTGTTCTTAATGTATTATGTTATTTCTCTTCTCTTTTTTTGTCCTTATGGTTAATCTCATGTTATTACAGACTTTGTTACCTGGTATATTGTATATATGTTTATTTTTTATTTGACATAGAGAAGGAAAGGGGGGAAAACAAGAAGAGTGACAGGAAATGGGTGAGGGAAACAGGGACAAAAACATGACAAGGAGTATCAATGTACAAGAAGTAACACACCTACTACCTGACAAATGTAACTGTACCTCCTTTACATTATCTCAACAATAAAAGAAAAAATATAGCAAGTAGAATAAGATAGGATTTTCTCTTAATGTCGATTATGATTTCATCTTAACTGATGCTAAGAACAAAACAGAAAGATACTACTTGCTAAAAGGAATTATTTATTGATGCAGTTTAGATAGTGAGAGAATAGCCTATCAAAGACTAAAATTCAAAGGAGCAAACAGAATTTTGATATCACTCTAGCAGTATTTTAAGTGACCATCTGCAGATGAACAGAAAAGAAAATACTGGTGATCATGGTCATAATTCTCAATGTACATAGATGAATAAGGTAAGTGGGAAAGTCCCTGTGCCTGGTGGGGGCTGGGGATAGGAGGTGAATGGAGAATGGTGGAAGGTTTGACACTGATTAAGGTGCACTGTTCCCACAAATGGACATATTCAATTGGCACTCCTCATGAAACTATTTGTAGACAAAGAATTCATTTTGAAAGGTTCACTTGTCACCATCATGTTTCTGTAAAGTTAAAATGCTGAGGAAAAGTCCATGGCAGATTAGAGAAATAAAATGCATTATTCTAAATGTCTCTCACCCTACTAAAATTCTAGCTCCAATCTAAAAAGTAGATATACAAGCGAGGCACAGTGGCTCACACCTGTAATCTTAGCTACTCAGGAGACTGAGATCTGAGGATCAAAGTTCAAAGTCAGCCCAGGCACAAAAGAACATGAGACTCTTATCTCCAACTGATCAAAAGAAAATCTGAAGTGGGGCTGTGGCTCAGGGGTGGAGTGGTAGCCTTGAGCGAAAAGCTCCGGGATGGCGCCTAGACCCAGAGTTCAAGCTTCCTAACACACACACAAAAAAAAAAAAAAAAAAAAGAAGAAAGGGGGCCGGGAGTTTGGCCTAGTGGTTAAAGTGCTTGCCTAGTATGCACGAAGACCCGAGTTCGATTCCTCGGTACCCCATACATAGAAAAAAGCCGGAAGTGGTGCTGAGGCTCAAGTGGTAGAGCTCTAGCCTTGAGAAAGTCCAAGGACAGTGCTCAGCCCCTGAGCTCAAGCCCAGGACTGGCAAAAAAAAAAAAAAAAGAAGAAAGAAAGAGTAGAAATACAAAAAAATTCTTCAAATAGAACATTTCAGTGAGAATTATTGGTTGCAATAATGGTCCTAATAAATCATTTATTAGTAGAAAATATAAAATGAATATATATGAATTGATTATTTATGTTGTATTAAAATGTAAGACATTTCTTATATTTGTTTCTGTAATGAATTTTCTTCTTTTAAAGAAGTGAATATATATAATGTAAAAGAAGCTTGTCATACTATTGGCTATTAAAATGTTTTTATCTCTTGAAAGTAAAATATAGCAATTCATCAAGCCATAAAATTGTTTGCAATATAAGAAGATGGGAAAATCATTATTAAAATATTTATGCTTTTCCTATATGTTTTCCTAGGTAGGTGATAAAAGTGAGAGCAATAAAATAGTAATGTAGTTAGACACAAAATACTCTGGCACTGTTTAGTTTCTTATATATTTAATGTGACTATTAAGTCAAAACACATCCAGCATGTAATTTTGTTGGAATGCCATGCTAGCTAGACATTAAAATTAGAACTCAGGCCAATTGAAAAATCATCTTGATGCATTAGTTTATAACTTAATGGATATCTTTGCATAAAATATTTGCATATTCAAGTTCATTTTGTTGGACAATTGTATATGCAGGCTCAATACATGTAAGCTTTCCTATTTACATTTGAATCTAACTTAAAATGCTTTCTGAAACTCACTACTTTTTTCCATATATTTTTATTATAATTAGTAGAAGGGTTACATTATATTCACAATATAGAAGATGCATTACTTCACAAACATTGACACCCTCTTTCATGTCTTGGTCCCCATTTTCCTCTCCCCACCCCTGCCACTCATCTTGTTTTCCCTCCTTTGCTATCCAATTTCAAATAACCGAATACCCATCTATACAATGTATCTAGGCTCAATGGTTTTCCTCATTTTGTCATAATCAGTAGACACCTTGGGCTTTCCTAACAGAGATTTACAATAGAATAAAAACTAGATACAAGACCTAAGGAACAAAAGGTGCATGGTATCCTTAATATGTGGCTATTAAATCCAAAGAGAACAAGAGCAAGGACTCAATAACTGTATACCCAAAGCTATGGACATGGTAATGGAAATATAAACATAACTATATAGACATAAAACCTATGACTCTATTGACATGTTTTATTTCATAAATTAATATGTTTCTATGACATACAAACCCTTAGTCTAATTTTGATTAAGTTCTAAATACTAAGTCCCAGTGATTGTAAATAGAGATTCCCTCCTTGAACACTTGTTAAACTTGTCATTTTAAAATATGATGTAAATATCAACATTAATAAATTCTTTAATAAAAAAAGTAGGTACATAAGACCATGTAGTATGACGCTAAATGAAAGGACCTCCAGGATATAGAAAAAAAGCCATATAATAAGTGATTGTTGTCCTTAACATACTATGTTATCTCCCATCACTTTTGTTGTCCCTTGGTTATCTCATATTGTTACTATATTTCACCTTGTTATCAGAAACTCAATACTTTTAACAAAATAGATATATCTTGACATGAATTTTGAATTATTTAGGGATTTTTTACTCAATTATTATTTTTAAATTATTTAATGGAGCATTCTTTTATAATTAGATTCTCCCACATATTTAATAACATAATAAACTTTAAACATTTGGAGTTAGGGATTTTGCTCAGTGGAAGAGCATTGCCTGGCAAGTGAAAGAGCCTGACTCAGGTCCTCAGATCTGTGAATTTTTTTTTTTTTACTTTTGTAAATTTATTGTTAAGTTGATGTACAGAGGGGTTACACTTACATTGGTAAGGTAATGAGTACTTTTCTTGTCAAACATTATTTCCTGTTAACTAAAATGCACCGATGTTGGGAAAATTTATATAACTATATAACTGAAAGGTATTGAAAAAAAAAAGCAAAGTTCTACCACCCTGTAAAAGTATTTTTTGCTAATTAATCAAACTCTCAATAACTTAATGACCAAAAATATACCCCATCAGTATAGCCTCTAAAATTCAATCTTAAAAGTTACTTATTAATATTAAGAATGAAAAAGTGCTATCCCTTGCCCCTGTCTGCCAAGGTCACCTCTGAACTAATTACCAGTCACAGACAGCAGATTCCTGACCTAAGCAAGCTGACAGAAGAGGTGGAATACAATGTAATCAGTGAGCAGGTTTATGAAGGTGGGGAGGGGAACATTAGAACCCTCATGCAGACTTGAGTGGAGGAGATGCACCCAAATAGAATTATGATTAGGGGATTCCACATTCTGAAACAAGGATAAGAATATGCCATGGTACAAAAAAAGCTTGTGGAAGTCCAGGAAACAAGGATCAAGCCATTTTAAGGAACGGGAACACCATACCAAACACAATGATGGCCAGTTTCACAGTTTTGCACAAAATCTAGGCTCAGAAAAGGAATCAATGAACTGCAGTAATAACGTCTTTTCTATGTTTTCCAAGCTATAAGGCTTATAGGAGTCAGCTCCACACCCTAATAGCTAATAGGAAAGTATGAAGTAGTGAGGAGACTGGGACTGGGCTGGGTTCAATGCTTAATCTAGTGTTCTCCAAAACAAGGTCATGGTCACAGGCTGACAACATATTCTATTATAACTAATGTTTCAAGTTGATCAACTTTAGGAAACTCATTATCCTGTAAGCCTATCCTAAAGAATCAAAATTTTAGCCAAGCACGGTGCCTCACACCTGTAATCCTAGCTACTCAGGAGACTGAGATCTGAGGATGGAGAGACAAAGACAGCCTGGACACTAAAATCCATGAGACTCTTATCTCCAATTAAGCACCAGAAAATTGGAAGTGGTGCTGTGGCTCAAGGAGTAGGATGTGGAGAGCTCAGGAACAACTCTCAGGCCCAGAGTTCAAGTCCCATGACCAAGAGAGAGAGAAGCAGAGGGGGGGGGGAAGAAGTGGGGGGACTACTTGGTCACAGGGCATAACAATTCTACTTTGAAACATCAAATAAACTGCCCATTGCCCATTCCATAACCACTTCCCTTGTGTTTGGATTTGTCCAACTATTCAAATACATTCTATTTCCAAGCTCCTGTTTGTCTTTTTTTTGTTTTTTCATGTGTTCATTTTTAAACTAATATTGTGAACTTCCTCAGACATTGATGTACCTACCTCTTCTTAGTCCTCACGGCTAAATATTTTCTATTGAAGTACAGAGATTCTTGTCCATGTCATGCTGAGAACACTAGGATATGAGACCTTTAATAAATATTTATGTACTGTTGAAGAATGTTTCATAACCTCTTAGATCTACCTCCTTACTTGCTCGAAAACAATAATAATAGCTTCTGCAAACATTAAAATCAAATGACTAGTGCATGTAAGTATATTGCACATAAACAATAATAATAGTTTCTGCAAACATTAAAATCAAATGACTAGTGCATGTAAGTATATTGCACATAATAAGTAATCAAAGTGTAAATGGCCAGGGCCACATTTGTTTTTTTTTCTAAGACACAGACCCTTCAAAAAGATGGAGGGGGCATATTATAATCAATGAAGGTCACTCACTTCAAGATGTTTCCATAGCCATTATTATGAAGATTTCAACTAAAGACTGTGTTGAAAACTGTATCATGTCTCCAAGGGACTAGGAAATAGGAAATTTTTTTGAACAAGCTACATTCATTTAATTTTCAAAAACAGATTGTACCTACTTATGCACTATTGTTTCTATATACCCATATGGATTATTCCAAAATGTAAAAGATCAGGAAAAGATTGTGCTCATGAAATTGACACCTTGCTTCTGAAATTAAACAGTTATATTTGCCACCTGCTTGGTGAATTTTGGGGAGACAAAAGAACAGGTAGGAGATTTTAAATAGATGAAGCAAGAAGTTCTCACTTCTGATCATAAGACAACTGCTTTCATCATCTTGTTTACCAATGTAACAGTGATATTCACAAGGAAATATGTTGGAAATTAGCTTTACAACTTGGAATGGGGTGGGGGGAGGAAAAGTGAGAGAAAAACATGGGAAGGGGTAATAATATTCAAGGAGTAATGTACTTATTTATGTAACTGTAACTACTCTACACATCACCCTATCACCCTGACAATGAAATTTTAAAAAAAGAAAAGAAAAGAAAACTGATTTCTTCAAGATTAATCTTCTGAAGAAAAAAAAAAACCAGTTTCTCCTCTGAGCAATCATAAGTCCCAAAGGAAAATTCAAAGAGCTCAAAAATTATTAAGAAAGAAAATCATATAAAAATAAATGATTAAAAATAAAAGTAATTAGGGTTGGCATTTTACAGAGCATAATTGAGAGATGATACCTCCTTAATAGCCCCCTTGATTAAAGCTCAGTATTTAAAGTGAACTTAGGGAAGCCACATACAGAAAGAAAAAATAGTCCTCAGTCAAGAAATAAAGGTTCTTCTATTGACACAGGTGGAAAGTGGACCTTGAACAGCCAAGTAAAGAATAAAAATTTGCCAGAGGGAGCAAAAAGCACTGACATACACAATTTCTTTATTTTTATTACTTTTAAATAGTGACACTAAAGAGTCCACCATCATAGATGTCAAAAATATTTTGTACTTCTCCAGAATCTTAATTTATATAAGCATGGCTACTGATGAATAGAAATAAAATTATGACATAGTTTTTCTGAAAGCCTTCTGAAAAGCCACCAATGAGAGAGGACTGAGGCAGCAATCAGGAAAGCAATTCCTTTTGCAGTAGCCTCAAAGAAAATAAAGTACTTAGGAATTAACTTAACTAAGAATGTAAAGGATCTTTATGACGAAAACTTTAAAAACCTGAAAAAGGAAATTAAAACAGAACTGAAGAAATGGAAATCCTTCCCATGCTCCTGGATTGGAAGGATTAATATGGTGAAAATGGCAATCTTGCCAAGGGCTATATACAAATTCAATGCAATACCCATCAACATCCCAATGTTATTCTTCAAGGAAATAAAAGAAGCAATCCAAAATTTCATATGGAATAATAAAAGACCCCATATAGCAAAAACACTTCTAAGCAGAAAGAACAGCGCAGGAGGAATTTCAATACCAAACTTTAGACTCTATTACAGAGGTATAATTATCAAAACAGCTTGGTATTGGCACAAGAACAGGCCTGAGAATGAATGGAATAGAACTGAAGATCCAGAAATCAACCTACAGACCTACGGCCACCTAATCTTTGATAAGGGAGCCAAAGTTTAGGTGGCCATAGGTCTGTAGGTTGATGGAAGAAAGACAGCCTCTTCAACAAGTGGTGCTGACAGGACTGGTTAAGCACCTGCAGAAAACTAAAGTTGGATCCTTCTATGTCACCCTGCACCAGGATTAACTTCAAATGTATGAAAGACCTCAAGGTAAAAGCAGATGACCTAAAAACTTTACAAGATGGAATCAGAGATACTCTGAGTCTCCTTGGCATAGGTCAAAATTTTCTTAATAAAGACCCAGAAACACACAACAAATTAAAGGAAGTTTGGATAAATGGGACTGCATTAAACTGTAGAGCTTCAGTATGGCAAAGGACATAAATAGCAAGTTAAATAGAAAGCCTACAGAGTGGAAGATAATCTTCACTAACCATACAACAAAGGCCTCATATTTAAATCAACAGCTAAAATAATTGAATCTCTCCACAACAAATCTTCAAAGAAGCAACTATCCCATTAAAAGATGGGCCAAAGATTTAAAGAGAGACTTCTCTGAAGAAGAAATAAGAATGGCCTGTAGACACATAAAGAAATGCTTGACATCTTTGGCCGTAAAAGAAATGCAAATCAAAACAACTCTGAGATTCTACCTCACTCCAGTTAGATTGGCCAGGATCAAGATATCTAATAACAACAGATGCTGGAGAGGATGTGGCCAGGAGGGATCACTACTACATTGTTGGTGGGAGTGCAAACTCATTCAACCACAATGGAAAGCTGTATGGCAGTTCCTCAAAAGACTAAACATAGAGCTCCCTTATGACCCAGCAATTCCATTACTTGGCATTTACCCAACTGTCGAGAATCAAGAGCATACTAAATCCACCAGCACAATGATGTTCATTGCAGCACTATTTACCAATAGCAAAGATATAGAACCAACCCAGATGTCCCTCTCTTGATGAGTGGATCAACAAGGTGTGGTATTTATACACAATGGAATTCTATGCTGCTGTCAGAAAGAATGACATCACCCCATTTGTAAGGAAATGGAAAGATTGGAAAAAAATCATATTAAGTGAAGTAAGCCAGATCCAAAGGAGCATAGGCTCAATGGTTTCCCTCATGTGTAATAATTAATATAAACCTTGGACTCCCCTAGCAGAGGATTACAATAGCACAAACTCTAGATACATAATGCCATGTAGGATGAGGCTAAAAGAAAGGACCTCCAGGATATGGAAACAAGAGCTTTATAAGGTGTGATTGTTTTTCTTAATGTACTATGTAATTTCTCACCTTTCTTGTTGCTCCTTGTTTATTCTCATATTGTTACAGTATCTTACCTTGTTATTTGATATATTGTATATATGTACAATATAACTGAGGAAACATCTGATAAAACTTAAAATACTGCATAAAAAAATACCTGTCTAAGTGGTTTATCTGATTCCTTAAAGGCCAATTGACAGTTATTCCAGATATATATCAATTATATGGCACCACAACTTAATGTGCTTGTTTACAATATAATAATATGATTCAATATGCTATATATAGTTCCCAATATATTTTTCTTGATGTATCAATTAATTTTATAATTATATAATTATACATGTGATTTTGACATGTACGTGCATACAATGGACCTTGTTCAGATTCATCCCTCCATCATTCTTCCATCTACCTTCCCAAACCAATCCCCAAATCTTCACTGTTTCATTTTCACAGATGTGTAGAAACTAATTTCACCATGGTCACCTTCCTTCTCCCTCCCCATTTTCCCTTCCTGCTCCTTCTTCTCTGTTTCTAGTATAATTCACACCCTGAGCAGAACACATTTCACCTTCCTGTTATGAGTTTTTTCAGTTAATGTTAATTTCTCAAAAGAGCTTTGCCATGGTATTTCACAGCCATATATAGTGTTGGGGGCCGAGTAACGCCATGTCTAATAACTATCTGCTGAGGCTTGTAGTAGGGATAAAACATGTGGATCTCTTTGTCCTGTCCATCTTGTATACTGATAGGCTCCCTCACCCAATATAAGGAGGAGGGATAGAGAGAGAGAGAGAGAGAGAGAGAGAGAGAGAGAGAGAGAGAGAGAGAGAGAGAGAGAGAGAGAGAGAGAGAGGGAGGGAGGGAGGGAGGGAGGGAGGGAGGGAGGGAGGGAGGGAGGGAGGGAGGGAGGGAGAGAGGGAGAGAGGGAGAGAGAGAGAGAGGGAGAGAGAGAGAGAGAAAGATCTTCCTACCTTGATGAAGCTGCGTGGCATATCTGTTCGTGCTCTGGGGTAAGAAGGCTGAGTGCGGGAGAACAGTGGGCCCCTTCCTCTTGAGGCTTGGCCTGGTCAGGGTGTGTTTTTCCCCATGCCCTTACTAGTAGAGAGGGACCGGGGACGAAGGACCCCGACAATATAGTGCTTTCATCAGGGAGATGTTGATAGAGGTGTAGTCAGGAAAGCAGTAATAAAGATAAGGAAGTCCAAAGAGGGCTGTTGGGAAAGAGCAGGAACTAGTAAGAGGGGAGAGTGTAATGCAAAAGAGACTATAATGAAGAAAATACTATAATAGTAAGGGGGAAATATAACTAAAATATATTGTATATGTGTATGTTGAAACATGTTGTATTCAGATATAAACATAAGACCCTTTTGTTCTTAATTTTTTTCAGTCCTGGGCTTGAGCTCAGGGCCTGAGCACTGTCCTTGGGCTTTCTCAAAGCTAGAACTCTACCACTTGAGCCTCAGCACCACTTCCATCTTTTTTCTATGTATGTGGTACCTAGGAATCGAACCTGGATTTTTGTGCATGCTAGGCAAGTACTCTACCATTAGGCCAAACTCCCGGCTGCAAGACCCTTCTAAGATAGCAAGGTTGCTATCAATGAAAAGAAGATAAATAGACACAGTGCAGAAATAACAGATCCTTGTGACTGATCTGATGTGGTTTTACTAACGACTACAAAGAATGAAGCACAACCCACACAGGTTTGTCACTTGAGCATCCAAATACGTAACACTGCTGTTCTTAGAGTTAGGGGAAAAGAACTAATGAGTAGGGAAGATAAAAAATAAAGGTGTTCTCTGTTCAATTACAAGCATGTTTGTGGTAACAAAGTATAAACTATGTTGTTCCAAGAGTAAGATGTGCAGACATATTTGTCAAGCGAGAGATAGGTAGAAGGAGTCTAAATTTGGAAGTAACAAAGGTTTAAATAAGCTATGCATTTTTAAGAGTTTATAAAAATACATCTCTTATTCTTCTCATTGCTACTTGTTTTCCTGTTCCTAAGTGCTCAGGGATCTCATCCTAACAGCTTTCCATTACATCCTGTCCTCATTCTTCTTCCGCACTTGGCTCCTTTTCATCATAGTTTTATCTATGTGAAAGTTCCTTTTACATTTAACATGTAAAAAAGCAAGCAGAGTCATTCTCTTCTGGACATCATTCTGTTTCTTCTTGTAAACAGAATTGCCTTCCTTTCCTTTATCTAATACTTCCTAAACTACAAGTTCTGTTTGGTATTCCAATGTCTATCGTGATGATTTTCCCAGAACCATTCCATGTTTTTACTATTATTATCTTCAACTAGTTGTACCAACAATGTTGCCTTTTAAGAAAGCAGTTATGAATATAATATTTCTTGATCATTGTCACCCCTTTCAGCATTCCAACCCTTTCCTGTCCTACCCACTCCTTCCCTCAAGCTTCTTAATTTTATAGGCTGTACACTGGATTCCTGTGTGCATTATCCACATCTTCTCCCCTTCGTTTCATCTACCCCTTTCTGAAACACTGTTCCCACCTCCCTCCTTTCCAATACAGGCTCTCTGGTGTTTTCTTTTGCTGGACTTCATTTTTACATCTTATATAAAATGTAACTGGCTGTGAAGTGCAACAACTCTCTATAATGCTCACCTTTAAGGGCTTCTGAGCACCACCTGACACTGCCTATCCCCCACTTCTGGAAGACCTTACTAAATTCTGTGATTGTCTGTCTGGCCCTCTGTTTCTGCTCCTAAGCCTCTTTTTTGCCCCATCTCTTAAAGGTTTAATGTCTTCATACTCTACATACACATGTTCTACCATGGTGCTATCTAGTTTTCTGGAGTACTTTTGTGTAATGGTCATTCCCAAGTCAATATCTGTGACACCAAACTAGTGGACAGTACAGGGGTCAAGATAATCTTAGCAAATCTTGTGATCATGCACAATGTTGTATCTTTAGCTTGTCTATTGAGAATTGCAAAGCAAACCATAGCAAGGATATCTGTGTTCTTTGATTGCATCTATTTCCTAGTGTATGCTTCTAGAATGCCCTATTAATTGATTGCTATATGTTTCTTCACTCTTTTTAGGACAAGTGTATGATTTACACCTGTAGTAGTTGTTTCTCTTTTTTTTCCATTTTCTTGGCCTATCTTTTTATTGTCAGGCTAATGTATAGAGGGGTTATAGTTACATTCGCGAGGTGGTAGGTGCATTATTTCTCACACATTGAATAGTAGTTTCTTTAACCTCTCCTTCAGCACAGGAAAAGAAAATACATGGAAATACAATGAAAAGTCATCTGGAGTTTCACACATCAGAAGGTTTACTCTTTCCACAGGCATCAGAAAAGTGTGCTGATTAACTAGTAATAACAATCATGAGCAAAAATAGAAAATCTGCAACCTTGGATTGTACTTTAACCATCTATGATAGAACTCTTGATATACTGTTGCTGTTCATCTTAATTGTAAGTGCACTGTCCCTAAAGCCAGATTTTAAATTACAAGTCAAGGCTGGGTTTCATTCTTCATCGTATTCTCATCAAAAACAGTTAATAATTAACATTTTGGAAATAAGTGATGTACTGACAAGGTAAGTTAAAAAAATACATGTGTTATTATCCTTTCTCTTTTCTTTGAAGATACATTCTAAAATTAAATCACCTTATTCCACAAACCCAGATGGGATTTATAATATTTTTAGAGAACACATTTTCCTTTAGAATCTTATGCAATCTTTTTTAAAATTTCTATCAGTCTTAAAGAATATACTGTGTTTGAAATGAGTTCTACAGAACTATAGCCTTTATCAAATGCGTGTTAGCTTTACAATTAAATTTTTCTATTCAGTTTCTATTTAGTTTGAGATATCAGGTGAGTTTATAATCCTGATTGTATTTTAGGAGAAAGGAGTTATATGGAGAAGATTTTACAAAGATAATCTCACATTCATAAAAATGATATGGGCAACAAATGTGTATAAAAAGAATTTTCCCCTGTCCCTCTGGCATCTCTTATGAACTGTCTTACAATGCATATTCTTGGCATGCCATATAGTTATGACAAGAGATAAAACAGAAGTTCTATATAATGGATGAAGGGCTTCTTTAGACATGCTAAAAATCAGAATAATCATCTGCACAAAGATTTAATATTTTGATTGGTTCCTAGTTTAAATTATTGTTTTTAATGTCTTTTGTACAGGTTTGGTCATATTTAAGAGATAAGTTTGAAAGTTCATAATTTCCAGACATAGCTTTTTAAATTTATTTTTCATTCTGGTCTTTGCTACCTTTCTGTAACTAAACTGCAGAGAGGAAAGAAGATACATAATTTTCAGAATCATGCAGGCCAGATTTGGAATTACTCTTGACTTCGTTTTTTCCCCTGTTATTTCAGTCAAGTTGTTAATCTTTCATATAACTTGGAAAATGTGTCCCATAAGCAAAATAGGGATACTAATACCTGTCACACAGAGAAGCAAGATATCAAGAGAAATCAGGAGTATAAAGAACACAAGACTAAGATAATGGAAAGGCTTGGGAAAATTGCATTAAGTGAAGTAAGCCAGACCCAGGGAAACACAAGTTACATGGTTTCTCTAATTTGTGGGAACTGGAATATTCCTGTAAATTGAGAAGCAAGCATTGGGTAGAACCCAATGGTTATTAATGAACTGAAGTATAATGGAATCTAAGGAGACAACAAAATGTATAATTCTATAGAAAGACTATGTCAAAGCTCAGCAAAATAAATACCAGGAAATAGGTACTTGCAAGGTGAGAGAGGAGGGCAAGCTGAGAGGGTGTGGAAGAATGAACAGGAAAATTAGTACAATGCAGGAAATAATGCATTGTATTTACAGAACTTAGATAATTAAGGCAAGGAGTAGGCTAAAGGGAGGGTGAGGATGCTGAATGGCTGATACAATTCAAGATGCATTGTGTACATAAATTGCTTTCATAAATGGCAAAAATTCAATATGTAGCCTAAAAATTAAGGAAAGGAAGGGAAGGAATGGGGTGGGAGTTGTGGGTGAGAATGTTAAAAGGTGTGGCATTGATCAAGAGACACCATATTCATAAACTTCTCTGTTGAATGGCAATTCCTTTTTTCAATTAAAATCCTTAATGAAAACAAAAACATATTTTTCAGAATAAAATAATGATCTAAATATTAGAAATATCCAAGAGGATGTCTTTTAAAATTGTGAAGTAAGTTAACCACATTACTTCTCAGTTGACCACACACATATGTGTGTACACATATGTATATATATATATACATACACAATATACATTATATAATCATAAGGTTGCATCACCTTGTAACAATGTAGTCATCTTAGCTTATGTACATATACTCAGAGATGTTTGTAATATAATCACATAACTAAAAAGTAAGTGGATGCTATTTTTATATATGAATCTTGTCTCAAAGATCAAAATAATATCACAAGCTGAAAATGTAAATTTACTAGTAATTTAAGTACTCATTAAAATATTTTCTTGACTAAAATAGAAAAGGACAGCATTAAATCTTAAATGTAAAAGGTGTTTTCTTTGCACAACTGGTAGTATTCAACCATCTGAATTGTCACATTGCCTGGGTAGCTGTCCATCATTTCTTCCTTGTTGTCACATTTTTATAGTTAGCAAATAAACAATGTAATAGAAAAGTCCCTAACTTAATTTATAGTATACCATTATTAGTAATATGTGTTGTATATTTAATTTTTGAAATAAAATTCTTAGCAGGGGATCTGAGCTATTTATTTTCAAAAGGTGTTCACAAAGTATCTACTAGTTGCTTAACATTTTGTTCTATTTTTATGACCTAAAGAAATCTTTTTTCCTTTGTGCCTTTATAAATTGCTAATTAAATAGGAAGTATGTCTTTGATATATACAAGATCCAACATGCAATTTTTTTTTCAACAATGAGAATTCCTCTGTCCTTCTCCAAGAATCTTTAGCAATCACTGTGTTTGGGCTTCACTGACTAGCTTAGGGCTGTGGACAAGAGAGGTTGAGTAATGCCAAGAACCCTTAAAACTTGAGCAAATGTCAAAAATTCACTCTGGGGGAGAGAGGTGTGTCAGGAGCAAGAAAAACCGGGAGAAAATGAGGAAGGGGATGAAACTATTCAAAAAGAATCAGGGCTGGGAGTTTGGCCTAGTAGTAGAGTGTTTGCCTAGCATGTACAAAGGCCTAGGTTCGATTCCTCAGTACCACATATATAGAAAGTGGTTCTGGAAGTAGTTCTGTGGCTCAAGTGGTAGAGCTTTAGCCTTGAGAAAGTCCAAGGATAGTGCTCAGGCCCTGAGTTCAAGCCCCATGCTTGGCAAAAAAAAAAAAAAAAGAATATACTATTTCCCTGACTCTTCTATATCCATAACCCCTCTGTATATCACCTTTACAATGAAACATAAATAAATCTTAAAAAATACATTTGGCCATTACAATGAGTCATTTTTAACACAATGTAGATATCGACCTGCCCCTTATCATTTCTTCTCCAATAGGAAGAATTTATGGACATTTATTTTTTCATTTTTAATAATACAAATTTGTATATTGTTTGTAATGTAGCAGTTAGAGATGTGACACCTCCCCCATGTTAGCACGAAGGCTTGTAAATAGAAAAACAAGAGACAAATGATGTCATTTCATGAATATTAAGAAAATAGTAGCCAAAAGCTAGACTTCTTCTTTAAAAATATGTGAAATAACAATTAGTGGCTCATGCCTATACTACAAGAGGCTAAAATCAGCAGGCAAACGTGGTAGAATTCTTCTCAACCAAAATATAGCTGGGATGTGCCAGCCCTTCCAGGTCTGATAAGCACAATTCCAGACCCATCTGAGTAGAAAAGTTCCATCTCAAGAACATGGACATGATAACAAATACCAGTCATCCCAGCTACCTTGTTAGCAGACCAGAGTCCTGGTGGCACACCCAAGCAAGAAGACACACCATATCTTCCTTTTTGAGAAAAAGAGCACATAAAAGAAATTTGGGGCACTTAGAAATATATAATTCATAAGCTTCAGCATTCCTTTGATACTAAAACAAACCAACAAACAAAACCTAACTTTGTAAGCCATTTCAGTAGCTCACACTCATCTTCAGCAAGCTGAGGTATGGACAAAAACAGAGTATGAGATTCTATCTCTAAAACTAACCAGCAGAAAACTGGACTGAAGGTACAGTTCAAGTGGTAAGAGCTCCTGCTTCAGTTCTCTCAGAATATGGGGTGTGGGGGGAACCAACTTTATAATACTAGTAATTTATATAAAACAAATTTTGCTTCAGTGTTCTCCAGAGAAGGCAATATGTTGGATATTATTAAATTTTATTGCTACCTGGATTTTCTAAGAAAAACCACCTACCATATTCTAGTAAGATTAGGAAAATGACCCATAAAATTGAGTCATTTACTGAACATTAATTCTCAAGGAAAACACAAGCATGCTGTTATTTCTGAAGGTGACAAGGGTGATCTCTTGGTACTATTATAGGAATCAATGTGTCAGTACATTGTACAAACCTCAAATAATGGGTTTTAGGTAAGAATCAACACAGTAATAATATGTTAAAAACCTAAAAATTCTTCCCAGAGGTCAAAGACAGAACTTTCTTTACAAAAATAGCATTGCATTATGTTCTCAGAGGCTTCAATTTGAGAGAATGAAATTTTATTTTCTCGGATGTTTCATTGACACATAATTCTATGAAAAAAATTAGATCAAGATATGAAATGGAGGACACCTGGAGACAGATGAATTGGAAAGCTAAATTTGAAATGAGTCATTGAGCCAATGCATAAAAACTATGTATTTAAGTGTTTTATCCACACTTCCCTTGCTAATTGTATTTGTTTCCTGCTGCTGCTACATTGCCATGATGTTTTTAAGTACTAAATCGATGAGTGTGAAGAATAAGGCCTGCCACCTTTCATGTTTAGAGATCTTAGAGAGCTATGGCCTTTATTTAATTCGTTGGTAAAAGGATCTCTAAGGTTGGATAATGCTGATGCAGCTATCATTTAAGAAAACACTTCTTAACTACCTGAGGAAAAACCAGTTGTCCATCTTGAGCTGAGGACTTTCTCTTCCCTCTATAAGATCTAAAGTACAGAGCCAGTCTGATGATCTCTAGAGTAAGTACCAAATTTCAAGGCCATTGTGTCTTCTCATCCTGTGGTGATATAACGAAAACAAAAAAACTATTTGTGCTGTTAGTAGGCAGTTGCAAAACCTTGGAATGATTCTTTTTGCATTGCTTTCAGGTAGACCTATAGCTGAAAACAATATATATAATCAGGAAACTGAGTTTGAGCTAATTTACACTCTAACAGAAAGCCAATCAGGAAACTGCTTTTCTTGCCATGTACATAGTTGAATGTGACAATGTAACCACTGTCCCTTAAAGCCTGTGATCCAATTTATATGGAATATTATATTGTGATTGCACTTAAGTTACAGATACTGGCAAATTTCAAAGGAGTATGTGGTTGAATCTCCATGTTTTGCCTCTTTTTTTTCCCTGCAAAGTTTCAGACAAAAATGTCTAGTGGTAAAAATATTTGTTTTTTTAATATAATGATTCGGGTTTGCATATTTTTGCACCAAGAAACTAAACAATCAAATACACTTTGTTATTTTCAATTGACACTGGAATTATGACTATCCTATCTACACAGAGTTTAATACGAGCCTATCCCATTCTTATAGGTTAATTTAATGGAAGTGAAATTAATATGGTATTCTAATGTTATTGACAGGAGAATCTAATCTAACCAAATGGCCCAGACATCAACTAAATGTTCAAACAAGAAAAGCTAATCCTGTTAATGATATAACCTAGTAGCTTTTTCCTACTAATTACTTTTACCTTTGTCATGTATACTGCCCTTTACCATATGAATCAGTGTTTACTTTTGTGAGTAATGCTTCCCTACTATACAAGCTATTTTATGATATGTAATAAGCAGAAAATAATCTAAAACTATGTCAATTTTCTTTTGCACATGAAAAAAACCATGAAATGATGATTTTACAAACTCTATGCCCAATATTGTGCATACAATAAATGATAAAAGCCTGTTGATGAAGACTACTGGAGTATTAGCTGACATCTGCCTTATTATACCAAAGTTGTTAAGAATGAATAACATTTTGTAATTTTAATATCAATACCATTAGGATATTAATTTTAATATTTATCCTAATATAAATGTATGTATCACAGAAGTAGCCACATTTCTGCCACATATCAATGTCCAGCATATAACGGGCTTTCCACTGATTTCTAGCAATCAGATAAATAAATTCATCACAAAATATCATATTAAATATATTTGAAATACACTCATATATTAGAGGAAATATTATTGTATAGACTCTAATTGCTGCTAATATTTTCCCAGTTGAATAAAAAGGGTTTTTCCCATTAGACTTCCAACTGGAAACAGGTGGCTCAGTCAAAAATGCCACTATAGTAATTCAAAGAGTAATTTCTTATTAAAAGGTACTTGTTAAGATCAATCAACAAAAGATGGTGCCTTTACCTCACCTCATTTTCCTAATATAATCTTTCTGGTTATCCTTATTCAAGCTATACAAATTTCTTTCTTACGGTGTAATCATCACCCAGTTTCCTACCTATTCCCTTCCCTATGTCTTGCTTGTCAACTGTTTTTTTTTTTTGTTGTTGTTGTTGTTTAATTAGTTGGTTGGTTTCTTCTTTCTTTTTTTTTCTTTCTGATTGCATATATTATTCTTCAGTCATTTGGAAATGCAGAAATCATTTCCAATGTTTACATATTATATTATATTATATTTCATTAAGCTAAGTGCATAGATATTGTCTTCTGACTTCTGCACTAATGTAAGCCTTTGTCATATATTTTTATTATATAACATACATATGACTTGCATATAGATAAACACACATGTAGATACATATCTATACTTATACATGCATCTATATTTGTATACATATATGTATATTTACAAATTTATATCTATAGTATGTACTGTGTTATATACATATTGTTATATGTATATATACATATGTACCTACATATTTATACATCTATATCAATATATAAATATGTATTTCCACATATCTACATATATGTCGATAAATATAACTATACATCTATATAATATGTAAATATATACATATATACATGCTCATACACAAATATATTATATATTTTTATATAAATATGATTTTTATTCCCTACAAAGGCTCTTTTAAGAAGTCAGCTAAGGAATAGTATACTAAAATACTTTGGATTTGCCAAATTAGTAGTTTCTTCTTCAAAAGAACTACAATGCAGTATAGAAAACTTAATTGACTCCCTGAAAGATGTGATCTTTGATTTTATTATCTTTAAATGGTGTACAAAGGAGATGCGATTTAGCCATGCAGTTTATCAATACATTTAATCTTGGTCAATGTCATCCCTTTCAACATCCTCACCCATCACTCCGTTCCTCACCCTTTTCTTCACTCTTCCTAGCTTTGTAGAAAATACATTGGATTCTTGGCTGCATTCTCTCCCTCTTCTTCATTTGCCTACTCCCTGCCCCATGACCCTACCCTATCCCTTTCAATTATGCTTACTTTAGATCTTCCCAGGATAAAGCATTTTAGGCTCTAGGTTCTTAAATGGAGTATCACCTTTCCACGTCCTTTCTATGTTTATCAAACTGTTCTCTAGACTACTGGAACCACATAGACTTCAGATAATAAAACTGCTTAGCCATTGTAGAGACATTTGAATTTGGGCAAAAATGTTGCATTTGAAATATAAAAACATGCCATCACTTAAAATATTATAGCACGCTAGGAGTTTGGCCTAGTGGTAGAGTGCTGGCCTAGCATGCAAAGATCTGAGTTTGATTCCTTGGTACCACATATACAGAAAAGGCTGAAAGTGGTGCTGTGACTCAAATGGTAGAGTGCTAGCTTTGAGAAAGCCCAAGAACAATGTTCAGGCCTTGAGTTCAAGCCCCAGGGCTGGAAGAAAACAAAAACTATTAAAGCATGGTGTCCCCAAACAAGGCATTTTTAAAAGCCCATGAAGATGTTTCGCGGGCAATACAGGGAGATTCTCATTGTCACCCAGGTAGTTTCACCAAGGGAAAGGTTCAAACAGAAACATCTCTACAAGTGCTGTTGCTCCAGCTGAGGTCCAAGGAGAGAAGAACTGATTCACTGAGGACAGTTGAAGAAGTCCATGGGAACAAAATGATGCCAAGAAATAATTCCACTGCACTCTTTATCCCTACTGTTCAGACTGTCACTCTCCTTTAGAATGCACAGAAGTTGATAACGGTTCTTGAAAACTCTATAATTAAGAAACTCTCAATTTAAATTGAATAACTTTTCCTAAACTCATTTAATGTTGACATTCTTTTTGTTGTTGTTGTTCTGCAAATGTCTGTAAACATTTTTTTGGCATTACTGGAGCTTGAACTCAGAGTCTCACGTTCCCTAGGATGGTGTCCTCCCAATGGATCCATACATCTAGTCCTGGTTTTGCTGCTTGTTTATGAGATGAAGTCTTCCTTCCAGCTCTAGCTCATGCCTGAGCCATGATCTGTTTAATCTTCCTATCATGACCATAGGGGCAAAACACTGAGTCCTGCTTCCCTCTCAGTCTCCTGAACTTGGTCCAACATGGCCTGGATCTGCAATCCTGCCAATCTCAGTTGACCAAATCCCTTGGATTATAGATGTAAACAACCATCAATTGCCTTTGTAAACATTTCTTAAGAGATATAGTTAAGTATTCATTACCTGATTTGTGTTACTATAACCCCCCTTTACATCACCTTGACAATAAAAATAACTAAGGCATTTGAATATCTGAACTTTTTATTTACCACACTGTTAAAATGATCAAAATCTAACATGTATGTATTAAAATGCTCATCTTTATTTCGATTTCAAATCAAATATGTTAATATCCTATTTTAATATTTATATTATTTAACCTTTTTCTTCCTCAAGTAGAAGGGTGATCATTATTCTTTGCTTTTCTTTAAGGTGAATCTTAAAGGCAAAAACATGTATCTTAAACAAATATAAAATAGACAAGTGTTGAAGACCTTCCTTGACTCAGAAGTGACGTAGGAAACCAGTATGGCGTTGAATCCAATTCAAAGAGTTTGAAGAATCTAGAAAAGAAGATCATGAGGAATAATGAGAGAACAGTAGCATTGTGTGTGTGTGTGTGTGTGTGTGTGTGTGTGTGTGTGTGTGTGTGTACCTGCGCGCCAGTCCTGGGGCTTGAACTCAGAGCCTGAGCACTGTCCCTTGGCTTTTTCCTCAAAGCTAGCACTCTGCTACTTGAGCCACAGCACCACTTCTGGCTTTTTCTATGTGTTACTGAGGAATCGAACCTGGTTCTTTGTGCATGCTAGGCAAGCCTCTATCACTAGGCTAATCACTGACCCCAATAAAAAATTTCTTTTTTTGCCCCTCATGGGGCTTGAACTCTGGGCTTGAGTACTGTCCTTGGGCTTTCATCAGGGTTAGTGCTCTACCTCCTGTGCCACAGGACCACTTCCAGCTTTTTCTATTTATGTGGTATCAAGAAATCAAACCTAGGTCTTCCTGCATGCTAGGCAAGCACTCCACCACTAAGCCAAACTCCCAGCCCAGTGACACTTTTCTACAAGTAACACAAAAACAAAATACTTTAAAGACAATGAAAGGTAAATATTACCCAGAAAAAGTCTTGTAACGATTTTTTTCAAAGTCTTTCATATTTTGTCTCACAATCTAACACATTTGCTTTTAATAAAATATTTCATTTCTCTGTTATTTAATTTAGTAATTTTCTTTGTATCCATTACCCTTTTCATGACCTACCTTCTTCATACCTTAGATTACTGACAGTTTACATTATTGATTTGATACATATATACCTAATATTGTGCTAAGTATGTGTATGTATTTTTCCATATCAACATTTCTTTCTTTGTGTTCCTAGTTCAGAGTAATTGTTCAAAAAGATGCATAGCTGGCCTTTAAACTCCTATACATAGTGTTTAACCTACAGCCTATGTATTTTTAAAAATTTCACCATAACCTAGCATGAAGAAAATGTTCTTCACAAAGAACCTGGTAATTTTTCTAGATTCTTCCTCTATCTTGATATCATAAAGACATAATGTATCTACTACCTGATAAATATAACTGTTACCCTTCTGTTTATTACCCCCAACTATAAAGTGCTTTTAAAAAGAAGAAGGAAAAAAAGACTTATCTTCAACCTTTTCCTTCTCCTTTTCCCACTATCTTGTCCATCTGAAAATGGACAAGATCAGTTTTTCCAAAATTCGTTCCAATCATTGTGCTTCTCTATTTTCATTATCACTATCCTGGTGCATTCCTTTCCTTCGTAGTAGCCAGACAATGCTTTTTCTGAAAGGCCCGAAATAAACCTTTTTCATTGTTTTTAAATGTCTTAGATTATTTGTCTTAAATTGCCAAAGTAAATTATAAAAAGAGGGAAATTTTAGTCAAATATTATTCCATTCTCTCTATAGAAATTCAAAAAATGTCCAGTTCCTTAAACATAGGAAAAGGCTTATTCCTCAACATCTTACTTCCTGTTTCAAACCTAATGCAAGACAAATAAATTACATGTTATATTAGATCCAAGACCAACCCACAGTTTATTCTGCCACACAGAACACCCATCAAATTAATTTTGTACAAATTAGCTACTGTAAAAATGCAAAAGAAAATATAAGGACTTAGATTTTAGGCACAGATATTAAAACCTAGGAAATTGGAGATTATTAAAAACACTGCCCTAAACCCAAATTCTCACCCTCCTGAAGATTTAAGTACAGCATTTTCATTTAGTGATGCATGCAAATCAAGTAGAGTGAGGATCAATGTATTTTTGGTGAGACTACATACTTAAAAGTGGATTTTAGGGGGCTGTGAGTTTGGCCTAGTGGTAGAGTGCTTCCCTAACATTAACGAAGAACAGGGTTGGATTTCTTGGTACCACACAGAAAAAGCCAGAAATGGTGCTGTGGCTCAAGTGGTAGAGTACTAGCCTGGAGGAAAAAGCCCAAGGAAAAAGCTTAGTCCCTGAGTTCAAGCCCCAGAACTGGCAAAAAATAAATAAAAATAATTAATTAATTAATTTAAAAATGGATTTTGACAAGAAAAAATTCAATTTCTAGTTTTGCAAAATAATTACCTCTGTCATAAAAATTCATGGCTATTTTTTTTTTACCAGCCCTGGGGCTTGGACACTTTTTGCTTAAGGCTAGGGTTCTGCCACTTGAGCCACAACTCCACTTCCAGCTTTTTCTGTGATTATGGTACCAAGGAACTGACCCAGGGCTTCATGTGTGCTAGGTGAGCACTCTACCACTAGGTTACTCTCCAGGTCCCCATACCTATTTTTGATCATTTGCTTAGTCTCACATGTTTTACTAAGGGTCATATGAGACGTTCAGAATAGCATTTTTTTTTCTTTTTTGCCAGTCTTGGGCTTGAACTCAGGGCCTGTGCACTGTCCTTGGGTTTTTCTCAAGGCTAAGGCTCTACCACTTGAGCTACAGCACCACTTCTGGCTATTGTACCAAGGACTTGAACCCAGGTCTTCGTGCATGCTAGGCAAGCACTCTACCTACCACTAGGCCAAACTTCTAGCCCTTCAAATATTTTTTAAAAGACAAGCTATTAAAAAGAAGTATGAGCTTGATAATTCTGTGAGGAATGATAAATAAACTTTGATTTTTAATTGAAGTAACTGGGCTAGGAAAGTATGTCAAAGCTCATGGCAAAGAGTATCATTACTCCACATAATAATGTAGGGCAATAAGAAACCTGAAAAGCTGTGTCATTAACACACAGATCTTGTGTTCCAAACCAAAGAGCAAAATGCATGATAACAAGTCTAATGGTATCTCATGGGCCACAGTGGGATAGTACTTTGGATTTGGTTTATTGTTGAAAATCTGAATATATGACATCCCTAAGTACAAAATCAATACAACAAGGTAACAACTAAAGTTAAATCAATGACAGTCTACAATCTATCTGCGTCAGGAACCCTACTTCTACTTATAAATAAGGATTTCTAGAAGGAAAGAGATATAGAATGATTTATTCATCTTTATCATGTATTGTCTACATTTTAAAGATCTTCCATGTCAATTACTGAGAATAGTTTTATTGAATATTTGTAATGAAGATCATTAAATGATGGAGACATTACATAATTGACTAAATTGGAATATATCACTCTAATGTATGAAATTAAATTTGCATACAATGTTTCATTGCTGTATAAAATGAGATCCGTTATTTCATATGTATTAAATTACCTGATTCAAAATAATAGATGATAGCAGTAGGAACTCTACATATATTTATTTAATAATTGTTATGAATTAATCAATATTTTAACTATATTAACATTCTTTTTCAAAGTAGCGCTTTCCATATATGAGAAAATTAGTGTTCAAGAACAGTATAGAATTTTTTTAAGGTCATACACCTAGTAAATGATTACTGAAATAAATGAATGCACATAAGACTGAATGATATAGCAGTTACTCTAGACAAAAACTAATATTTGTTCAAAAGGCTAATAGGAGAAAAAATATAGCAACTTGATCCTTCTGATTTTTTGTGTTAAAAATTAAATATTTTATTATCCTTAGTAGTTATATAAAGGGGTTACCATTCAACAAAGCAATAATAATTATAATATATCTTGATAGCTATCATTCTTACATCAGTCTTTCCCATTGTTTATATTCTTAATATGTTCAATGTTTTAAATCTTTATCAGATCAAAAGGTAATACAGAATTGCACCTTGTATTTCTTTATTATTCTTACCTAGAAACTGATGTGAAAATAGATTAGAGTGCAATTAATTTTTCTTATGTAAATAAATGTATTAAATTAGTTATAGAGCTTTATAGTTTAGATTTAATTATTAAAAGAAATGCATTAAATCCAGTGTGCAAAAATTTAAAAATTATGTAGCATGGTTGACTTTTTAGTTTAGAGCAAAAAACCCAACATGTTCAACTTCTAGTTCCCATTTCTGTAACAGAGCGGCTTTGATCATTCTTTCCTCACCACTGGTCGACAGAGAACTGGAAAATTGCATGCAGGCATGCATTCCTGTATTTTCTTGGGGAGCAGAGTCCCTTTCATACCACATTATAACTAGAATCCACACTGGGTGTTTGGTAGAGCTTAAAAATACTTACGCTGTTTGGCTTAATCCAACCTACTCAGGAGGCTGAGATCTGAGGATTGCAGGTCCAAGACCACCTGGGCAGAAAAGTCTCTGTGAGACTCATCTCCAATTCAGCATTCAAAAACAAGTGTGGTGCTGTGGCTCAAGTCCTATAGCACTAGCCTTGGGCACAAAGGTGGCTCAGAGACAGTATTCAGGGCCTGTGTTCAAACCCCATAACAAACAATAATAACTAAAGTAATTAAGTATGCAGTAGTCCTGGAATCATAAGATCATGAAATTGGTGATTTTACTTCAGTCATGATACAATGAGAACTTTTTTCTAAATTGCTACTCGTAATAACCTGAAAAATAAACATACATAGACTCTGGCTTTACAGAAAGTAGGTAGAAATGCTTGGATGTTATTGCAAGTGTGTAATAAGGAAATATAATACCCACTGCACATTTCTTAGGAATTCTTTGTCATTCTTCCAAAAATTCAGGATCTTGCATCAGGGCATTATTGCGAAGTTCATCATAAGCTTTTTTGGAAACATTTTCAGAAGTTTGGGGATACATGTGCTCAAATATAAACCAGCCCAAGTCCAAGGCAGACTGAGGGTTTCCATCTCTCCAGTAATGGTTTCAGATGGCCTTAAATTGACAAGAGCTAAACTGAGGAAAAGAAAGATGGTAATAATAATAAAAACCCAGTAAAAGAGTCAAGAAACAAAATAGGAAGAAATTGTTGGCCATTGATTATTCTCTAAAGCAAGGCGGGGGAAGCCTTTGGGTGTTGATGACAAGGTAGGATTAAGGAGTATACCCTCCTGGGCTTGCATAGATCCTACCTTCTCCATTAGAGAATATAAGGAAGTAAAGGAACTAAGGACTAAATTAGGGAATCAGTGAATTACCCCCCCTAAACTTCAGATTACTCCGTCTTGTAGCTTTTCTACTGCAGTAAAACAATTGCCTCAAAACCTTAATAAGAAATAATAATAATAATATTAAAGGCAAACCTATCAGCCATAGAAGGCAATAAATGAAGTTGCTCACAGAGTAGATAAAATGTCTGAACAAAGAATCTTCTTTATGGTCACAGAAACATGTTTATAATCTGTGACGCGTGGGATTTCACTACCACCATGGACTTCTGCGCATTTCCAAACCTTCCACTTTTCAAATAAAGAATTATGTTGAGGAAGTTCTATCAATGTTATGTCAGTCTTATACTTGTCTGGCTTTTTCAGGATATCTACATTTCTGTTAAGTCTGAACTCTGGTGTATTGTGTATGTATATACATACAATTATACATTAGCTGTCTGTATTCTTATATGTTGCAGTTGGGTGGAGTTTATTTTCTGCAAGCTAGCATTAGACTCAGAAAAGTAACAACAGAAATTCCTTTTACTGAGATCTGGTGGACCAGATTTCAAATCCAGCCAGGGTAGGAAAGTTGGTGAGAATATGTCTCCAGAATAATCATCAAAAAGCAGAGTTAGAGCTGTAACTCAAGTGGAAGAGCACCAGCAATCAAGTTAACTGAACTTGAGGTCTTGAATTCAAATTTCAGCATTGACAAAAGAATTACATTAGTCTCAAGCAAGATAGTTGATCTCACAAATAAATTTAATTATTAGAAAGAGTGAAAAGTTTATCTACCATTAACTCATGAGACTTAGTCCAGCAACTCACTTCATTTACTTTCCTCTTTGGAAAACATTGAATGAGCAAAATGTCATTTCACAATTTAATACAGAAATAGTGAAACTGACAGTAAGTGTGGCTATTACAAAAGCACTAAACAGTTTTTGAGAGAGAACAAAGGAATAGAAAAGATGATATCTCACAGTTAGTATGCTAATAGTGTTTGATATGTCTAAAGTACAAAGACCAAGCAGTCTGAGGCTCATGCTCACACAATGCCACATGTCTCCCATATTAGATAGTTAGCCTTACATGAAATAGCACATTTATGTGAGAAAAAAGGTGATATGCACATTTTAAGTATTTGAAATACTAGTTAAGAACTAGAGAATTAAAAATAATTTTGAAAACGAACTAGAGGGTCAAAAATGCAGCTAAGCATAACAACATTTTAACAAAGCCTTTTTGATATTTGCTGGGCTCGGTGGCTCACACCTGTAATCCTAGCTACTCAGGAAGCTGAGATCTGAGGATCTTGGTTCAAAGCCAGTGCAGGCACTAAAGAACATGAGACTCTCATCTCCAATTAGCCACTAGAAAACCGGAAGTAGTGCTGCAGCTCCAGAGCTGAAGAGCTCAGGGACAGAGCCAAGGCCCAGAGTCCAATCCCCACAACCAACAAACAACAACAACAACAACAACAACAACAACAACAAAAGCCATGACATTCACAGAGAAGAAAATACATTTTATCATCTTTTTTGCGCATGCTTAAACCCAGAGGAGATATGGAATATGTGGTGCTTTTTTGATCTTCCTAAAGCAATTGTGTCATGAACAAAGAAAGTAACTCAGGACTGACAAGAAGGTAATCTAGTAAGGAGGTCTGTTGTATAAAAATTCATTTTACTAAATATCACACTATATTTTATTTCTTTGCAGAAATTTTGGATAAGGTATGAAGGACATTTCTGAAATGGATTGGGTATTAAATAATTCAAAACCCAAGAGTTGTGATCAAACAAATCTGTAGGCATATGTAAGTACCACTGAGGTGAAAGTGCCAACCAAAGCAATTAGATTGAAAATTAATGTCTGGAGGTAATCAATGGAAGAACTGGCTGTGGACCTATATGTCTGCATCATCTTTGTTTATTGCTGTAGCTGGGTATCACAGGAAAACCAACTCATTTCTCAAAGGCAGAGAAATGATATTTTCTTCAATTTAGGCATTCCTATATTAAATTGGAATCCATAGGAAATGATTCCATGTTCAGAACCTAAGCTGATTTTTATTAATACCGCTGGCCAGTAATGAAGATAAATGTAAGCGCATTTCACTTAAGAAAGGAAGTGCAAATGAAAGGTTAGGATAGTTGTGAGTGATTAATTATTTTCTGTTTGCAAAGGGTTCATGGAGGGGCTAGGGTTACCTTTTCCTCCACTGTTGTCCTTTAGATGATGTTAAAAATCACTAGTATAGGAGCGATCTTCTTGATATTCTCTTCCATTTCCAACTGTAACTTACAGGTATTATAGTGACTGCAGCAAGGAGAGCCCATCTTAGACATGTTTGTGATATTCTATAATATGTCACGCAAGCTAAGAAAATTTAAAAATATTAACAGGATCCATATTTCAATCATTTGTGTGATGAGGCAAGCAATGTTAACTTTTCATGGATGAAATGTTCTGGATAACTGAGGCACCAAATAGAAAAAAATTTGTTTCATTCCAAACTAAATGGCTGAGAAAAAAAATCTCTGTAAAATGCATTAGTCCACTTTACAGTCTTGCTAAGTACAATATCCCAACACTAATCTAATCTATGTTTTATGATTGATGACTCTACAGTGGCTTAGGGTCAGTAGGAATTGTTGTTCGGGTAATAAGACATAGTATATTGGACTCTGAATTTGAACTGACCACATATTGGTTCATTTCATTGCTTTTGCTTCTTTTTTCCTAAAGCAGAGTACAGAAAACTTCACTGACACTGTGGTTCCTAGGTAGAGCTGGTTAAGTGTATGTGTGTGCCTCACATCTTGCTTTTTAGGACAAGTAAAACATCAAAATTCTCAATAGTTCTGCCACATAGTCTTAGATAGAAACTCCAGAAACTTTGGTTCTAATTGTAAGAAATCACTTTCAGCTCCAGTCAATTTACAGGTATTAACATGACTTCAAATCTCTGGAAAGTTCAATGATATTTAATCAGTAAAGAAATATGCGCACATGTAATTGAGCTGTCAGTATTACTAAGACCTTCGTGGCAAATTGGCAGGACAATTGTGCTCTGGATCCTGATCTTTTAATAAAATGATAATAATATAATTGACTTTCAAATGATTCCCTCAACGGAAAATACCATCCTCTGAAAGTATTGCCCATGTGATAATCACCAAGTTTACACCCAAGATTTCCCATTGTCTTTAGGGGGTTTTGTAGAACCAAATATGGAGTAATTTGCCTAGAGGAGCCATCACTTGATTTCTGTTTTTGTTCTAGAGTCTCTTCACTTTGTTCAAATAAGGAACCACAAATATATATATATATATATACATATATATATACATACACCTTTAGACCAAATATAGAAACTATATAATGGGACAAGATTTCTCAGGGATACTATTTATAACACTGAAGGACTGGTTCTCTCTGTTGCATTGAAAATCTCAGACTGGGATGCCCATGGGAAATTAAGGAAAACTGCCTGGTAATGGCAATGGAAGGTAGGTGAAGGTTATTCCCAGTGTTCCTATAACTTTTCTAATGTAAAGATTCAAAAGTCTTAGACGTTCATGTTACTAAAGGTTCCACAGCAGCATCAGACACCTAAGGTTAGGGAGATTTAGGAAATATCTCTTCAAAAACAACAGGAAATTGTTCCTTTGCTGTGTCAAGTAATATGTGGTAAAGGAGGTAGCAGGAATTAGAGACAATATTAGTCTTGAAATACCTTTTACATTTGTAGTAGGCTTGTGTGTGTGTGTGTGTGTGTGTGTATGTGTGTGTGTGTGTGCATTTTAATCCTCAATAACAACTCCATTTATAGACAAAGAAATTGTGATTTAATGGGATGAAGGAATCTGCCTAGGTAACAATTTTTAAAATAGTAACTACAATAGTTCCCAAGGGCTGGAATGCAAGTCAGGAATAGAGTACCTGCCTAGCATGTACAAGACTTTGAACTTGATCCCCAAGACTGCAAAATACTACTGATTCAACCACTACTACTATCACTTATGATACTAATAATAACTAATATTATTTATGGATGCCAATTATATCTTAGATGTTGTAAAAAGTCTTTCATATACATCATGCTATTTAAATTTCATATAACATTATAGAACAAAATTAGGTACCATTAATAGAGGCAGAAATGAATGAAACTAATGGTTAACTACATTTAAGTAATTTCTAATGCTAAAAATATAAGGCAGAGTTGGGAGCAAGGAATGAAGGAAGGAAGGGAGGGAGGAAAGAAGGAAGGAAGGAAGGAAGGAAGGAAGGAAGGAAGGAAGGAAGGAAGGAAGGAAGGAAGGAAGGAAGGAAGGAAGGAAGGAAACCTTGGTTTATGGATTGAAAGGGGACCATTAATTTAAAAATTATAAAGAAAGTTAAACTAGGGATCAGGAGTATGGCCTAGTGGCAAAGTGCTTCCCTAGCAAGCATTAAGCCCTGGATTCAATTCCTCGGTACTACATACACAGAAAAGGCCAGAAATGGTGTTGTGGCTCAATTGGTAGAGCTATAGCACTGAGAAAGCCCAACGATAGTGTCCAGGCCCCAAATTCAAGCCTCAGGACTGGGAAAAAAACAGAAAGATAAACTATAATAATCAAACTCTTATAAGCATTTCCTTATTATCACTTATAAGGCAACCCTGATTTCAGTAATAGCAAATATAAACAAATGAATCTATTTTAGTCAATGAAACATTTAATATTCCGATTCCCAACTGAGTCTTTTTTTAAATATATTTTTATTGTAATTAATAAAAGGGTTACATGATATTTGCCAGATAGAAGGTGCATTAATTCACTTGCATTGATACCCTTTCACATGTCTTGGCACCCATTACCCTCCCCCACCCCCATCTTGGTTTTCCCCCCTTCCCTATCAAATTTCAAATAAATCCAATGTATCAGATAACAAAGTGAGATACTGTAACAATATGAGATACCCAAGGGACAGCAAAGGAGATGAGAGATAACATAGTAGATTAAGGACAACAATCATTCATTATATGGCTTTTGTTTCAATATCCTGGAGGTCCTTGCAATTAGCTTCATACTATATGGCCTTATGCATCAAGATTTTGCTCTATTGCAGATCTCTGCTAGGAGAGCCCAAGGTTTCTACTGATTATGACAAATGAGAGAAACCATTGAGCCTAAGTTTCTTTGAGTCTGGCTTACTTCACTTAATATGATTTTTTCTAAGTCTTTCCATTTCCTAACAAATGGGTCAATGTCGTTTTTTCTGACAGCAGCATAGAATTCCATTGTGTACAAATACCACAACTTGTTGATCCACTCATCAACTGAGGGACATCTAGGTTGGTTCCATATCTTTGCTATGGTGAATAATGCTGCAATGAACATTGTTGTGCTAGTGGATTTAGTATGCCCTAGATTCTGGATGGTTGGGTAAATGCCAAGTAGTGGGATTACTGGATCATAGGGGAGTTCTATGTTTAGCCTTTTGAGGCACTGCCATATTGCTTTCCATAGTGGTTGAATGAGTTTGCACTCCCACCAACAGTGTAGTAGTGATCCCTCCTGGCCACATCCCCTCCCCAACTGAGTCTTAACCTTAGTTAGTCTGCAAATTTATTCTGGATTAGCAAAAATCTGATCCTATGACTAGGAATCAATTAAAGCTGGAAAAGTCAAATTAGGAATTTACTTTAAAACAATAATATAATTAATAGAAATTACATAATATTGCATAAAAGACATGAATCTTGTAATTAAACATATTTGAGTTTTAACACTAACCCCATGCTATATATGCAACATGAGGAAATAATTGTTTTATATTTAATTATCTCATCCATAAAATGGAGGTAATTCCTGGTGGGACCCCAGGTTCTAATACAGGTGAAACAAAGTCAGGTACAAATATCAGCACAGAGAAATATTCACTAAACAGTCCCTCTGTAAACTCAGTGGGAATTTGCACCTTTCCAATTGAGTAATATAACATGGAAGGCACAAGATTTTTCTTCAATCCTGTGAGAAAATCCACTGTACACTCCTCTATAGATGATGCATCAAATATGGAACAATGGAACAATCCTTGAGCTAATGAATGAATGTGAAGCTGACTAATTTGTAAATCAACTTTTCAAGTGCACTGATTATGCCACAAAAGAAAGCAAAATGACTAAATGAGATCAAGCCCTATAGATAATAAATACTTGGTGTCACATTCAGAGGTAAATGGAATATTGGTGGTCACAAATGTTAATACATTGCTTTTTCTGAAGAATAAACTGTTTTCAAATGAGTTTTGTTTGTTTGCTTGGATTAATTTGTTCATCTTGTCTCTTATAATGATCTTTAAACTTTTGTTTCTCTCTAAGGATATAACAAATTAAACTTTCTTATGCTGTGGCTGATTTCATTTGCCTACATTAAACTTGTTGTGATCACTCTTTGTACTCCATTGCAACTTACAAATGCTCTGGTGTCTTTACCTTTTGTATTTTTTCCTTCAGCAATATGTGCTAGCATATTAGCTTTTAGCCAATGTAAAGTATAAGAAAAGTCTAAAAAGATCACACCAAAGAAATCTGGATTCTCAGGGTTCTAAAAAAAAAGAGCTAGCAAATATCCCTCTGAAAGAACACTTTTTTGTGTGAAAATGAAAATAGTTTATTAAAGAACTAAGTTATAAAAAATAAGCCATAAATAAATTGAACCCAGAACTCTCAAAAGGAGAAATATAAATGATCGATAAATACATGAACAGCACAGAGTAATTAAAATGTAAAAATAAAAGTGATGTAAACTTTGCTAAGTAGCATCTGACAACACAGAAGCAGCTGTACACGGGGAGAATTCTGGGCCCAAACACTCCAGCCCCATTTGTTCTCCCTTCCATCACCACCATCCACATCCATCCCTATTTCTCAGTCTTCAGAATCAAATTGTGCCAGAGGCATGATTAATGCCTAAAAATGTTCTTGTATCTTCCAGTGTTCCAAGACA
Organism: Megascapheus bottae; assembly: GCF_031878675.1. Taxonomy (NCBI): domain Eukaryota; kingdom Metazoa; phylum Chordata; class Mammalia; order Rodentia; family Geomyidae; genus Megascapheus; species Megascapheus bottae. The sequence goes on from NC_143527.1 coordinate 32,297,061, forward strand.
GGGCATGTATTGGGTACCTCACAATAGCAGTTACGTTCCTAAGACCTGAGCACAGTGCTGGCAATAGCATGTCTTTCTATTTTAGCTAAACTAGGTGAGAGCAAGGAATGACAGCGAAGGCAGCCTCACTACTATCTGTGTCCTGCTAGGCAGTGGCCCCGTGCTTTTGGCATGGTTGTCCTGTATGCAGCCTTTGTACTGCATCAGCAATGCTGCTAACCCCAGGTTTGTCCATATGCCATTTTCATCCTGATCTTTGCTGCGAATGGAAATGTGTGCAAAGAAGAGTCCTAGAAAATGGTTTGTGAATGCCAAGTGTGTAAATAAAAACACTGGAAAAAGGGAAAAAAGTGATGTAAAATCTTGATTAAACTCTCATTTTAGATTCGATCTGACATGTCAACTAAGACATTGCTCTGGAAAGAAACACAAAATCTCAGAGAAAAAGACTCGAAATTCAAAACTTATTCGAAGTGCCTAAGAAAATAAATGAGTCTATGCTCAAAGCTTGTCTTCAGGTGCATGAGGAAATAAATATCACTTACTAGAGACCGTGTGTGTGTGTGTGTGTGTGTGTGTGTGTGTGTGTGTGTGTATGTGTGTTAGTTCGAGGGCATGAATTCAGGGCTTGGCACTGTCCTTGAGCTTCTTTCGCTCAAGGCTAGCACTCTACCACTTGAGGCACAGCTTCACTTCCAGACTTTCTTTTCTTTTTTTGGGGGGGTGCATTTATTGGAGATATAGCCCAATAGACTCTCTTTCCTAGGTTGGATTCTAACCTAGACATCAGCTCTCAGACTTCTGAGTGGATAGGTTTATAGTGGCATTAACCACCAATACTCAGCTAGAGTCCTCTTAAACTGAAAAGAACATGAGTTTTGGAAACAGAATTCATAAGAACTTCCAGAAAGCTAAAAAAAAAAAAAAAGACTTCCTTACTTGATAAAATAAAAAATCCCCACCATCATATTTTTTGTGAAGCATTTTGGTAAGCATTTTTAGATAAGGCACTGGGTATTATTAAGTACTATTGGGTAAGGCAGTTGTCTACCACTTTCCTGCTGGTGATATCCATGAGGCTCTGCTCATGTTTTACTCTGTAATACATGGATTGAGTACCAAAATCATCTTCATCAGTAAAGATGGTCTATATTTCCTATAGTCATTTATATAGAAGTACACGTTACCTAAAACTGCAGTATTGTTAGTTATTTTCTACTGCAGTCATGAAAGAGCCCTCTTTATTGCATGTTTTCCTTATCACTTATTTCCACCTAAAGAAAAATCCACCTCATATTAGAAGGTAGATTCAAAAGTATTAGAGAGAATCAAGACTATGCCTAAATTTTTCTCTCTTCTTGTGTAATTGACTAAATGACCATGTTTCTAAAGGTAACCCAGCAACTTCTGATGGCACCACTTTTTCATTGTTGTTTTTCAGACAAGAGTTTTGAGTTTAAAAATTTGAGATCAGGCCTGGAGTTTGGTCTAGTGGTAGAGTGCTTGCTTAGCATTCACAAAAACCCAGGTTCAATACCTCTGTACCACATACATAGAAAAAAGCCAGAGTGGTGCTGAGGCTCAAGTGGTAGAGTGCTAGCCTTGAGAAAAGTTCGAAGACAGTGCTCAGGCTCTGAGTCCAAGCCCAGGACTGGCAAAAAATAATTGAGATCAAATACTAAGTGAAATAAGCCAGACCCAAAGGAACATAGGCTCAATGGGTTCCCTTATTTGTAATAATTAGTACACATCTAGGACTCTTCTAGCAGATGATTACAATAGCTCAAAACCTATGAACATAAGGTCATATAGGATGAGACTAAATGAACTCTAGGATATGGAAACAAGAGCTTTATCTTGTGTGAGTGTTGTTCTTAATGTACTTTGTTATTTCTCTTCTCTTTTTTGCCCTTATGGTTAATTTCATGTTTTTACTCTATCTGACTTTGATGTCGGGTATATTGTATATAAATTTATGTTTATTTGAAATATGAAAGGGAAGGGGCAAAACAACATGATTGGGAGGAGGGAAGGGGAGGGAAATGGGGGCAAAAACATGAGAAGGGATAGCAATGTGTGAGAAGTAATGCAACTACTATCTGACAAATGAAACTGTAACCCCTCTATACATTATCCTGACAATTAAAAATAAATTGAGATCAACTCATGTTTCAAAACCGAAACGGCTCCCTGAGTCGGTAATATTATTGTAGCCAAATACCAAACCAGTATATTTGCAAAGGAAACTTAGCCTAATGGTGAGTCTTGAATAATTATTAACACCATATTGCATTCACAGCCTTTCTTAGTGCTTTTGAAAGGGAAGGCACTTACTGAAAAAAAAAAAGAAGAAGAAGAAGAATGAGGACTTCATGGTCATGCCAGTGGGGAGGAGAGGTTTTGCTCATGTCTCAAGAGGCCAGACAGGCAGCACCTAGGGTATGTACCTTGCAAGATGCCTTTCTATAGGATATGTCGGATATGTCCATCACCTAACATTACTTCAATTTCTAGAACTAGAGACAGATCATAGGATGAGTCAAAGTCTCATCTAGTGAAGAGAACCTTACATGGAATTAATCGGAGGTGTTTGATAGTTTATATTGGCAGGAGCTTGAAAAGGAATACTAGAAAACCAACTAGATTATATTTAGTCATTTATTAGAATAATTGCACTTTTCCATTATTAAAATCCAAGATCTTTTATATTTGAACATAGGACCCTGACTTGCGAGATAATTGCAAGTAACAGTGAACAGACTAAACCTGAGCTTCCTGCTGAACAAAGCTAAATAAAATTGAGGTGACAAAATTTCTATGGTATAATTTCTGTGAAGAAACATGAAGATGTACTTTTGATGAATCCAATATGACTTGTTTCCTCTCTTCACATGTTACCAGAAAGGTCCAAAGGACATACTTTTTCCATAGCACTCAAGGGAAGTAAATTCATTGAAATGGACTTCTGAAATTTAATAGGGAATAATGGGACCACAAAAGTGACAGAGGCTGGCAGTTGCAATTAAGCTTTAAAGCCTGAGGCAAGGTGGACATGAACCCCAAGAGGAGAACCAGGGGAAAGCATTGCTTTTTACATTGACTCTTTGGGCTATATGTGTTATATCTAAGGTGACATCTTGCTGCTTTAGAGGTTTTTAAACTCTGTTGCATTTTCAAAGTAAACTTGAAAATTCTGAACTTTGTTGTAGCAGTGCATTATGACACTTTCATTTTGAGCATCTTTGCCCTAGAAAGATAAAGAATCTAGTACTGGCTAAGACATCACAGCAGCTATTGGACTGAAATCTTTAAAAACAACTACCTCCTACCTAGTAGATTTTCATAATTTAATACATTGCATGTCTCATAAAAAATTTACACTGTTGAATCAGGGTTTATCACTTAACCTAGGTTCAGATTTTCTGAAATGAAGCATAGGCCAGAATTCTTTGAAAAAGTACTTGTGTCTTGGACAAAATAATGAATCCTAAACATTTCTCAAAGGGATCTACAATCAGTGACAAAATGACCAAACGTTTTATAAAGCAAGTGATTTCTTGGCTTTCTGAAAGTATAGAGGGTAAAAGACATACACTCCTAGGGCCATAATTTACCTATTTTGTTTCTGTAGACTTTTGGACATTAGGAAGGGATAATTCTTGGCCCTTGGAACTATTTCCTATTTCTAAGTACTAAGTGAAATTGGGAATGGCAGAGATTATTGTCATCTAGAGGACTAGAATTATGAAGATATAGGATTCTTGCCATATCCACATTGACCAGGGCTGAAAATAGATGGTCTTGGAGAAAGCCAGTGAATTATTAGACACATAACCAGAAAATAACTCATTGCAGCTGCTTTTCCAGATGTGATCTCTCTCTTTTTTTTCTTAAGTAAATTAGCACACAATAGACATCTGTTGTACAGCTATTGGTCAAGAAAATATCTTTTCTATTTGTTATTAGAAAATAATAAAGATATTTGATTCACTCTAAAGAGACAGAAATACTATATATGTTCATTTTATCTCAGGACTGTGTCAACTTTCTGTCCATCATGAGGTTATCCACAGAATTGACCTTCAGACAATCCATAAGACATTTTACTGATATACTGCATTTGTGACTATGGCAGGATGCATTTTCCAAAATATAAGTTGGTCAATATTTTAAGAAAATTCTAAAGTGGGATTGTTTTTGATTAAGAAATATAAGATACTCGTGAGTAAGAGAAGATTAGTAAGATTAATCTGCTCTGTGTGCGTGTGTGTGTGTGTGTGTGTGTGTGTGTGCTTGTGTGTGCCAGTCCTCGCCCGTGAACTCATGACTTGGGTGCCATCCCTGAACTTTTGTGCCCATTGAGTCACAGCTCCACTTCTGGCTTTAATGGTGGTTCATTGGGAATAAGAATCTCGAGGATTTTCCTACCTCAATTCGAAGATCTCAGCCTCATGAGTAGCTAGGATTATAGGCTAGAGCCACAAGACTTTAGTTTCAATGTGCTTGCAAAAAATCAATTTGTCAGCGGGGTGTGGCGGCTCACGCCTGTAATCCTAGCTACCCAGGAAGCTGAGATCAGAGTATGGAGGATCGAGGTTCAAAGCCAGCCCAGGCACTAAAGAACATGAGACTCTTTATTTCCTATTTATCACTAGAAAATGGGAAGTGGCTCTGTGGCTCGAAAGGGAGGGTGGTAGCCTTGAGCTGAAGAGTTCAGGGCCAGTGCCTAGGCCCAGAGTTCAAGCCCCACAACTGATAAAAAGAAAATAAATTTTGCTCTTAGGAGAGGACTATTGGTTACAATACATCTCCCTGATACAATGCATTCCGTTGCCCTTCTCCTTGTTCCATTTCTCCTCTGTCCTAAATAAGTAAAGATGTTTGGCATGATTTGGGTGACACATGACTATAGTGAGTCCCACATACTCAAGAAGGGGAAGTGGAAGTAGGAGGATTATAATGGGCTCTTGCAGGTTTGCTAAATCTGCAAATACAGAAATCGTATATATGAAGTCTGTTGAGCATGTTTGAGGATCTGTGTGTGAGTGTGTGTGTGTGTGTGTGTGTGTGTGTGTGTGTGTGTTTAAAATTAGGTTAAGGGGCCAGGAGTTTGGCCTAGTGGTAGAGTGCTTTCACAAAGGCCCGGATTCGACTCCTCAGTGTCATACACACAGAAATAGCAGGAAATGGTGTTGTGGTTCAAATGATAGTGATCTAGCCTTGACAAAGCCCAAGGACAGTACCGAGGCCTGAGTTCAAGCTGCTGGACTGGCAAATAAAAATAAAGAAATGAATAAAATGTAGATTGAACATGTATTTTTTTTAACTTACCATGTTTTTTTTCTTTTTTTTTTTTTTTTTTTTTTTTGCCAGTCCTGGATTTGAGCTTAGGGCCTGAGTACTCTCCTTGGGCTTTCCCAAAGCTAGAGTTCTGCCACTGGAGTCTCAGCACCACTTCTGGCTTTTTTTTTTTTTCTATGTATGTGGTACCGAGGAATCGAACCTAGGTCTTCGTGCATGCTAGACAAGCACTCTACCACAAAGCCAAACTCCTGGCCCCTCTGTCTCTCTTTTACTATGTCTAGTTGTAGGACCAGAATACAAGCCCTTGTACATGATAGGCAAATATTTAATTACTGAATATATTCTAGTTTGCTTTTTCTATTGACCATTATTTCCAGTATATTACCTACTGCCACTGAACTGACCTTCACTTATGTCAAAAAGATACCAACACTACACATGTGAAAAACTGTTATTACAGACATATACCTTCTGAAAATATTTTTACAGTAGATTCCATTTGTGGGCTTGGTCTAGCTCTGGAATCTAGCTTCAGTTTTGTATATTTAAGGATTAGTTAGACAAAATATCTATACTCAGAACTAAGTCACCTATGGGCCATTAGGACCTGTGACAACAGAGTTTCTACCTTATTCCTGAGAATTAATCTTAACAACATTCCTAGTTATTGTTTGATTTTTAAAAATACTGAAAGTCAATCAACATTTTAAATAATCCATGGTATGCTCTTGTTTTGTTGAGATTTTTTTCTTTTTCCTTGATACTGTAAAGGCATTTCCAATGCCATTTTCAGAAAGCAAAACTTCCCACTGTTTCTTGTAGTCTCACTGCTAGGACACAACCCAGAATGTATTCCATTTGTCAGGATTCCACAGAACTGCAAAACTGAGACCTCTTCAATAGTACATTCCAACACCTTGAATTCAGATGACGAGTCCTATCTAAATCTGGAAACATTGTAGTGTATACCCTTTTATTCTGTAATAATTGTTTGAAGGATTTTTTTCATTAAATGTGATGTATGACAGATGTCACTGCCACTTCGATTTTACATTTCTAACTGTCTCTATTTCATATTTTACTGGTGCAGGAAATTCTGTAACAGAAGGGGGAGAAACAGTAATTCTTTAAAAATTCCTTCCAGTGACATTACTAAACCTTTTACAGTTTTTCACACTCTCTTTGATGACAGCTATTGTTCCAGAGTTTTCTATTGTAATAACAGTTCCTCCCTGTGATGTGGCCACTTCTGTAAAGAAAATGCAGTAATACCATGATGCTTCATGACTTTTTTTTTTGTGGTTCTCTGTGGCTCCTTTTGAAACCTCCTTTTTCTCACTCACTCTCTGTCCTGGCAACCTTTCAGTTTGGAGAAAGATCCACTTGTTCAAAATTACCCATATAGCCGTGCGTTGAATTAGTTATAGAGAAAGGATCTCTGTTAAAACTAAAGAGCTTCATGACAGTCACTCTCTGGCCTCCCAGAAAGCTGCATGTAAAACTAAAGATATGAATAAGCTAACAATCTCTTATTAGTATAATTTATGAAATTTGTTTATTCTATAGCCATGCCACTTCTTACAAGGTTGTTTTAAAACTCCGGAATAAAATATTGTGGTATCTAAAATTTACATTGTTTATACAATTCAGATTTCATGTCACAGTATAACCATTCTGAGTGCACTTATTTTTTACAAGGATTCAGTATTTGTATTCAGCGACTCTGGAAAAGAATCCAGCCTTTTTAAAAGAATGTAAAAAGCTATACCTATAGAGTCCCATTTTAAGCTGCCACGATTTTCACGGCTAGATAATAGGGCTTTGAATAAAAGAACTATACAATTAACTCAGTTGTAAATGAAGGTAATTTTTCCCGGGCAGAGTTTGCAATATTTCTAAATACTCCAATTTTTTTTATCATTACTCTTAGGAGTACAGCAAAGACTACTTACCTACTCCTGAATCTTTGTGTTAATTTTCTATTTAGGAAAGCATTAAAATTATTTCCCTGATGTACCTTAAGAATACAGCATCAAAAAAACCTAATATTATGACAAGAACTTTTGAAGAAATCTGAGCTATTTGTTTGCAAAAACCAAAGGCAAAATTATAATTCTTTTATGTCATTAGAAACCATTTCATTAGCTAAAATTGTGTGAACTAAGAACCCTTATGACCCCCAAAGCCTTTATATTTATTTAGTATCTAAATTCCAAGGAAAAATACAAGAATTTACTTAAATCTAAAAGAATCAATCAACACATTTGCTGTATTTTCCACTTCTCAAAAATTATTTAATGGTATTAGTTGTGAATTACACTATATGCACAATTTTATTTAACAAATCATAGGCTAATGGGCCAAGGGTTATTTTGAGCCTAAGTAATACAGTTAAATATATTTCCTCATTTCTTAAATAGCTAGAGTTACTATCTGCAGCACTCATTGGCTTTAGAAAAATAGAGATGAAATGTTTACAGCAGTAAATGGAAACATAAAGGTTTAAAAAAGGCTCCTGTCTATAACTCTAGCTACTCAGAAGGCTGCAATCCACAGGACTCAGGCTCCTGTCAGCTCCTGTTGGAAAGTTCCTGAGACTGTTTCAAAATAACTGTCCAAAGCAGATGCGGTGAGCTAACCCAAGTAGTGGAATACCAGCCAAGCCATCAAAAGCAGAGCAAGCATGAGATCTTAAATTCAAAACCCAGGGCGCACACTCACACACACTATAGTAGTGTGCATTTCAAACTTCAAGTTGTGAATGAAAGTGAAAATACAGTAAGTATGACTAGAGGGTCTTCTTTATATTCCACTGACTACAAAGAGCATGTTTTGTTGTTGTTGTTGTTGTTGTTGTTGGGGTTTTATTGCTGTTTCTACCTGCACTGCTCACGAATAGCTCTAGAATAGATGAGGAAAAGGAGGGGCAGACTGGATGTGTGCACCGGCAGAGAAAGGGCTATCACTGTTGGAACTTGAACTTCCTGACACTCTAGCACCACTGTCAACAGCCTCACAGTACTAGAGTGTAGAAGGAAAAATAACCTAGGCCTGAGTCTTAATCAAGGAAAATGTTGAAGATGGATTCCCAGGGAGCCTGGAGAGCATTCTTCAGCAGGAAGAGAAAGGGGTGCTAATACAGCAATCCCACACGCTCCTAATGAGAAATTAGCAAGGAGTTCAGATATCAAAAATAAACCTTTGCAGAGTAAGCAAAAGAGCAGTCCTGTGAAGTACATGCAAGGATATTGTTTCACTTCACCCCAAATGTTGAGTCTGTGAAAAGCTCTTGATCAAAGGTCTAGTATTATTTTTAAATCAGAAAAAAAGAACATTTCATTTGGATTTGGCATGTTTTTGAGTAAAGGAAGAGAAAAAAAATCTAGCTGGAACTCTTGAACTACCCCATCCCCTTTTTGCTATGATGCACATGTATGGCAGACAAAAGATGGGCAGACATAATTAGGACAATGACAGACTTTCCACCTCGATATTCTTAAAAGGCACATTGAATTTTTTTCTTTATCACATCGGTGTTTAAACTTTATTATTATTTTCTAACTAAATTTAAGGGTTAGGGTTCCCCCATTTAATCTAGAAAGGACATGCTTATCACCATAAGACTTTCTTTACTGCAAAGATATTTTATGAAAAGAGACTGCATGGGGAGATTAATATTAATCCCTAAGGCCCCTTACAGTGTTGCAATACTGATTTTCTACTCCTTTATGAAGTATATTTCCTCTGGAAAACTTAACCAGGCAACAGAAAGTCCCTGATGTCAGACTGCAGACTAATACCTTTGTGGCAAATTCCGAGCAATTTGAAAATGTTTATTTCAGGACTTGGACACTATCGTTGGGCTTTCTCAGAGCTAGAGCTCTACCAATTGAGCCACAGCACCATTTCTGGCTTTTTCTGTGTATGTGGTACCGAGGAATTGAATCCAGAGCTTAATGCTTGCTAGGGAAGCACTTTGCCACTAGGCCATACTCCTGATCCCTAGTTTAACTTTCTTTATTATAATTTTTAAATTAATGGTCCACTTTCAATCCATAAACCAAGGTTTCCTTGCTTCCTTCCTTCCTTCCTTCCTTCCTTCCTTCCTTCCTTCCTTCCTTCCTCCCTCCCTCCCTCCCTTCCTTCCTTCCTTCCTCCTTGGCACAGGTCGAAACTTTCTTAATAAGGACCAAGAATCACAACAAATCAGAGAAAGCCTGGATAAATGGGACTGCATTAAACTGCAGAGATTTTGTATGGCAAAGGACATAGCTAGTAAATTAATTAGGAAGCCTACAGAGTGGGAAAAGGTCTTCACCAACCATACAGCGGACAAAGGCCTCATATCTAAAATATATCAACAGCTCAAAAAATTGAATCACTCCAAAACTAATCTCCAAAGTAACAACAATCCCATTAAAAATGGGCCAAAGACTTAAAGAGAGTCTTCTCTGAAGAAGAAACAAAAATGGCCTATAGACACGTGAAGAAATGCTCAACATCTCTGGTCATATAAGAAATGCAAATCAAAACAACGCTAAGATTCCACCTCACTCCAGTTAGAATGGCCAAGATCAGGAAAACCTGATGGTGCTATGGCTCAGTGGTAGAGCTCTAGCCTGGAGGGAAAGTCCAAGGAATGTGCTCAGACCCCAAGTTCAAACTCCAGGACTGGAAAAAAAAAGAGTGAATTCATTTTTCTGGACTTATAGTCATTCCTCAGTAAGATATAAGGTTGATCTCTAAGTACTGATTTGAAGTGTCTACACAAAGGGCTTCAGTGTCTTGTGGATCTAGGATGCAAAACTCCAAGTTCCCAGGAGGTGTCATCATATATATTGCCCAATATGGACACATTCCCTCTCACAAGTCCAGGTGTACATTTGATGCCTATGGCAAAGATAGGAAGGGGAGTAAAAGAAATATTCCTATTCAGTAGGAGTTGACTTCAGATAATAATATTTTCTTTTAAATGTCATCTCCATATTTTCTCAATTACACCATTTGGAAATGTTATGCATCATTTTCCTTCAATATGGAACATTTTAATAATGAATATTTAATGTCACTCTTTGTCACCCTGATCTTGAGTCGACACAAGATTATTGAAGCCATCATTAAATCAGGTAAGTAATTTAAGCGTAGTACTTTATACTTGCAGTATTTTGTAGAGAAATCTAAAATCCCTTAAGAGTAACTTATGAAGAAATAGCTAAAATGCTTTATTATTCACAATGGGAACCCAGCAAGGGTTATTGTCCTTTAATCTTTTCTACTTTAGTTCTAGTTTGGGTCTGTTCTAGCAAATAGAAAACAATAATGGTAGAAACAGAAAAGTTAATGGCCTGGATGTGTTTCTAATATATAAATAATTGTATATATAAATAAATATATAAATAAATATAACAAAACAACATATTGGAAATAAACTATAACTTGGCAGGGGAGTAGGTAAGAGGAGGGAAAGTGGGAGAAAAATACTGGAGGGAGTAACAATGTTTGCCAAGAAATGTACTCACTGTCTTACATATGTAACTGTAACCCCTATGTACATCACCCTGACAGTAAAATTGAATTTTAGAAAAATAAAATTAATTAAATAAATAAATGTAAAACTACTTACCAACATAGACACTAGTCTCTACAGGATATCTCTTTATCCCTTCAAGGCCATCCTACAGGCTACATTTACCTTATTAGAATCCTTAGAGAAATATCCACAACATAAGTGTACTCTTCCATTTCACACAATTAGATACAACCCTTGGGAAAACTTACTGACCAGTATTGCATCCATTAATCTCAACTATATCTCTTCAAAGGCAAAGGATCCAAGAATTTTCTTCTTTTCCTTGTAAACTACATGTTTTTCTATTAACTTGATATGTTTATCTAAGGGCCTGTTGGTGTTCTGTGGTGATAGATGCCACAGAAACATTTGGGATTTTTTGGACTAATTGGATGACTTTGGTTCCCAGAGCTGTTATCTTGACAACTTTTTTGTTTTGTTTTAAGTGATAAATTCAATTGAAATAAAAATTCTAAAATTAGATAAATTCTGTAAGTCCTCAAATTTAGACTGCAACTAGCAATAAAAGGTATTTTTCCTTGTAAGTTTGAAAATACCACAAGCTTGTAAAATATATTAGAATTTTTTACATATGAGTTGAATGTATCACAGAGAACTAAGTCATTATGTTAGCTATAGATATTGAGTAAAAGGATTTTCCTGCAAAGGTAGAAACCATACCATAAACTCCACATAAATACAAAATAAAGACTGAAGTTGAGAAAACATGTTAACTAGAAATGCAACAAGTGTTAGGTTAAACTTTTTTTGTACAAAAATTTAAGAATTTGGTTTTGGAAGAAAATATTATGTTTTTGATGGTTTAAACATTTAGGAGGGCCATATTGTTATTTTTACACTTACTTGAGGTTTTTAGCCTTCAGTTTTTAAAACATTAACTTGAAAAGCTATAAAAATTTACCTTTGATGATAATTGGTTAGGCACTATCCACTAAAAGAGGGAAACTGGTAGTAACCTCAACTACAGAACTTAGGATGCAAAGGGATCTCTTAAAGGTTTGCGCTGTGCAAACAGCTGGACTGATTTTAAAAGAAAAACACCATGTTCCTTGGGGAAATACTTTTAAGATGTGAGCATTTTCTTCAGTTAGCTTTACTATGTTGTGCTGATCAACTTTCAATAGTTGTTGCTCATCATGTCTGAGGAAGTTGCTTCCCTTTAAGCAGGAGCTATAAGAACTGATATGTGAGAAGGGGTAACAATGTTCAACAAGAAATGTGTTTATTACCTTAATTATGTAACCATAACCCCTCTGTAAAACACTTTTACAATAAAATTAAGATTTTAGAAAAGGCTTCATTTTTACCTCTAGCTATTTCCAGGCAACTTGAGTTGTAATATTTTACTGGCAACCCTCCCTTAGGGTGTGGGTTCCTGTTCACTAGGGTATTTCTCCCCCCAGCCTGTTGATGGTGCTGTGGTTCCTGCAGTATGTGCAAAAGCTGCCCTGAGATCAACTTACCAACAGCCAAAGCGGAAGAGAAAAAGATGTAATGTTGGTCTCAAATTTGGTTCTCATTCTCATATAAATTCTCCAATTTGGACACAGTCTTTTAGAACATTAACTTTGTTTGTTAATTTATTTTGGTTCCAGGCTTCAAATCAAGGCCTGGGAGCTACCCCTGAGCTTTTTTCTTTATTTTTCTGAAGGCTAGAGCTATTCCAATTGAGGCACAGATCCACTTCCAGCATTTTAGTAGTTAATTGGAGATAATAGTCCCATAAACTTTCCTGCCCAGGAAAGCTTTGTACCATGGTCTTCAGATCTCAATATCCTGAGCAGCTAGCATTACAAGCCTGAGCCACAGACACTCAGCTATAGAATATTAACTCTTCTGTTTTAAAAATATTTTCTGCATAAATAAAACTTGTCTTTTCCATCCCCCAAGTTAATTAAATAGATGGCGTTTTAAGAAAAACTGGATGATCCACACAGATACATTAGAACACATTTCTTTTTTTTATATATTTTTATTTTTTTTTATTTTTTAATTTTTTTAATTGTAATTAGTAAAAGGGTTACATGATATTTGCCAGATAGAAGGTGCATTAATTCACATACATTGATACCCTTTCACATGTCTTGGTACCCATTTCCCTCCCCCCCCCCGTACCCCCCACCCGTCCTGGTTTTCCCCCCTTTCCCTATCAAATTTCAAATATCCAAATACAAATAAATTCAATATATCAGATAACAAAGTGAGATCCTATAACAATATGAGATAACCAAGGGACAGCAAAGGAGATGAGAGACAACATAGTACATTAAGGACAACAATCATTCATTATATGGATTTTGTTTCACTATCCTGGAGGTCCTTTCAACTAGCTTCACATTATATGTCCTTATGTATCAAGATTTTGCTCTATTGCAAATCTCTGCTAGTAGAGCCCAAGGTTTCTACTGATTATGACGAATGAGGGAAACCATTGAGCCTAAGTTCCTTTGAGTCTGGCTTACTTCACTTAATATGATTTTTTCTAAGTCTTTCCATTTCCTAACAAATGGGGCGATGTCATTCTTTCTGACAGCAGCATAGAATTCCATTGTGTACAAATACCACAACTTGTTGATCCACTCATCAACTGAGGGACATCTAGGTTGGTTCCATATCTTTGCTATGGTGAATAGTGCTGCAATGAACATTGTTGTGCTAGTGGGTTTAGTATGTCCTTGTTTCTGGATGGTTGGGTAAATGCCAAGTAGTGGAATTGCTGGGTCATAGGGGAGTTCTATGTTTAGCCTTTTGAGGCACTGCCACACTGCTTTCCATAGTGGTTGGACGAGTTTGCACTCCCACCAACAGTGTAGTAGTGATCCCTCCTGGCCACATCCCCTCCAGTATCTGTTGTCATTCGTTTTCCTGATCCTGGCCATTCTAATTGGAGTGAGGTGGAATCTTAGAGTTGTTTTGATTTGCATTTCTTTTATGACCAGAGATGTTGAGCATTTCTTCATGTGTCTATAGGCCATTTTTGTTTCTTCTTCAGAGAAGACTCTCTTTAAGTCTTTGGCCCATTTTTTAATGGGATGGTTGTTACTTTGGAGGTTAGTTTTGGAGTGATTCAATTTTTTAAGTTGTTGATATATTTTAGATATGAGGCCTTTGTTCGTTGTTTGGTTGGTGAAGATCTTCTCCCACTCTGTAGGCTTCCTGATTAGTTTACTAGCTATGTCCTTTGCCATGCAAAAGCTCTGCAGTTTAATGCAGTCCCACTTATCCAGCCTTTCTCTGATTTGTTGTGATTCTTGGTCCTTATTAAGAAAGTTTCGACCTGTGCCAAGGAGGCCTTAGTGTATCTCCTATTCCTTCCTGTAGAGTTTTCAGTGTGTCAGCTTTTACCTCCAGGTCTTTGATCCATTTGGAGTTAATTCTAGTGCAAGGTGACAAAGAAGGATCCAGCTTTAGTTTTCTGCAGGTGCTTAACCAGTTCTGCCAGCACAACTTGTTGAAGAGGCTGTCTTTCTTCCATTCTATTTTTTTGGCTCCCTTGTCAAAGATTAGGTGGCCATAGGTCTGTGGTTTAATATCTGGGTCCTCAGTTCTATTCCATTGGTCCTCAGGCCTGTTCCTATGCCAGTACCAAGCTGTTTTGATAATTATAGCTCTGTAATAGAGTCTAAAGTTTGGAATTGAAATTCCTCCAGCTGTTCTTTCTGCTAAGAAGTGTTTTTGCTATACGGGGTCTTTTATTATTCCATATGAAATTTTGGATTGCCTCTTCTATTTCTTTAAAGAATGACATTGGGATGTTGATGGGTATTGCATTGAATTTGTAGATAGCTCTTGGCAAGATTGTTATTCAGAACACATTTCTTACAATATTATTTAAAAAGCAAAGTTCTGATGAGCATTGACAGATTCCGCCCCCTCATCCCATATTGGAACTCAGGGCCTCAACTTGCTTGCTTTGCCTGCTCAGTTGACCACCCTTGTAGCCTATTAATTTTTTTTTTTTGGCGGTTGTGGGGCTTGAACTCTTGGCTTGGGCACTGTTCCTGAGCTCTCTCAGCTCAAGGTTAGTGTTCTACCACTTGAGCCGCAGCACCACTTCCGGCTTTCTGGTGTTTAATTGGGGATAAGGGTCTCGCAGACTTTTGTTTTGGGCTGGCTTTGAACCCTTATCCTCAAATCTCAGCATCCTGAGTACATCCTGATTACTGGCATGAGCCACCAGTGCCCAGCTAGCCTAGTTAATTTCAAATGGAGCCAGGAACCTTTTTTCCCCAAATGGCTGGTTTTGAGCCATAGCCTCTGGATTTCAGCCTGCTAAGTAGGTAGTATTATAAATGCGAGCAACTAGCAACAGGCAGTGACTGAATTTTATACATCTATGAAGTGTATCCTGATAGCTAAATCGTTCAAATGAATCCTAGCATTGCACTTTCAAGCTTAAAATCATCACAGATAAAAATACCTATAAAGAGAAGGGACTCTATACTGATGAATAATAAGATATAATATTCAACTACATAAGACATCAAATGAATTATAGAAGGTCCATATTAAGTGAAAGTGAAGAACAGCTAATTATTAAATCATGATTCTCAACAGCAGAGTTATATAGAAAGAAGGAATCGCTTCTCTACTAAGAACATACCATACTGTTTGGGGCACGTCATATAAAGTCATATATTGATGCACACACATGAATATATAATGAGCCTCCCTCAATGAGAGTTAATATTACTAGAGTTACTATTATTACTATTACTAGTAATTATATATAGTATGAAAAAATGTGCATACTATAAAAAGAACAAAATAATGAATATAATTGTACCAGTAGTGTAGTTTCAGGGAATTCCTTTCCCTTCTTTATGAATTCCAGATATGAATTACAAATATTGTCAACTTACATTTCTTACTGTTTATTGGCAACATAAATCTATCCATATTATGTAGACAGGTACTTCATTCTGGATTGATTTAGTTAGTGCAAATTCAAATGGAACATATTAAGGAGAATGGACCCCTATGGATTACTTCAACATATCTAAAATGTTGGAAAAGGTTTCCATAAGGACAATTAGGTTATGTTAAAGAAAAAAAGCATTTAGAACTCCTTTTAAAATGCTGAAAATTTTAGGGATTCAGATAGTAATTTAGGATCTGGTAATTTGTGGAGATGACACTATTTCTATGAGAACATGAAAATTTGAATAGAGTCTTTTTCACAATCTTCTCAAAGGGCCGGGTTCCCAGGAGATTTCTAAGCTAAAAGCCCATCAAGCTTCTATCACTGACCTGCGCTTTGTTGAAAGCAATGTGTATCTCATCCTTGGGAAGGGGTAAACAACCAACTCAGACAGGGAAAAACAGAGTTGGCAGTCATTCAGCCTCCAGAAAATTGCACAGGGCGCCTTCTTTCTCCTTAGTCAAGGAATAAATCACAGATAAAACGTTGGCAGAAGTAAATAAGATGAAGCCACCAGCAGAGTGCAGTGTGGCTTGAGCCAGATTCAGTGGAGATTTCTTGGGCAATTGGTTCCCAGGGCAAGAGTTCCAGTTGTAGAAGTGGAAGAGGCAACTGGTAAAATCAGAGAGTCACGCCTCTGTTTCAAAGATAGGAAAAAGCAGAGGTTAGAGTAAGTTCAGCTAAGAAATCTTAAAGACTTGGAACCATGATACAGGCAAATGGAAGCAAGGACTGGGTGGCATGTTAAAACCCTGGAAGGTCAAATGAAATGCTTCAGAGGCCACAAAATCCTCTCCCCCAAGAACTTGGATGTAAGTGACAGAAACAAGAACAAACTCCGTAAGAAAAATAACACTGAAAAAAACTGAGCTACTGCAGGAAACAAGAAAAAAAAACAACTCTTGCAATAGACAAAAAGAGACTCTTACATTCATATAGAAAAAAGCAATTTTCTATCAAAGAAATTATTGGAGAATCACCAAAAGCTCTTGGTATTCAAAACTATCAAATTCTCAACAAAAGCCTGGAAGAGTTAAAGAGATCTCTCAGAAAGAGAAAGCATTCTAGTATTTTTAGATATTCTTAGGAAATGGTTTTCAAAGACTTGTTTGCCAGTGTTGATGGAGACAATCTTATTTCTAATGCTGTTAGGACTGCCATTTGCTGAAGCAGCCCTTTTAGAACTGAGAAGAAGGACTCTCATTCCTCATAAACATCTCTTGAGAAACTTTCTAACTTATCAAGCATTGTGCTAATGGGAGAGGTCAGAGTGACCTTCACAGGCAGAACTGTTACACATTAGTTGTCTTGTTTGGTGGATCTTCTTATCAGTTTTGAATGCCTTAGGTCTGTCCCCAAGTTCTACCTCAAACTCCACTTCCTGTTTTCCTGTGCAACTAACTTGAAAAAACAGGACAATTAGTTTTGATCACTAAGATTATGATCTCCATGTTCTCCCCAGTATCTATACTTTGTCACTTGTATTCTATCCATATCACGATCTCCTTCCCAGACCATGAACAGAATATTCAGAGACCTCTTCCCTCAAGTTCAAACTGCCTGTATCCCAGCTAGTCTTCAAGAGTTTCAAATTTCATTTAGGTTGAACAAACAGTTTTCTATACAGACACAAGTTTGGTATTGCCTGCCATACAAACTTTAGGAATGAGAATATTCCCATCATCACTTGCAAGTATGTCCTTGAAAACCATTTCTCTAGGTTGACTCATGCTAATATCTACCCCCTCCCCAGAAAATGCATCACTCCAATAATGACTCAGCTCTTTTGACCTACAAAACAGAGAAAGGATCACAGTGACATACATGTTCTTTAATAAAATTAAATGCTGATTTTTTTTTACATTCACTGTTTAAAATCTGGCATCTTTACATAGATAGTACTACAATATAAGGAAGAAGTATAATGTATGAACGACCGTGATATGTTTAATGATATAATTTTTCGAACCATCTATGAATGTTGCCTTTGTGATGTGAAGGATAAATATGTTCCTCTTAGAATTTGCAGGTAAGTGGGAGAAAAGAAGAATAATTTAATAAATACTTAGTGGCTTATTATGCTCATTGTTAAAATGTGGCTTAATTTGAGATGCATGACAATTGTTCCTTTTATAGTTGAATCCACCCTCTTAAAAAAATAACATGTCTTCATCTACAACATCTCTGTAAAGGACTAAATTACTTTCACTGTCATTTTCTTAGCTTTTTCAGCATTCTCATAAAGAAAAAATGACATTATTTTTGTTCTATAACTAATATATATGTATATACAGAAATTGAGTGGAATGTCTAAGATTCTTGAACTAGTCAGAACTCTGAGAGGAGAAGGCTAATCTTTTGAATATAAGCCAATACTTTCATCGACTGACTCAATTTTCATTGGAGGAAAAGAGTGTGGTCTCTCTAAGTTCAGACACTAAATATGTTTTACTATCTTCTAAACACTGACATATTTATTTCAGATATTTCCTGAAGGCAGATCTTACTTTTAAAAGGACACAAGGGCAAACGTTTGGCACAGCTAAACATTACAGAAGTCTTCAGTGTGATTTGTCTCATTTCCTCAAGACCTGCTCATCTTGAAAATAGGCCTCAGGCTTTTATGTGATCTGAAGTGCTGACATTACTCAGTCAATACTCATACTTCTAGTGCAGAAGGAAGTTTTCTGGGAAATCATGGATATTGTATTTTCCTGAATGTAGCTCATTTTAGAACAGGAATTGTGAGATCAGAAATCTGACTCTTGCAGAACAATGGTGGAGTGGCTCAAAAAACAGTAAAAGTCAAGTTGCCAGGAGAAAGAGTCTAAGTGAAATAGATTTTCCTGATTTATTTTTGTTTTGTTAATTCTTGAGGTCATTACTTCAAAATGAGTTTGTTTTGCAATATATAAACCAATCAATGTATTTATAGTGTATATATTGATTTCTAGGAATATTTTCTTATGCTCAAACTTGTTTGGAGCATATTATAAAGCCATCAGTTTTAAAATTTCTTAATCAATGTACCAATTTTTAACTGTATGTTAAAGATCTTATGTTGTTCTCTGAAATTTGAGCAATCAAAATGAAGTTATACTTTAATAGTTCAGTTATAGAGTTTGGGCATATGGTTTACCCATGTAAGGCCAGCAATTCAAAAGTGGAAGCAGGGGATCATGGTGAGAGGCTAGCCTTGGCAAAAGTGTAAGGCCCTAACTGAAAATTATACCAAAACAAAAAGTGATTGACTCAAGTGATAAAGTACTTGCCAGCAAGCAAGAAGCCCCAAATACTGCTGTTCTTGTTATTATTTATATCTTATGAATATGATAACCACTAATAATAAATCTAACAATTATTATAAATATTGTTGTGGTTGATGTGGACAAATGGGAGGGGAGGAATGCAGAAGCTTTACTGAGACACTTAAATATCTCTGCTTGGGATCCTCTATGGAAATCAGTATATTAAATACATAAATTAAATGCTCAGGCTCAGCTGTGTTCCACTGGGCTCCTATAAGGATTTTTTTAAAATATTGGTGCTGTTCACATTTTGAAAACAAGGAAACAGAGCTTTAAGAAATGTTTTATTACAGACATGATACCAATTTTCTCTGAGTCTACTGTCTTCAGCCTATCTTGTTGCACTGTAGAATTTGGATTCTTTTCCTCTTCATCCCTCTCTCTCTCCTCCACCTTATGTACTTATGAATAAGAAAATAGGATTCAGCAAGAGATGTACTGCATATACTCTCAGTGGTTAAATATGACAATGGAACTGAAAATTTCATATTGCCTAGTAATGTTTTACTTATTATAATTTGATATAGACATGAACAAACCTGCTACTATTTCTCTTATTTAAGTTAAACATATAGTCACATACAGTATATAATACCTGATAATGATAATAAACAATAGTTTTTTATTTATATAAAAAAGAAATGTTTTATTACATAGATTAATATGATTCTATGGCATACAAACCCTCAGCCTAATTTTAATTATGTTCTAAAATCTAAATGCCAGTGATTGTATACAGAGATTCCCTTCTTGAATACTTGTTTGTTAAACACATCATTTGAAATAATTTTTACATTTATGTAAAAATCAATGTTAATAAATTCCTTAATAAAAAAAAGAAATGTTAAGACACATAATCAAAGACATAGAATCCAAAGGTCTACTTGAATCCATAGGTCTGCTTGAATCTAAAGTCTCATGTGTCTCTTGTATTCGCTTACCTTCTGGAAAAGATTTCCTTCTGGGTGTGGGTGGGGGAGTGGAGGGGATGGGTCAGGTACCTTGTAATGCAGAGGCCACTTACAAACCACCTCCCTCTGCTGAGCTGCACTTAGGCAAATTTCAAGCCTATTTACTTGATATATGTACTTCAAGTTACTTACTTCTTGGTGTTTCCCATGAAGATTCTTAGTTTAATTTTCACATATTGGGGAAGGGCGGCAGGGAGTAAATAATATCCGCAGGCAAACAGGAATTTTTCCTCCAATTTTGGAAGATTTCATTGCTTCTCTGGTTGAGAATCAGATGAACAGCTGGCTTGTATTTACCAGTCACATTGTACCAAAAAGATGGATCTTCAAATTCCAGAATCATGCCATATTAGGCAGGATAATGATATTAAGAAAAGCACTTGAGAACCCATATATTTGCATTTTTTCTATTTCTTTTATACCTCTAACTTGGCCCTTGCAATTGAATTCCCTAATGTTAATGGCAAACTAAAGAATAAGTTAAAAAAAAAGTTAAGTATCTCTAGAAAGAAGAGAATTTGGCTCCTATTCTATATTCCCTACCTGCCCAGCTGGCTTCTTTGCAATATCTTTGAAGCTTCTGGAGCACCTCACTACAAAATGAAGGGTTGCATAGACCATTTCTGAAGTTATACTTAGACCATTCAATAATTTAATGAGAGAGAAAGCAGGTCACCATTAAGGGAGAATCGAAGGTACTTTGTAAGGGACAGGGCAATCCTAATGTTCCCCGAAGAGGGGAAGTGAAGGAATAGAGTTTTCATTCAGTGTTAGGGAAGAACTCTCTGCTGGGTGTCAGCAACACAGGCAAATAAATGTAGGTGGTGTCAAAGTTATCTCTGTTGGAGATGTATGGAGGAGAGCAGGCTGCAGACCAAACTACTGGTAAGCACTTGTTTCTAAAGTGAGGACCTTTTGTTCAAACACCCACTTGATCTATCTGTACAATTAGCATCTTTTGTCTGAGAAAACAGGGCAAAAAAAAAAAAAGATTCTATATTGCCATTCTGTTTAAAAATGAATCATGACATCTACATAGTTTATCTTGTAGGTCACCATTGAATTCAGTCTGTACTGCTCGATACACATTCACATTTGCAGTTCTCTTGTAGAAAATCAGCATCCCAGGGCTGGGAGTTTGGCCTAGTGGTAGAATGCTTGCCTAGCATGCAGATTCCTTGGTACCACATACATAGAAAAAAGCCGGAAGTGGTGCTGAGGCTCAATTGTAGAGCTCTAGCCTTGAGAAAACCCAAGGACAGTGCACAGGCCCTGAGCTCAAGCCCAGGACTGGCAAAAGAAAAGAAAAGAAAAGAAAATTAGCATCCCACTGCTTAAAAGTCAATGGTTAGATTATGTGCTTATTTATGCATGTATTTATTTATGCTAGTATTAGGGCTTGAACTAAGAGCTTTCGTGTTCAAGACAGGCACTCTGCCTCTTGAGCCACTTCATCGCTCCCAGCTTTTTGATAGTTAATTGGAAATAAGATTCTCATGGACTCTCTTTCCCTGGCGGGCTTCAAACACCAATCCTCAAATCTTAGCCTTTTGAGTAGCTAGGATTAAAAGCATGAGCCACAGGCACCCGGTTAGATTGCATTTTTAATATAAAGTAGGGCTAGAATTAATTCATACTATTTTTTTCCTGTTTTCTTCTTCCCCACCTCCAATACCAACTGGCTATTTCAGTATCAACAAGCAAGGCCCCTCTATTTCTGAAGAGCTACTGGTTCTATTGGCTCAAGCAACACCAATCTTGTAGATAAGCCATGTTTTGAGATGGGACTGAAAAGTTGAGGGTGTGATTGGACACTTCCTTATAAAAATGAATAACTCCATATGACATCGGATATAATGTTGTGCAAGCAATTATGTGCTAGATGTCACAGTCAACACAATATCTACTTTATTGTCAAATAGAAGCACACAATCTTCAAGAACATGTTCTTTGGCCAGTCTATTCTTTCAAATGTTGATAGATTTACCTGACCATATGAACAGAGTAAAACCAGAAAAGAACCCAAAACAATTCACAGCCATGGAAATGTGACAGGCGTGCTGCAAACAGACTTTTTTTTTTTTTAACAATGCTGGAAGGTGCTTATCTGAATGATCAAAAACTATTAAAATCAGAGAAATAGCTGATAAGACAGGTAATCTGAAGTATATTTTGGAATCCTATGATTAGAGCAGAATTTATAGAGGACATGATGTTTAAACTTTCAAGCTAATCACACTATCAAGGAGCAGTTTCTCATGCTAAATTTTGCTGTACAAAATGACAATAAACATAAATGGCCACAACTGGGAGGATTTAGGGTATCCCTAGCCCCCAAATACAAGATCACCGCTTAACTTTAAGGCATGGTAATGAGCTCCATAAATCCCATTTCTCACAATTGCAAGCATATCCCTGTACAGCTATTTATCCTACTCTTATGCATGGCTCCCTGAGAATAGATGTTCCAGACTCATTATTGCAAAGATAACTTTTAGGCTATTATCAGTAGTGTGACAATAATATCTAGCAAAAGGAATGGGAGAGAAAAAATAGTTCTCATGAGTACATTAGCTAAATCCTTCATTTCATCTTTTAAATTTAATAAACATAACCTTTCTTATTATTTTGAGAAGAAATTCATGGAGAAAAATTTCACTTTCATAAAAATGGCCTACAATATGATGTTTTAATTACAATTGAATAAAGTTCCTAATTAATATTAAAATTTTAAAAGCCTCACCAGCTATAGTATATTATTAAAAGCTGTATCAGTTATGTAGAAGTCACTAGTACTTGATTTCCGATGTTATCATCAGATTCTTAAATGATCAAGGTCTCCAAACTCAAATTCAAATAATATTAGCATTTCATTTGCTCCAAGACTAGGAATCAGCACAAAAACAAGAATATGTTCATTTATTGCAAGTAAAACCACCTATCTCCCAAGTGTTAAAATCCTTACATAAAGGAGACATTTTATTTACCTTGAAAATCTTCAGGAAAATATGAAAGTTCCAGAAAAATCATTACCACATCAGAATCAACAGCCCCTCTACCCCACCTTCTGTCTAGAATGAAACTTGTGAAGTCTCTCATTTTTTATGTAGTCTTCTAAATCCATGTCCTAAAGAAAACCCACATCCTTGACTTACTGCAAACTCTTTATCATCATCATTTTTATCTTTTCCATCAACCATGTATCTGCCTATCTCTGTGTCTCTGTCTCTCTCCTGTTGGAGACGGTGCAGGAAGGAGTTAAAAGTCGTTGAAATTGTTTGCCCAGAATACCATGCAGGGGTAAAGACCTAAACTGATTCATTTCAAATTAAAAACAAAGAAGCACAGCACACAGTCCCCAACTCCGAGACCAGAGAAAAGCAAGTAAAACCAAAATACAAAAACTTGAGCTGTTCCAGTACATTGCAAGGGTAGGGGCTGGAGTGGTCTGGGCGCCTACGATCAAGCCAGGCCTCCATCTCTCTTCCCCTGCCAGCAGGTTGCTCTTGGCAAACGCCTGGGACAGTGGCCAAGTATTAGTTTGCCCCAGCCTGGAAAAAAATATTAATTTATCTGGAAAGAATAAGAAAAAAATAGAGCAGCAGGCTTTAGAGGTACTAACCAGTCATCCTCCCTCTCCCAATTCCATTCTCCCTGCTTCCCCCACCAGGGACTAAAGATGAACCCGCCCTGCCACCTATCAAGTTCCCTTTGCAAGTTCTCTTATTTTCTGCAACCCTTGCACCTGCTCAGTACACCCCAGCCATCTGTCCGGCGGACTCCATAGCCCCCCCCCACCCACCGCAGGTTGCAGCCATAAATGAATAAATAAATAAATAAATACACACACACGCACACTAAGGGCGCTTCAGAAGGGCGGGGGCGGGCGGCTGCTGCGGATCCGGCCCGCAACCGCCGCAGCTTGGTGGCCTCCCATTGGCCGCGACGCCGGCGGGGGCTCAGCGGAGGAGGGAGGTAGGGGCGAGGGCGGCGGCGGCGGCGGGGAGGGGACCGGCGCGGGGAGCGTGGCCGCCGCGCAGCCTGGAAGTGCGTGCGGGCAAACGCGGGAGAGCGGCGGCGGCGGTGGTGGAGGCTCGCCCTGGACGCGCCGGCGGAGGCCGAGCTCGGGGTGCGCAGGCAGCGGGCGGCTGTGGGGGTGACGCGCTCCAGTGAGTGGCGCCTGGCAAGGGTTGGCGGACGGGTGCCAGTGGCGCGTAGGCAAGTCCCGGGGCGGCCGCAGCCAGGGCTGCGCGGGACGAAGCTACCGCGCGGGATCCTGGCTTCCTCTCCCCGGCAGGGTCAAGGCCAGGCAACAGTCTCCAAGTGGCTCAGGAGCAGCCTAGAAGCCGCCCCGTAACCCCTACGCAGCGGACGCAGAGGCGGCCGGGCTACTGCCCTTTGTGGGCGCAGCGCGCACGACTCCGAGCGCCCTCCCCGTGGCGCTCTTCCCCGGCATCTTCCTTAGCGCCGTGCGGCCCTGGAGTGGAGGCCGGGAGGAAGCAAACCCCAGAGCTTGAAAGAAAGCTCGCCCTGAGGAGCTCCCGGAGAGCGCCATCCGCTCCGTCTCCACCTCCGCATCCTACCCCGGCCACGGTCCCCGCCGCTGCATCCCTCGCGGCTTCCGCTGCGCTCGGGGCTGGGGCACCGCCGCCTGCGCTGCTACCGCGGCCGCCCCCGCACACACACACGCACACGGACACACGCACACGGGCGCCCGCGCGCGCACACACACACGCACACGCACACACGCGAATTCCCGCCCTTCTCCCCCGCCCCCTCCCCGCCTCCTCCCCAGCTCCTTGATCTCCCGGTCTGTTTTATTACTCCTGGTGCGAGTCCCGCGGACTCGGCGGCCCGCTATTTGTCATCAGCTCGCTCTCCATTGGTGGGGAGAGGAGGCCGAGGAGAAGGGGGTGGGGTGGGGAGAGGAAGGGAAAGGGGTGGAAACTGCCTGGAGCCGTCTCTTCGCGCTGCTGTTGGTGCTGCCGCTGCCTCCGCCACCACCACCACCGCCGCCGCCGCCTCCGGCTCCTCGCTCGGCCTCTCTCCGCCTCCATGTGCCGGATAGCGGGAGCGCCGCGGACCCTGCTGCCGCTCCTGGCGGCCCTGCTTCAGGTAACGCGGAGGTCTCCGCGGGCCGGGCTGCGGGCGGGGTGGGGCGGACGGCGCCGGGTCCCTTTGTTCCCCGCGCCGCTGCGGGGCCCGGCTGCGCACCCGGGAAGGGAGGTGCAGCACCGCGCGGCCGGGAAACTGCGCAGGCACGAGGCTCCGGCCGAGTGCGGAGTACTGCCGGCCAGGGCCGGCTGGGTCTGGCGGCGCTTCCTCCAGCGGGGGACTGCATCACCGGTTCCCCCTGCCCGGCCCATCCTGCTCTTGTTCGCTTACGGGGGTGGCCCCCGGCGAGCTCGCAGGGGTGGGGGGGGGCATGTCCCCAAGGCAGCGCCAAGGCTGTGGCAGGATAACTCCCAGGTTTTCTTTTTCTTTCCTTTTTTTCCCCCCTGCAGTTTGCTATGTGCTTCTCGCCCCTTGTGTTACACTTTGATTTTTTTGTTGTTGTTCACTTGGGTTTATTTATATATTTATTTCCCTGGGATGGGTCCTGAGTTTGCAGGAGGAATTCTCACTCTAGCGTCTTAGTTACGGGACTTGCCTCCACCCTACCCCACCCTGCCCTGTCACCCGCGCGCCTCCCGCTGCTCCTGGGCTCGGCTGTCCTTTTGTCTTCACGCCAGCCCGGAGTTTGCCTTATCTCTCTGTATTTTTCTTTCTTTCTTTCTTTCGTCTTCTCTCGATCTGACGATTTTCTACATAGATCCCACCTGGAAAAGCTTTGATCCCCAGTCCCAAGGAGAGTCCGCCCGCCGGTGCCAGGGCTCTGAGCCCCTGGTGGTAATCTCCACTAGCTACCCAGTCGGCCAAGCGGGGAGAAGTTCTGCCACAGGGGATTTATTTCTCTTTCTCCCGCTCTGTCCCGCTGCCATGCCCGGAGTGGGTCTCGGGGGCGCATTCGCTCGAGTCCTCCCCACTTTGCACTCCAGAGAAAGGAGAGAGAGCGAGAGAGCGAGCCAGAGAGAGAGAGAGAGAGCGCCAGCCTTTTCTTGGACTTTGTGGGAGGCTCTTCTCTTGCTGGAAGCACCTGCTCAGGGCAGATCACAGGCTTTCTCTCCATTCCGTGTCACGTCGGCCCCTCCGCCCTTGCTCCGTGCCCAACTTTCTCGCTGTATCCCCTCCCCTCCCCCAGAGAGGCCCCGCCGCACAGCCTCTGCGGCGGCCGTAACCCTCCCGGTGAGCCGGGGTCCGCGGTGGGGTCGGTGGAAGCCGCGGAGCAGCGGTGTGGGCCGCCCTTGCCCCGCGGGGCAGGGAGATCTGCGGTGGAGCCCGGTGCGCGCCGCCCTGGGGAGGAGAGGGAGGTCAGCGAGGTGGCAGCCCCGACAAGTGCGGGCGCGGCTCGGAAGTGCCACCTCGCCGGAGGGTGGGGGGGCTGGGAGTGGGAGGTGGGGACAGATGGTGCGGATCGCCTCTCCACCCACTCCCCACCCCCTCCTATGCCAGTGGTCTTCACGGGTCAGGGCCTGGCACACTTGGGGAGGCTGTGGGTGCCGGGGCAAATCGGAGCCGGCGCCCGCGGTCTCTCCCGCCCCCCCCCACCCCCGCCACCGCCTCCCCCTAGAGGGGTGTGGGCCGCGGCGAGCCGCGCTGAGCCCTGTCCATGGTGCGCCATGGCGCGGCGCGCCTGCCTGGCCTGAGTCGGCTTTCTCTCTCTCTCTGCCTCTGGGGTTGCCCTCTTCCACTTTGTGGCTCTTTTTCTTAGCTCTAGCTCCTAGGCCGCCTGCGTCCGGTCCTTCTCTTTCCCTTTCTTAGGTTTCTCCTTTTGTTCTTGGCTCTCCTGCTGGTCTTTTCTCGTCCCCCTTTTCCCCCCTCACCCGCCACCCCCCTCCACCCCCACCCTTACTCTTTCCTGACTCTGGGATTCCCGAACTATTAGACTAGACATTTTTTTGGTCTCTGCAGTTTTGGGGGAGTGGATGGAATTCTTTCTAACTTGGAGGAGGGGACCTGCCAGTCACTCGCTAACAAAAGTACCTCCTGTTATAAAACCACCCTTTCTTCTCCCAGGCGCACACTCCTCATTCTTCCTCCTCCTGTCACTTCATTTGTTGTTTCTTCTTTATAAAATGGGGTTTTTGAAAGAGGTTAGGCTGCTGGAGAAGGAGAGGGGGTTGGGGGTGGGAGACACTTCTCCCAGTGTTTGAAGTTAGGAGGAAGACCAGACAAACTTAAGGAATCCTATGTGCATTACATTTTAACAAAGGAGATGTTATATAAATCCAGAAGCAGTGTTTAGAGGCATTCTGTTTGTACGTCCTTGAATGGTATTTCTTACAGACAGTAAGTCCTCAGAGTGTGAGTCTAGCAGTAAAGGTCCATTTCACCAAATTTGAATCCAAATGTAAGTTCTAATCAACAACCTTGAAGTCTCAAGTTAGGGCAGGAGGCCACATTGGTTGGTGAGAGTGTGAAGGAAGGTGTTAATTGTGACCATCTTTTTTTAAGCATGCTTTATGGGGGGAGACTTCTTAATAAACATGAGCAAACATGCGAATTATTTCCCGTGCGTGTTTCTCTTATGTTGGAATTGACTTTTATAAACCTTCGCAGAAGAGGACTTTATAACTGTCGTGGAAGTTACCGGTTCCTCCTGTAATTCATGAGTGCAAGTGAAGCAGTAACATGGGGTGACCTGGAAGGTCATTAGGAGAGAGAATCAGGGCAGTTTATGCATGGTGAATTACAGGGTTAAGTGCACCTTGTGGATTGTCCAACCGAGATTAGAAATGAGTTTCAGCTAATGGTCTGCTTTCATCTCCTGCACAACAAAGACCTAGCTATCTGCAAGGTGAATGAATAGTGAACGTGGGTCCTCTGCAGTCATCTGCTATTAAAAGTGTGTGTGTGTGTGTGTTTGTGTGTGTTTCTCTCAGTCCAGACTAAGCAACCAAGGTTTAAGAGAATGTGCGTTATTTGCACAGATACAGAGCAACCTTGTTTTCTTTTCAGACCAGTTAAACATAATCAAATGTACAGAGAATTCCTCTTAATTGTTAACTGTGAAGTCCATGTTCCAGCTTTACTTTTGAAATACTCTTTATTTGTTTATTCTTTTACCTTGGCTTATATAATGCTAATTTATATAATTCTAACAAATTTTGCATGATTTTAACTTAAAACCTTACAAAAGTTTAACATTAGAATATATATATATATTTAACAAAGATCACAGCAAAAGACCAGAAAACTCTTTTGTTCTCTACTTCACATCTTCATTGCATAGCCTGTTCTTCTAATTTAAATACATTTGAATGACTTACATCAAGTTAAGGATAATTTAATGTTCATAAATTGTAAAATTTGTAGTTTCTTAGCCTGATCACATAGCTCCCATGTTTCCACTCTACATTTGAACCTTGGGGGAAAAAAAGCATGAACTATACATATTCTTCAATGATGTGTTAATATTGAACACATAAGTTGTAGAAAAGAAAGCAGCTTTGTTTTAGGAAATGAAAAAAATCTAAGCTTTAATAATCAACTTAAGTATAAAATGTATATTTCTTTACTTGACTTTTCACGAGTCTGTAAATTAAGTTTTTGTGAGGTATAACAAGGGCTTACTAAGTTGGTTTGTGGACTATTGTACTTATTAAACATAGGTACATATTATCTTTGCATTTCTTCTAACCTTGGAGCATGTGAACATTAGTAATAAGTAATTTATTACCAATGTGTTAGTTGTGATTTGAAAAATAATCTGTATACTCTAACACGTCATTTCTTCCCTCCCCCTCTCTATTTCAGATCCCAGTTAGTTCAGAAATTACTTATAGAGTGTACTGTTCGTGTGATTTTGGTGCTTGAACTCAGGGCCTGGGTGTTGTCCCTGAGCTTCATTTGACCACTTGAGCCACAGCTGCACTTCTGACCTTTTTTTTTTTTAATAATTAATTGGAGATCAAAGTCTCATGAATCATGGATTTTGACCCATGATCCTCAGATCTCAGTCTCCTGAGTAGCTAGAATCACAGATGTGAGCCACTGGTGTCCTGCTAGACCATACTTCTTAATGTTCATACCTTTGTGGAAATTTATCCTGATCGTTTTCCAAAAGTTCAAATTGAGATTTTTAAGAGTGCTCTCCTCTCCTCTCCCCTGCCCTCTTCTTTCCCCCTCCCCTCCTCCCCCTTTCTTTCTCTTTCATTTCTTCCAATTTCTTTACCTACCGACCTACTTTTCTTCCTTCCTTCTCTTCTTTTCTCTTGTTTCTGTCCTTCCTTTCCTTCTTTCCTCCTTTTTTCCTCTCTTCCTAGGATTTAGAATTCCTGTTTTATACATGTAGATGCTGAAGTATTACTGAAACACATTGTCTTAGAGGCAGTGCATTGTACCAAACTAACCTTCATTTTCTTTTTCAATAAAACATTTTAGTTTTCAGATGTGTTTTGCCTTCATAAATTATAAGATTATAGATCAGGAAATGTACAGAGTTAAAGAAACAGATAAGACTGTTTTAAAATGCTTCTTTTTAATCCTAACCCCAACCTCTGTTCAGGGGATTGCTGTCAGCTTAGAAGTGACTTTTACATTAAGATCAGACCGTTATTTAGGAAGTGCAGTGTTTATGTATACATTCTTAAATACACTCTTACCATTTTGCCCAAGTTAACATTATTCAAATTTGTTCTTTTGGCTCAAATACAAAAAGTAATCAAGTTTAAGCACTGCTTAAAGTTGGCAGTAAGTTTTATCAGCCATTTAAAAATATGATAGATTTAGATTTTATCACTTGAATAAGAATTTCAAATATGCCATGAGTACATCTTCTGTAACCTAAGTTTTTTTTGTTTCAACTTTGGTAAAGTACTAAAAGTTGTTTTTATTATTTGTGTTTATATTATTTTTGACAAATCTCTGTATATGCCTGTGCTTTTCCTTAAGAATACTTTTTAAAGAATTTTGCCACTTAATTGAGCAAATGTAGATCTTTATTCTTAACTAATTACCCTACATACGTTTTAAACAGTCCTGCGTGTACTGGACAAGAAGTCTATACAGATGAACATTTAACAAGAGTTTATCTTTTTTATATAAAAGTAATAGGGCTGGTGGCTGGTGGCTCATGCCTGTAATCCTAGCAACTCAGGAGGCTGAGATCTGAGGTTAGAGGTTCAAAGCCAGCCAGGCAGGAAGTTCCTTGAGAGTCTTATCTCCAGTTAATCAGTAAAAAGCCTGAAGGTGGAACAATAGCTCAAGCTCAGGAACAGAGCCCAGGCCTTGAGTTCAAGCCTCAGGCTGGCACAAGCAAGCAAATAAAAAATAGTAGGTACAAAGTAGACAGACAGATGGAGGTGAATTAAGAACCTAACTGAGTTATAGGTTACAGAAACTAAATGAAGATACAGATTTGAAGGTATTGTTTATGATAGAATCTTTCAGAAAAAGTTTGTATGGCACATGAGATCTGTTCAGTTTGCTAT
Source organism: Megascapheus bottae (assembly GCF_031878675.1). Taxonomy (NCBI): domain Eukaryota; kingdom Metazoa; phylum Chordata; class Mammalia; order Rodentia; family Geomyidae; genus Megascapheus; species Megascapheus bottae. Next base: position 32,327,687 of record NC_143527.1, read on the forward strand.
TCCTTGTTGCTCTTTGATGCTCTTGAGCTTCCCTGTTGGAGGTTCCAGCTGAATCTTAAGCATCCCAAGTTCTTGAAAGTAATATACACATACACATTTATGCCTCCCACATATATCTGTAATATACATACATATATAATATATTCATTTTATACGTTAGGTGTTTATAATGTACATATTATTATATATACAAATATGCATACATATACATACATATAATGTCTATTGTTTATGTATGTATGTTGATTCTTATGAATGTGGATGTCTCCCACATTTTCATTATAATTTAACAGCAAGTACCAGTCAATATTTAATTGATTACTTCTGTGCATTGTGAAAAATGGTTTAGAGGTCAGGAGTATAACTTCGTCCTGTGCAAATGTGTTGCTTATAGACAGTGTGGAGGGCAGGAAGGTTGGGATTCTAATGCATTTCAATGAAAATTGCCTTCTTTTCCTAAAAATCTAAATTCTTGGACCTGGTTAAATTAGTCTGTGAGGAACTTTCTAGTTCCGCAATTGTAGAAATGACTTGAAATGTCCTTTTTTTCACATATTTTGGAATGGCTTTTCACCTAAATGTGAGGATTTTCAGATACTTAGAGAAGTAGAATGTGATTTTTTTAAATTAAGTTTTTGTTTGCTTAATATCAGTGGTTTATCTTACTTGGTAGTTTGGAAACTGTTTTTGTATTCTTGACTTTTTCTTCATTGAATGTGCTTACAGTGAAATTATTTTTTGTGTGTGGGGAGTATCTCAGGCTTAAAGAAAGATAATATGGCTGGGCGCAATGGCTTATGCCTGTAATCCTAGCTACTCTGGAGGCTGAGATCTGAGGATCAAGGTTCAAAGCCAACTCAGGCACAAAAGGACCTGAGACTCCAATTAACCTCTAGAAAATGGGAAGAGGGGCTTGGCTCAAGGGTAAGGTGGTAGCCTTGAGCTGAAGAGCTCAGGGAAAGCTCCCAGGCCAAATTTAAGCCCCATGACCCATAGGAAAAAAATATAATATATTTCTGAGGATAAAAATGGTTTTTTACTTTTATGGGTTTTTGTTGTTGTTGGTGGTGGTGGTGGTGGTTGTAGGGCTTGGACTCGGGGCCTGGGTACTATCCCTGAGCTCTTCAGCTCAATTCTACCTCCCTACTCCTAGAACCACAGCACCACTTCCACTTTTCTAGTGGTTAATTGGAGATAAGACTCAGTCTTTAGTGCCCAGGCTGGTTCCGCAATCCTCAGACCTCAGCCACCTGAGTAGCTAGGATTATAGGCATGGGCCACCCTGCCTGGCTATGTTGTGTTGTTTTCTTGAGAGAAGGTGAACTCCATTAAAACCCGGGAATGAAATGACAGGATTCCCCATTAAAAACATAGGCTTTGTCCTAAAAAGTCCTTTAGTGTTATTTCTATGCAGATATGCCTACATTCACATTGTTTAAATGCTATGTAGACATGTGCAAAAATAATCACTATGGATTATTACAAATGATTCAATTATTTGATTTATAAATGTCCATCATTAGAAAATGATTTAATAAGTTAATGATGGGGTGTGCGGCCAGGTTTAAGAACTTTAACTGCATGAAACATAGCATTTTAGTTATACCATATTGGGTATAAAAACTTGTCAAAGCCCGGCGCCATGGCTCAAGCCTGTAATACTGGCTACTCAGGAGGTTGAGACTGAGATTCAAGGTTCAAAGCCAGCATGGACATAAAAGGACCTGAGACTCTTATCTGCAATTAACCTCTAGAAAATGGGAAGTGGGACTTGGCTCAAGGGTAGGGCAGTAGCCTTGAGCTGTAGAACTCAAGGACAACACCCAGGCCCAAGGGTAGGGTGATAATCTTGAGCTGAAGAGCTCAGAACAGTGCCCAAGCCAAGTTTAAGACCCATGACCCGCCAAATAAAAAAATCCTGTCAAGCTACTTGTTTGAGAATAGTCATCACTAACCTAGAAAAAGTTCAAAGGAGTACCCCAAATAATTAACTTCAATCTTGGCATGAAGATAGATTTGAAAAAGGCAACAATCAGTAAAGATGTAATTGAAGAAAAGAAAATGCTTTGCTGTCTGGAGAGATTAAGCTGGTTTGTTAGACTTGTTATAGTTCTTATATTTTGTCTGATTCGATGTTTATTTTTTCAACTAGTATGACAGTCAAAATGTAGTCTAAAGTAGCCTTGCTAATAGCTGACATTTGCACTGCAGAATTACATTTAGATTAGAAATCAGGTTGATTGTTTTCACTGAGTTAAATAGTTCAGTTTGAGATTTTCCAAGAAGCATTGTAAGAATTTGTTATTATAAATATGGAATGTCTCATAGAGTAACTTGGTGAGGCATTTGATCCTTAATCTATTCTTAAAAGTTTCTTTCACCAATGATGCTTTCCTTCTGAGAAGGAAAGCAACATGAAGAGTGTAGAAGGAAGGAAGGAAAAAGGAAGGGAAGGAAAGAGAGAGTGGGAGTGAAGAGGTTTCACACTTATTGTATACTTGAATTTCTTTTCCCCCACAAATGCAGTTATTTGACATTTTAAAATAAATATGGTGAGATCTCCATATGACCAAAACAGGTTCCTGTGAGAAGTTTATGAAGTGACTAACCACAGACATTGATTTGTTTGTTGTTGAGAAAGTCTAGAACTATTTTATTTGCAACATGACCTGCTGTGGGTGGGTGGATACACTTGACTGCTCTTTAATCTTGCACAAAATGTTTGTTCTTTGGTTGGGAAGATATGAAGTGAAACCTAAAATAAATGACCAAAAGCCCATTAATTTTAGTACGCTTAAAAGAGATGTAACTTACTCCTGCTTAACATAAATCTTTTAGTAAGCTAGAAACTGTGTCCACTTTTTTGCCTTTTGTTGTCTCAGTTGGTTGATACCAAAGTTCAATGTCTGAAGTTGATTCTTCATGCCTTTCTGGTCCAGTAAATAAAGAAAATGGTATTTGGGGTTGCCAAACTGCTGGACTTTGGTTATTACTTTGGTACCCATTCTGATTTTGACTTCATCGATATCAACATGTCCAAGATGGCATTAAAATATCTTACTTCTTTGTAAGTAAGGGAATTAAGAGTGTGTTTAATAAACACATATGCATGTACATGGCCATACACATTTATTTTATGAATTATTCAATGCATACAGTTGATTCCACATATAAGTAAACTTTCTTCTTAATCTTAATCCAAATAGTATATTTGTATTTAAACTGCACTGGACCAAGAAAATATTATCAGCACCTCCAGAGTGGTCCCTCTGTCAATTATAGTCACTGTCCAATAGTGATTACTTGATTTTTCTTTCTTTATTTTCTGTTTATAAACCTTTTCCTGTTTTTTCATTTTTTTAATTATTGTTTTTGACTTGAGATTTGAAAGATCTATTGAGATTTTCTACAAGCCATTTTGTTTCTGAGATAGACTTTTTTAAATATGTATTTTTATTGTAATTAATAGAAGGATTACATTATATTCATCAGATAGAAGGTGCATTACTTCACAGACATTGATACCCTTTCTCATGTTTTGGTCCCCATTTCCTCCCCCCACCCCCGCTCCTCATCTTGTTTTCCCCCCTTCCCTAACCTATTTTAAATAACCGAATATGCATATATACAATATATCAGATAACAAGGTGAAATACTGTGACAATATGAGATAAGCAAGGGACAGCAAAAGAGATGAGAGATAACATAGTACATTAAGGACAACACTTACTCATTATATGGCTTTTTGTTTTTATCTCCTGGAGGTCCTTTTATTTAGCGTCAAACTATATGGCCTTATGTACTGAGATGGACTTTTTAGAAACAGCTTTGCCAGGGCTTGATGTTAAACCCAAGAGCCTCCTGTCTCTTTCCCAGAAAGGCTCGATTACTGACATATACTACTATACCTGGATATTTTGTTGATTTTTGCTTTTGCTTGTATATTATTCATTCATATGCCATATATCCTTTCATGTCTGACACCATCCACCCAGGAGGTAATTATTACATAATTCTGTCATAGGTGTTTAACATAGCCACAAAATCAGGAAAAACTCATGGATCCTATAGAAATATCTCAGAGGTAAAATAAGTAAGTAATACTGCTTTTTCCATGAGGCAAAGACATTTGGGATTCTTTGGGATTCCTCTCTTGCCCTTAATTTTTTCAGAAGGAGAGTGGAAGCAAAGAACTATATATCTTCCTCACCATAAATTTCCATGCAGAAGATCTGGGTACTAACAGATTCCAATCTTTTTAATGATGGTTCTTAATACCTTCCCTGAGCTTACCAAGAACCTACTTTTCAACAAAGCCCTATCCAGGTTATATTTTTCTATTTAATTTTCAAAAGGTTACATGGAATGCTTTACAATGTTACCAATTGTAGTTTTCTGACTGCTCAGCATATATTTGGGTACAATTGACCTGCTTTTGTATTTGTGCATCTTTTTTGAAGATCTAAGAGTTTGACAGGAAGATTTCTGTACTTGTACTTGTACAAAGATCTTTCCTGAATTCTTTCTTTCTGTTTTTAATATTCTGTTAGGTCTTGTTTTTATGATTGTGTGGTTAGTCTAGATTGGAAGTAAACAGTAAACTATGGGAAAGACGAGACATCTAATTCTATAGGCAGAGGCCCACTGAGGATTTGTTTGCTTCAGAGGAGCTTGTGTTTACTCATATTCTTTTTTTTTTTGCCAGTCCTGGGCTTAGGACTCAGGGCCTGGGCACTGTCCCTGGGTTTTCTCAAGGCTAGGGCTCTACCACTTGAGCCACAGCACCACTTCTGGCTTTTTGCTACGTATGTGGTACCCAGGAATCGAACCCGGGTCTTCATGCATGCTAGGCAAGCATTCTACCACTAGGCCAAACTCCCGCCCCCCCCCTTTTTTTTTTTGCCAGTCCTGGGGCTTGAACGTAGAGTCTAGGCACTGTCCTTAGACACTTTTTGTTCAAGGCTAGAGCTCTGCCATTTGAGCCACAGCACCACTTCTGGCTTTTTTCTGAGTATATGGTATTGAGGGATTAAACCCTGGTCTTTGTGAATGCTAGGTGAGCACTCCACTACTAAGCCAAGCCCCTGTTCCCCTTCTACCACCTTTTTCCCTTTTGTCCATTGTGTGGCTGACCCTGAGCTCTTTTGCTCAGGGCTAGAGCTCTACCATTTTGAGCCACAGCTCCACTTCTGATTTTTGAGTGGTTAGTTTGTAATAATGGTCTTGTAGAAACTTTTCTGCTCAGGCTGGCTTCAAACCATGATCCTCAAATTCTTGGCTTCTGAATAGCTAGAATTACAGGTGTGAGCCATTAATGTCTGGCACTGAGGCCTTCTTGATAGAGCTTCATCTTATAAGAAAATAGTTTATTTAAATGTAGATGACAACGATTTACTAAATAGATTTGTAAGGTTTAGGATGGAGAATAGATTCTGGGACATGGTCAGGTTATGTTTTCATCAATGTATTTGCATAGATAATACTTTCAGGATTTAATTCCTTATGCTTTAAAATCATGGCCCGTATTAATTTATATATATATATAATATATATATATATATATACACACACACACTATTTTGTGAATAATCCAGAATTCAAATTGATAGATGTCTGATAGCTTATTTTGTACTTGATTCTACTTTCTTTTTATATCTTTACATTTAGAAACTTTACATGACTGAAATTCATTTTTGTATATGATTTGAAGTATGTCATATATGCACATGATAGCCATTATTCTCATTTGTCAAATTTAATTTTGTTTTTTGTCAGATCTGAAATGCTTCTTTTATCAAGGCTACCATTTCTATAAAGTTTTGGAAGATTTTCCTTATTTAAGTTAACACTAATTTGTAGTCTAGGGAGGTGCTGTGACATAGTAGGGAAGAATGCTGTCTCTGAATGAGGCTAGATGTTTTCTTGGCTTTGATGCTAGTCTATTGTATCAACCTGTACAGTGTGGTGGACATGTTTATCTTTCAGTACCCACATTTTACAAATATGGGTAAACACTGTCCCATGGTAGATTGTTATGAAGACTAAACTGATAATGCACAAAATGTTTGATTTTTGAAAATTGTTGCATTGTTTTATACATGCACAATGCATGTATTAAAATTGGCCTGATACCAGGTGAGTGTAACTTGTCATATTTGGTTGATAATCAGCATATCTTCAATAGGAATGAGTGGTTCACTGTTATTATTATTGATAATTCATTGATAGATGCAGGAAGGTTTTTTTTTAAAACTTAGAATCATTCTGTTCTGATCATGGCTTGTTTTTTCTTCATTTCAACATACAGTTTATGAGTACAATGCGTCTTGATCAATGTGATCCTCTTCATAATTCTTCCTATCTATGTATCAGACCCTGTTCTAATATCAATGTATTTAATTCCAAACATTTTACACATTATATATCTTGCAGGCCTACATGAATGGGTTAACCAAGATGGGAGGGCTTCTTATGTGACAGAACGGAGCCAGGATTTATATCCAAGTAGTCTAATGTCAGAGTTGCATTCAGATTGACACTCATTTCCATTATATGCATTTGAAGATCACCAGGTCATCACTTCTTTTGACTGTGAAATATGATAACAGGAAGCACATTTAAGCATACACACATATACACACATATACACACATATACCTTAAAGAAGAATGTATATAAAAGTGATCAGTATAGCTACCATGCAGATTAAAAAATAGGATATTACCGTCGGGACATCCCAATACCATTTCTCTATTCTCTATTTTCCTCCTTCCTTCTGGAAACTATCTTGATTTCCCAAATATGTATTCATTGCTTTTTCTGTAGATCCACTATATATGTATATATTTGTTAAATGTATATGCATATAAACACACATGTTTTATATATGTACATACATCATTCAATAGAACTATAAATACATAAACCATTTTTTGCAAATTTTCTTTTCTGCTTATTATTGCCTGTAAGAGTCAGTTGAGTTGTGTAACTATAATTTGTTCGTTTTCATTCATGCTATGAATATGGTATTGTTTTCTTACTTTGTTTATAGTTATAGGCTTGGATGTGTAGGTTTGATTTTTGCTGCTATCCATATTCTGATACATGCCAGCAGGGCATGAATGCCAGAAATACTCTAGGGCTGTGTTTTTCGAACTTGAGCTTATATAAGAATCATCAGAAAGCTTGTTAAAACAAACCCTACCCCCTGAGCTTTGATTCAGTAAGTCCACAGTGGAGCCTGAGAGTTCTTATGCCTAGCAAACTCCCAGGTGATGCGATGTTTCTCTGCTCTGGGTATGTACCTAGGAGTAAAATTGTTGGCTTACAACCTCTGCCCATCCTCATCTTTAGTACAGAATATTTGCAAAATGTGCCCATCAAACATTATATGCATATATACTTTGTGTGTGTGTGTATGTGTGTGTGTGTGTGTGTGTCTGTCTGTCTGTCTGTCTGTCTGTCTGTCTCATGGGGCTTGAACTCAGCCTGTATGTTGTCCCTGGGCTCTTCAGCTCAAGGCTACCACTCTATCCTTGAGCCAAGCCCCACTTCCCATTTTCTAGAGGTTTGTTGGAGATAAGAATCTCAGGTCCTTTTGTGCCCGGGTTTGTTTTGAACCTTGATCTTCATATCTGTCTCCTGAGTAGCTAGGATTATCAGCATGAGCTACCACGCCCGCCTGTACGCATATATTATAATTTGTTTCAGCCAAACTTTCTACTTTAAGTGGCTTGGATAGTGATATCTTCTTTTGGTTTACTTTTGAGTTCTGATTACTAATGCAATTTGACCATATTTTTATGTGTGTTTTAGACTTTCCTAGATTTTTATTTTTTTATTGTCTTTAACTTGTTCTACAAAGAAGTTGACATTTAAAAAAGCAGTTTATGAATATAATGCACTTTGATCAATGTTACCCCTTCCCTCACTCTTAATTTTGTAGGATATACATTGAATTTTTGACTGCATTCTCTCCCTTTTATCTTTTTCATTTCTTCAGTTAGATAAATACTGGCCAACTGAATGAAGGTCATAAGTTACCTTGTATTCATTGCTCATTCCCTTTGCCTAGCAATTTCCAAGTTAAGACTTATAAGATGTCTTTCCAAGGGATTTCAGCCTTCTTGAAAGCAGACTTATGGCATAGAACTCATATTTGCCGAGTACTTACCCTGTATTAGGCCAACCAAACAAAATCAGTGTTTGTTGCATTGTTTCATAAATCCATGTTTCAATCCTTTTTTGGTAATAGCCTCAGGTTTGTAATTCTTCAAGACTGAACCCAGTGGAAGCAAGATAAATCTCTGAGATGTTTCAGAACTGCCACCTTGATTTTGGCTTTAGAAGGAAGACTTCAGCAATTTCAGTTTCTATGAACATGTTGTAGGTTTTGAGTGGGAGATTCTAACAGATTGCAGTAGATGTGGGATAGGTTATTCTTGAGTTAGGTAGATTGTGCCATTGACCATGAAGCTACATAGAGGTGACTCAAATAGATCCATGTATTTGTCCAAGGGTTAGCAGCTTCTGTAAATTACTCTTTACCAATTGACTTTGACACTAACTTGGCTCATAATAGAACTCGCCCAGCAATCTAGGGAAATACATGTGGAATTCTGTTTTCCCCAGCACACTTGCAGAGTGTCAGCTTTCGGTCCTCAGTGTCCTAATAGACACCCGATCATACCCTTACTGGTAAATAACAATGACATTTGGTCTGACTCTCTTCATCCTTCCCTCCCTCCTTCCCTTCACTCCTCTCTCCCTCCCTTCCTTCTTTCCTTCCTTTCCTCCTTCTTTCTTTCTTTCCTTCCCTTCCCTTCCCTTCTCTTCCCTTCTCTTCCCTCCCCTCCCCTCCCCTTCCCTTCCCTCCTCCCCTCCTTCCCTCCCTTCCTTTCTTCCTTCCTTCCTTCCTTCCTTTTTCTGTGGTAAATCAACTCCTTGCACATGCTAGGGAAATTGTTCTAACACCATTGTGCCCCCAGCCAGCCTACTTTTCTTTGCTCTTTTCATCTTGACCTTTTAGTTCTCAGTAAGTTTTTCAGTTTGTGGGTGATTTTCTTGTCTTGGAAAGTTTCTAAAAAAGATGCTTCAGACCCTTCTAAATTCTGGACCAGAAAAACAAAAGAATCAGCAGATGGAGAACCAAAGTACTACCTTCGTTAATTGCATTGACTAGATTGGTGAATGTAGCTTAAATGTATGGAATTAATGATTTCTCACATGCCATCTTTGATAACTTAGGATGAGGTCATCCTTTCTCTTTAGGACCTGTGGTATAATAATGCTAGCCCTGACTATAACAACGCACACACACACACACACACACACACACACACACACACAAAATAGTTCATGAAATGACTGTAGTTTGTATGCTTAATTCTTTTATCCCAACTGGCCACAGAAGTAGACAGAGCTCACAAATGCTGTTTCTAATTTAAGCCCCACTCCACAGAAGTAAGGAATAAGGATTCTATGCAAATGGTCTCAGATTTTTGGAATCAGCATCGAGCTCATATTCTTTTTCTTTTTTTTTTTTTTTTGTGGGTCATGGAGCTTGAATGTGGTCTGGGCTCTGTCCTTGAGCCCTCCCCTTGAGCCAAGCCCCACTTCCCATTTTCTAGAGGTTAATTGGAGATAAGAGTCTCTGGACCTTTTGTGGAGGGCTTGCATTGAACCTTGATCCTCAGATCTCAGCCTCCTGAGTAGCTAGGATTACAGATAGGAACTACCACCCCTGTCTTGAGCTCATATTCTTAACTAAATGTTACCAGTGTAGTGACTCCCCTCTGTGGGGAGATAAGCTTCACTTAGGAGAATGTTAGACCCAACTTCCTGATGTCTTAGAAGGTCTACAGCTACTACTAAGAGTCCCAGATGGGTCATGCAATATGATCATAACAATCATTTTAACATCCTATCATCTTAAAGAACAGATCAATCTCTGCTCTTATAAATGTTATCCCAGACAACTATGGTTCACCAGAGCCTGCCCTTTGAGTTCCAATGATTATAGTAGGTAGTTCATAGTATCTCCAGGAAAACTTGAGAGATTCAAAGAAAATCTCTGTTTTATCCTTTCCTGGACACTAAAAACTATCTAATCCTCTTGTCTACTAGTGTTGAACAGTGTGAAACTGTTGGAACTTCAAGATACTAAATATACTGGATCAGACTGAAAAACCATATAAAAATAGATGGACCTTGTACCAAGGGACAGCATCTCAAATGCCAGCTTCCTGAAGGAAAACCCTATGTGTGACAGGTGAATCCCCTATCCCTAGAGAACAGTAACCCAGGTACTAAACTTAATCTCCCTATGTGAGCCTTGCAGTTAAAAACACAGTACTTCTGAATGTCCTTTCTCTTTGTGCCCTTGAGTCTGATGGCAGTGCTGGCTTCAATGTGGGCTCAATCTGAATTACTGGTGGACATGCTGTCTGTAGAGCAGCTGTTCATAGCCTTTGGTCACATTCACTTTTCCATGACACTGTGGGATTCTTCACCAAAACAGGGCATCCTCCCCCCTGCCCCTACAAGGGTAGATTTCTCCTTCCTTTGGAAAGGGCATCTAGACTACTGGGTTGGGTTCTGACCTTGACCTGTAGTCAAGCTTTGACTTGTCCTCCTCTACCCTGAGTGAAGGTGGAATTTGAGGCTGAAGCCACCAATCCTTTGCAGCTTTCTGCTTGTCATGAATAATTTAAAATGAGATCCTGGCTAAGGCTTTTGAGCACATTGTCATTTAAAAATAGCAAATATTGTACTGTTCACTTGTCTTCAGGCAGTAGATATTAAATAATCCTATTTTATTTTCTGTGCCTTAGCTCTTTTGAACTGTGTAGGCTGTGGCCCACTGGAAGTCCTTAGTTAACTGACCTCTGTGCTTAGACCAAAAGTGTGTTCCATTAAGGTTACTGTGAATTGTCTTTTCAGAGATTACTTATTTTTGTCCTAAAACCTACTTCTCTAACAACCTATTCCCTGGAGAGTAGACAACACTGCTCTGGTCACATATCAAGATCAAAACACCCCATAGCTTATTAATTAAAGCTTTTTTTTCATTTTGTCTTATTTTTTCATATATTTTTATTATAATTAATAGAAGGGTTACATTATATTCACCAGATAGAAGGAGCATTACTCCACATACATTGATACCCTTTCTCATGTCTAGGCCCCATTTCCCTCCTTCCACGCGTCCCCCCCCATCTTGATTTCCTCCCTTCCCTATCCGATTTCAAATAACCAAATACGCATATATCCAATATATCAGATAACAAGGTGAAATACTGTAATAATATGAGATAGCCCAGGGACAGCAAAAGAGATGAGAAATAATATAATACATTAAGGACAACAATCACTCATTATATGGCTTTTGTTTCTATATCCTGGAGGTCCTTTCATTTAGCGTCATTCTATATAGCCTTATGTATCTAAGTTTTGTTCAATTGTAAATCTTGCTACCATACCCCAAGGTTTCTACTGATTATGAGAAATGAGAGAAACCATTGAGCCTATGTTCCTTTGAGTCTGGCTTACTTCATTTAATATGATTTTTTCTGTCTTTCCATTTCCTTACAAATGGGGCAATGTCATTCTTTCTGACAACAGCATAGAAGTCCATTGTGTACAAATACCACATCTTACTGATCCACTCATCAACTGAGGGACATCTAGGTTGGTTCCATATCTTTGCTATGGTAACTAGTGCTGCAATGAACGTCATTGTGCTTGTGGATTTAGTATGTCCTTGTCTCTGGACAATTGGGTAAATGCCTAGTAGTGGAATTGCTGGGTTATAGGGGAGTTCTGTGTTTAGGGTTTTGAGGGACTGCCATACTGCTTCCCATAGTAGTTGAAGGAATTTGCACTCCCACCATCAGGGTAGTAGTGATCCCTCCTGTCCACATCCCCTCCAGCATCTGTTATTAGATTTCTTGATCATGGCCATTCTAACTGGAGTGAGGTGGAATCTTAGAGTTGTTTTGATTTGCATTTGCTTTGTGGCCAGAGATGTGGAGCATTTCTTCATGTGTCTATAGGCCATTCTTATTTCTTCTTCAGAGAAAACTCTCTTTAAATCTTTGGCCCATCTTTTAATGTGATGGTTGTTTCTTTGGAGATTAGTTTTGGAGTGATTCAATTTATTGAGCTGTTGATATATTTTAGATATGAGGCCTTTGTTCATTGTATGGTTAGTGAAGATCTTCTCCCACTCTGTAGGCTTTCTAGTTAATTTGCTAGCTATGTCCTTTGCCACACAGATGCTCTGCAGTTTAATGCAGGCCCACTTATCCAGACTTTCTCTGATTTGTTGTGTTTCTTGGTCCTTATTAAGAAAGTTTCAACCTGTGCCAAGGAAGCCTAGTGATCTCCTATTCTTCTTGTAAAGTTTTCAGTGTATCTGCTTTTACCTCGAGGTCTTTGATCCATTTGGAGTTAATCCTGGTGTAGGGTGACAAAGAAGGATGCAGCTTTAGTTTTCTGCAGGTGCCTAACCAGTTCTGCCAGCACCACTTGTTGAAGAGGCTGTCTGTCTTCCATTCTATTTTTTTTGCTCCCTTATCAAAGATTAGGTGGCCATAGGTCTATGGGTTAATATCTGGGTCCCCAGTTCTATTCCATTGGTCTTCAGGCCTGTTCTTGTGCCAATACCAAGCTGTTTTGGTCACTATAGCTCTGTAATAGAGTCTAAAGGTTGGTACTGAAGTTCATCCTGTGCTGTTCTTTCTGCTAAGAATTGCTTTTGCTGTACCAGGTCTTATATTTTTCCATATGAAATTTTGGATTGCCTCTTCTATTTCTTTAAAGAATGACATTGGAATATTGTTGGGTATTGCGTTGAATTTGTAGATAGCTCTTGGCAAGTTTGCCATTTTCACGATGTTAATTTTTCCAATCCAGGATCATGGGAGGTTTCCTATTTCCTCATTTCTGCTATATTAATTAAAGCTTTTTGAAGTTAGTCACCTACCCAACCGTAAAAACCAGCTAATGCCCAAGAAAAACTGCAAACCAGATTTAAAAAATATATACAGGGTCTGAGTAACACACCCCTTCCTTCTGTCTAAAACCTGAGGCCTGCACATAAATTTTGTTCATCAACATTGTACTTTTGTTTTTGTATTTCCTGAGGTCCTCAGATGGTTCAAGAAATGCTAATGTCTTTGAAAAGACTCAGAGATAGAACCTCTCCTCTTTGCCCAAGTTAATGACTCTGAAGAGTCAGCAGATAAGACAGTGGAAAATGTCACATGGGTTTTGATAAGTGTCTCCTTTCTATACCAGAACTACCCAATCACAGAATTCCAAACATGGCCCTCCCTAAAGGCTCTGGGAACTATGCAAACTCAACATGGAAAATGTTTTCTGAGGGCCAGTGACTACCAGGTGAGAAAGGAAAGGGACAGGTTGGACACCAGATGCTCAAATTGTTCTTTCAAATGCAGCCTTCTGGCAAATTCAGTTCGTCCTTCTCTTTTCTAGACCAGTAGTTCACAAGCTTTTTAGTCTCTGGATTCTTTTACACTCTTTAAACTTAAGTACTCCAATGAGATTTTATAATATGTGTAGTATCTTGAATTGTTCAAAATAGATAAACTAAGAAAAAATGAGCAGCATTTATTAATTCATTTAAAGAATTAAGCTCATTGCATGGGTAACATAGATACTATATTTATGGGGGAATAAGATTACATTTTCCAAAACAGGAAAAAAAGACAAAACAAACAAACAAAAAAAAGTGGCAGGAGTATCTCTGTGTTTCTGGGTTTTTGCAGTGTCTTTGTTTTCTGGCTTAGTGACAAGACAGCAGATTTTTCTTATCCACTTTTGCATTTACTGCATAAAGGTATCATATGTCACACTGCCTCTGGAAAAATCCACTTTACTCTTATGAAAGAGTGGGAATGGAAATGGCAAGGGACGTTATGATATTCTGAAAGTGGTTTGGCTTTCCCAATTCTCCCAAAAGGATCCTGGAGACTATTAGAGGAGTTGCCTAATGAAGAGAAACATTGTGAAATGATTTTATTACCATATAACCTATGTTATATCACATAACAGTCGAGCATCATATTGAAGAAAAATCAATTATGAGAGCAGATGGATATTTTACTTGTTTAGAATTCATAGCAAACAATTCCTAGCTCTTCAGTGTACAAAGATCTTATGATCTCAGAGCATGGCTGGAGGGCTCAGGTGGAAGGGTAGCTACAGTTAGCAGAATTCCAAGGAATAATAGGAAGAATAGATGTGTTTCCTTTGTGAGATATAACTATCCAAATGTCCTATTTAGGACTCTCATGCCATCCACACAATAGGAAGGTGTTAGTCCTGGGCCTTTGAGTTGAAACTCAAAGTCTTATGATCTTAGCAGGACAGCAACCACACCTCCCCCAGGCAGAGTGAATTGCTCCTGACTTCCTTCCTTCTGGCTTGATCTAGTCTAACTACTCTAGACAGATTTCTGTTTCTGGAGCAAGTTAAGGAATGGTTTTGAACTCTAAAGTTACTGAGAGTGCCCTCCTTTTCACTGCAACGCATTTCGTGTCATGAATGATATTTTCTCCCAAGCATAGTGTTATTATTGGGCTGTGTTTATCTTATCAGGGACTCAGAGCTCAGAGTTAGGTAAATTAACAGTGGCTAGCTATTCAAATTAACTCAGAGTTATGTGGACTGTAACCATCTGTAACCATTTTTACAAAGTGAAACCATACTGGAGGTTGTATGAATTAGGCCTAATTGTACATGAGTACAAAGGACTCCAGAGTACGTGTACAAAGAGTGTATTACAGAAAGACTATAATTATTCCCTCATCAGTATCACAACTGAAGATTAATACTTGAGTCATGATTAGTACTTACTGGTAAGTTTCCTTGTGTATTTTTAGAAGGATTTGGGGATGGAGGGCTTTGATTTGAGTGGCTTAGAAGCAAGATATTTCAACAGGATTTGATGTGCTGTCTTCTTTTCCCACCTATAATGAACAGAAGTATTGGAATGTTTTTTTTTTTATACATCACATATGATATGGGCTTCACGAGAGCAGGCAGATTTTTTTTCCAAGAGTTTGAATTTATTTATAAAACATTTTTCAGCCCTTTAGTCATTAATATGACTGCCTGACAGTGGTTTTTTGGAGTCATTGAGCAGTGGTTAACAGTTATCCCCAAGCTCACTGGAATTGTTTGAAAATCATCCTTGTGTTGATTGGTTATCGGTTTGGGGGTATCCCCTTTCGATTTCCTTCCCTCCACCACTACCCCTCCCCCTTTTTCTCCGACATTAGTACCTCCTTTTCAAGGTTGTTATTGGGCATTATTTCAGGTACTATGCATGGAACTTATTGTAGCACACTTACTGGCACATAGTTGGTACTCAATAGATATTGTTAATCATTGAAATTCTATCTGTTCAGTTGAATGAATTCCCAAGTTCATTATAAATGCAGGCTAATGTCTAGTGCTATACTGTTTGATATTTTGATTATTACATACAGACATGTTATAGTATCTGGTGAGTATAATGAGTCTCAACTCAGAATCAGTCTAATCTGGGATTGACCATATCTTCTGGAATTGCCCTCAGCACTTCTGGAAGTCTTAATGGCAGTTTAATTGTACAGCTGCCAGTGCCACTATCTAATAGTTGTGTTAAACTTTCAGTGAGGCAGACCATGTAGCATTGTTACCCATTCCATTAACCATGCGGTACACTTAATGTTAGCTCATGTCAGACTTTTGAGACTCTCAGAATCTTGGAAGCTCCTAATATTCACATGGACAGAAGGGATCTGGGGTTATACAGATCTACCTGGATGGCACATAATGGACTTCTGTATATTATCCCAAACTTCAGTAGGCTTAACTTTTGGGAAGATGACATTCTAAACCACATTTTATGTGTTAGACTCAGACATTTCTCCATTACAAATATGCTGCATTATGTAGTGCTGACTTGTGCCTTTAAGTTCCATTTCTGTGGGTTGTCAGGTTCCCGTGCCAGCATCCCGGCTATTACTTGATTATTCTACTGGTCTTTCCTTGATTAAAAGAAACAATAATTCAAAAAAAAGTGGTGCTTGAGATATGCAAGTGATATATTCTAATAATATACTCGGAACAAAGTAGGAAATCTCTAGAAGATCAAAGGTGTGGCCTTGGGCAAGTGTTTTTGAACTTAAGCTGGTCTAGATTCCAACATAATGGCAAAAAAAGAGTTCAAGAGCCTCTGCAAAATGTGAGCGCTCTCTCTAGACATGACAAAGACGCGAATTTTAAGCATGCTTCTAGGGACATGGAATTGTAAGTGTCATTAATGGTATTCGTGACATAGAAAGAATATTAGGAAATGTCAGCAGCTCTTGAATAATCTTATTAACATAACCGACTTCATGGAGGCAGTCCTATGAAATGTAAAGAATTTAGTAAATGCATTTGCATGGTCATAAATTGGATTAGGAACTTAAAAAAAACCCAAATGTGTAAAGTTGAGATTGGACCATTCTATAATTCTATTATGGAACACCCAACTAACCACTTTAATGGTTCTTTCTATTAGTTGTTTCTACTTGTTCATAGTGTTTGGAAGATATAAACAGATAATACAAGAATTACCGCAGTCATACCTCTCAGCCCACAAAGCATATTTTTTAAATTTTTTATTGTAATTAATAAAAGGGTTACATGATATTTGCCAGATAGAAGGTGCATTAATTCACATACATTGATACCCTTTCACGTGTCTTGGTACCCATTACCCTCACAAAGCATATATTATGAAAGGGATTCCACTTGTTTTTACTTTTGTCCATGTTTGTAAATTTTATTTTCACAAAGAAAATTTCTTTTTCACAAAGGATAGAAAATCTGTACCACTATCACCAGTACCACCACCACAGCAGCAGTATAATAATTATTACTTATGGCAAATCAGCAATTATTTTTAAGCTGTCCTTTATTCTTCCTTACAATCTTCTGAAAGCCTTCTGACTTTTAATCTTTAATACTGTTATTGCAAAGATAGAGGCTGGGACCAAGGTGGGGTTCTTCTGCTAGTCAAGGTCAAACAAGTCTGGAGGGGCTAGAGCTGGCTTTAAACTAGATTTGCTGTGGATCCTTTTTTATTTTGTTTTGGTTCTTTTTTGTTTTCCCTCACAAAGGAAAGAGGAGCAAACATCTTAAAGGCATTTCCCCTCAGTTTTGTTAGCTGTCTTTGATTATCAACTTTCCAACAATCAGTTGTGATTAGATTATGGCCTTCTGGTATCAGATAGGGAAAAAGGAAGAAATAAATGCTTGTAGAAAGACCTGTAGTTGATTTAGAGCTTTGAGATAAACTAAAGTGGTTTAGGCTTTAGTTAGGCAGTCTTCCTAGAAAAAGAAAAGATAATGAATTTCATAAGTATGTGATATTTTCAGATGAGAAACTTACAGTCAGTTTTCATAAATGAACTGGATTAAGGATAAAGTGAGACAAGGGATGTGGATAGTCTGTTCGTTGAAATTCCACATGGAATATTTAAGAACTTGCATTCAAGAGTGACCCAGAGGAAATCGGAAAACAGATCCAAAGATCAAACATGAGTATAAAAAGAATGATAATGGAAACCTAAAACAACAACAACAACAAAGTTGGTTCCAGGCTCTAAAACTTAAGAGTATTGAGACTAGAAAAATTGTGAAAAGAACAAAAAAAAAAACAATGATACTGGGAAATTCAGAACCCAAATAGAGAGACTAATACTGACAGGCAAGCAGTACTTTTCAACTCCTATTACAGTGCTGCCGTTTTAGACAAGGAGGTAGGTCTTCAGCCCAGAAAGAGTGGAGTAAATACTTGTAGGAGGAAATTGAAACTCAAGATGAGTGAGCTGATTGTGTAAGAGTGCAGAGAGGCACTAAATAAGTTCAGATCCTCTGACCAGCATGAATCTCACTGTGGTAGTCAGAGAAACTTCTTTGATTGCTTGTTGCCTTTGCGCAGAGGTGCAGAAGAGAATTATTAAAGAATGGACAGTGGGAGTGATTTCTCTATTAAAAGCCAAATGACAAGATGTAGTTTCCTAATGAATAAGCAATACGGCGTTTAGAAGGACCATGATTGTTTCTTATTTGCTAAAGTTACTAAATATGAAGACTAGGGCTAAAAAGTAGATTGTAGTGTCTAGAGTTTGAAAGGCAATTAGAGACTGGCATATGTTAAATATACCGTATGTCTTCCTCCCTCCCTTTGTCTTTCTTTTCCTGCTAGTTCTGGGGTTTGAACTCAGGTACTAAGCACTGTCCTTGGGTTTTCTCAAGGCAAGAGCTCTGCCGCTTGAGCAACAGCACACTACTTCTGGCATTTTCTAGTATATAATGCCAAGAAATTGAACCTGGGTTTTCATGCATGCATGCTAGGCAAGGACTCTATAACTAAGCCAACCCCTGGCCCCAACCCACCATATTCTTGAGATTTTGTAAGGGAGATTTTTTTGGGGTCCCAGAATTTATATTTATATATTTATATTTTTATTTAATCCTGGTACAGGAGCTCGAACTCAACACCTGGGTACTATCCCTTAACAACAACAACAACTACTACTACTACTACTACTACTACTACTACTACTGCTACTTCTTTTTTTTTTTTCATTGTCATGGGTCTTGACCTTGGCCTGGGCGCTGTCCCGGAGCTCTTTAGCTCAAGGCTACCACCCTACTCCTGGGCCTGGGCAGTGTCCCTGGGCTCTTCAGCTCATGGCTATTGCCCTACCCTTGAGCCAAGCTCCACTTCCCATTTTCTAGAGGTTAACTGAAATAAGACTCTCAGGTCCTTTTGTGCCAGGGCTGCCTTTGAACCTTGATCCTCAGATCTCAGCCTCCAGAGTAGCTGGGATTATAGGTGCGAGCCGCCACGCCAGGCCTATCCCTTAACTTTTTCACTCAAGTCTCACATTTTGCCACTTGAGCCTTAACTCCACTTAACTTTTTGATGATTATTTGGAGATGAGAGTCTCAAGAACTTTCTTGCCTGCCTAAATATGAACTGCGACTTTCAGATCTCGGCCTCCTGATTAGCTAGGATTACAGGCATGAGACACCAGCACCCAGTGAACTTACATTTTTAAGAAATGCTACAACAAGCCTGGAATTACCTGGTTGTATGGCAATCATATCATGAGTCACATTCATAGTAAAAATAGTGTTACTCCACTCTGACTCATAGTTGAGACAGTGAAAGACCATGGGCCAGACATGATTATGAGTGCTTTATACATATTAACTGGTTTAATCCTCACACCTGCTTTTCTAAATAAGTCCTAGCTTTACTACTCTCACTTCACAGAATGGGAATCTGTGACTTTTCTGACCTCTCACGGACAATAGTGATGGGCTGGCAATCAAAGCCAGGCATTCTGGCATACTTCAAGTCCATGTTGCTTGGCTCAGAGCCCTGTATTAGTAGGAAAGAGCAGGTGTGGGTGTGTGGCATGCCCTGTCTTTAGCTTCAGAATTTGATCTTTATAAAGACACCAGGGTCTCTTATTATGCTTTCATGATGTATAAGGCTGTGGGGGGAGTTATTTATTGAGAGAGATCTAGTTTGGGAGAGCTAAACATAAATTACTGTTCCTAGTGACACAAAATCAGCAGCAGAGATAACCAGAAATTGCCATGCCTTATTGTAAGCTTGGTTAAATAGATGAGGGGTATGTTATCATGGACTGCAAGCTCAAGACAAATCAGTAGGGGCTTTGTTCAGCTGTACCTTTTGCCTGCTTTGCTCTTTTCCACTTCCTTCTCTGTCTTCTGGAAAATTTTTGAGCATTTTTAAAGTCAAGGCCTAAATGTCACTTCAGCCATGGAGTCTTCTTTGACTTCTCAGGGCAGATTTATCATCCCATTCTTTCTGCTTCTTTAGCACTTTGTTCCTGGCATTATAATTTTGCGATTATCTTTTCTTTTTGGTGGCACCCATGTTCAAGAGCCTCTCAGCTGGAAACGGGGGTGGGGAGTTGGGGAGGAGGAAATCATTGCCTCCTTTCCTCCCACTGAGAGTCTCTGCTGTCACTAAGCCCTATGGATTTTAATTGTCTGCATATTGATAAAATCTACCCCTTCTTCATTCCTGCTGTCCCTGTGCAGCACACATTCAACTCTGTATGCTCACTGCTCTCCCTGCTGTCATTTGCCAGCCACCCCCTTCCCCAGAAAGGAACCAGAGAATTCTATCAAAAACAATCTGCTTGTGCTCCAATCCTTCCGTACTCCCAGCTAGTAGAATAACCCTCAACCATCTATAATCTAACCCTGTCTAACTCTCCAGTCTCAACTTTTGACTTCCTGCCTGGCTTCTTGGATGGCAGTGACACTGAACTCATTGTAATTCCCCAGGCACTGCTGTTTCTTGCTGCCTCATTTTGCTCCAGCAGTGAGCCTGGGATGGTTTGCCTGCCACCCCCCACCTTCTCTGTGGCTATGCTGGGCTATGCCCCCAATCACACTTCCCTGAGCTCCTATATTATCACAAGAATCCTGGAGTTTTTGAAGTCAAAGATTGTGTCTAATTCTCTGTTTCAGGTGGCAAATGGATGTACACTTTTTTTTTCTTGAAAGAATTGTTTGTTGTAATTGGAAAGACTGCAAGTTAGAATATTGTCTCTTCGCCTCTCTGGATGGTTTGGGGTATTTTGCTGATATTTTTGTCCCATCCCTCAATAGACTCTTACCAGAATCAAGTGAGATAGCAGCCTTGTCTAAAACTTTTAAAGTTCAGCGATTCATACATTGTAGTCCTATTTGTTGCCTGTTTTTGTATGGTTAACAATTCTTTTCCACATTTTTGCAACTGTGCCAGTGTTTTTATGAAAGCAGAATCAAAAGTAAAATATTTTTGACAGTAGACAAAATAAAATTCAAATCCTGGTATCCATAAATCAGAGTTTATTGCAACAAGTCTACCCATACTCATTAATTTGCTAGTCTTCTGTTACATTCCAATTCTAATGCTAAGAGTCTTCAACAGAGATCCCCTGGCCTACAACATTTACTGCCAGGTCCTTAATAGGAAAAGCTTGATGACTCTGATATATGCGGTTATAGAAAAATGCAAAATGCATGTTATTCACAAACTCCTCCTGTATGCATTGCAAATTTGAGAAAGGAGACATTCTTTCCACTCTACCATGCAAAGCTTCACTGAGTATCTTGGCAGAGTGATTGGTTAATGTTACTATCAGAGGAGCTGTTTTGGCTTTCTGGAAAAGAGGGATTTTCAAACAAGAATTTAGTGGACTAAATGACATAATGAGCTTCCAATCGAAATATAGGTATGAAAGTATGCATAGAGAAATCTGGTTAAGCTGGGTGCTGATGGTTCATGCCAATAATCCTCACTACTGAGGAAGCCTGAGCATCATAGTTCAAAGCCAGCCCTTGAGACACTTATCTTCAAAAACCAGAAGTAGCATGTGGTTCAAAATGGTCAATCCCTACCCTTGAACAAAAGAGCAAAGGGACAGTGCCTAGGCCCTGATTTCAATCCCATGACTAACAAAAATACCTCAAAACACCATATCTGGTTACCATTTAATAGAGTTTATGACCTTGGTGTATTTTGCTATTTTTGGTAAGATATTCTTTTGTGATGTATCCTGTTCTCTACATCATAATATTTAACAACCTGCCTGGCCTTTACTCACTAGATACCAGTTTCTGCCTCTTAAGATGTGACAGCCAAAAGTATATTCAGGTGTTTCCTAATGTACCCTGTGGTTAAAATCCCCCCACCCCGACCTGTATGAAGCTTCCATATAGATTAGGCTAAAGGACTTTCTGTGAGCCTTTATTGAAAGGTGCAAGAGTAGATTCAGCTTCTCTGAGTAATTCTTAATATAATCCCTTCCAGCCCTGGTCCCACCCTGGAAGAACATATAAAATATAGATTTACTAGCATGTTACTTAGCATAAAATAAGCCTACCATCTCTCTAGTGTACAAATTTATATTCATTCAAGTGCTTCTTTGTTATTGATTGACCATGTTAATTTGTTATCTTGGACTGAAAGTCAGCTAGAGGGGGGGATTAATAACCAATTAGTAGATGAAAATATTTTGAGTAATTTCATTGAGCCTGTAGATTAATAACAGCATGATATTTGTGAATCTGTTTTTGTCTTAGGAAAGAATTAAAAAGAAATCTTGAACTGATAAATTAGATTTAAACACCAGGAAATGGGTTCTTAAAAAGGGTAGGATGAGGTCAAGAGGAGAGGTATAGACAAATAAAGAGAAGGTGGGATTAATGCAGTAAAAATTCAGTGTATGGTCTGTAAAACTAAGAAAAGTAAGGGAAGAGCTAGGCGCATTGGCTTGCACCTATATCCTAGCTACTTAGGAGGGTGAGATCTGAGGACAGTCAGCTCAGGCACTAAAGAACAAGAGACTCTTATTTCCCAATTAATCAGTAGAAAACAGGAAATGGGGCTGTGGCTCCAGGGAAAGGGCGGTAGCCCTGAGCTGAAGAGCTCAGGGACAACACCCAGGCTCAGACAGAGTTCAAGCCCCATGACCACCACCACCAACAACAACAACAAAATGAAAGAGAAAAAAGAAAAGAAAAGTTGAGGAAGGGGCAGTTTGGGAGAGATGGGTGCCAAGTTTGAAAGGTTGACAGTGGTCAAGATGTACTATACTCATAAAGTACATAGTTGAAAAAATAAGCAGAGACAAACTGAAAAAAAAATCTCCAAACACTAAGGGTCCCTCCAGATATTTATTATAAGTAGTCAGGAGTTGTTGGGAATATTCTTTACAAACACTGTTTTGGTCATTCTTTGTCCCAGCCTAATTACATGGGTAGGGGGCATTTCATGCTTGGGAAACATGAGCACAGAGAATCTAAGTGAGGATTTAATATACTGAGGATAGAAGGTCCTTTCTTTGAAATAAGGAGATGGTTGAAGATCAGAATGGAATAGCCATTTTATTCCTGATGCCCTTCAAGTGGCCTTGAAATCTCATTTTTGTAGGTTTGGACTAAGGGACTATTTCTTCCGGTTTCATCTACCTTAGTGCATGGGAGTCTTACAGTTGAAAAAAAAATCTTTCATTTTCCCTCTAGTCTGTAGACTGAGTGCTTAAATATAAAACTGTACTGTATGTTGCTCTCGCCCTAATGCCAGATTAAATGATACGTGGAAAATTCTCTTTATTTGTTCTGGCTAGATAAAAATCAGAATCTTTTTATTACTGATGAACCACTCTCCTAAGCTGTTAAAAGAGCCTGGCATTTATAGGTAGGTGTCTAGAATTGTAAATACCTCCTGGTGTCCAAAACTTGACAGATATTGGAAGCCTCACTTCTGAACTTTTTAATTGTTTACTAACATTTTATCTTTTTTGATTATGAAATATATAGTCCATATAGGCCCCAGGGAATAATACATTTTGTACCCATGTGCTTACACAGATCTTCATATTTTATCTTGTATTCTTGTGTGTGTGTGTGTGTGTGTGTGTGTTTGTGAACCAGCATTGGATCTTAGTTTCAGTGCCTCACATTTCTCAAGGCTGGCACTCTGTGTTCATCGAGTCACTTTGTCTTCTGGCTTTTGCTGGTTAAATGAATAAAAGAGTCTTCAGGGTACTTTCCTTCCTAGTCTGGTTTGGAATCACATTTCCTAAGATCTCGGCCTCCTGAGTTGACTAGGATTACAAGTGTGAGCTATTGGGGCTCAGCTATCAGATTGTTTCTGAAAGGGATGAATTATGACATAGAAATTTAAAGCTACTTGGATCATTCTTTTCTGCCTATATTATTTTTGTCTCCTCTGGGATTACTGTTATCATTAACTTGTACATTTTTAATATTCTTCTTACATGTGTATATGCCCATAACATTATGCCGCCTTTTATGTGTGCATTTTACATAAACAGAATCATTATTCATATTTTCTGTTTGTATGGCAAGATGTACTCTGTTGTGGGTGTTGGATTCTATTTGAATTTGGAGTATCACACAAATAGATTTTGAACTTATTCCTATTAATAGTCATCCCTGGGTTGAGTAATAATTTAATTTATCTTTATCTTACCTGAGACTAAACTGAACTGACTATTTTGTTTTGGTTTTGTTTTTGACATGCAGCCTTGTGGATAAATGTAGTTCTGTTTCTTCAGTTTTACTACTGGTGACTTCCTTTTCATACTCTGGCTATGTGACATTGCATTGGTCCATTTTCCTGTTGATGGGCATTGGAGATAGACATTCATGCCCATCCCGCCCATGGTCTTTCTCCAGTCACAATGTTGTTACCTCCATGCTTTCAGGGAACATTCCTGCTCATATCTACCAGGTCTTGCCTTCTGTATTTGCTGGGAGTTTATCTACAGCTTAGGGTTTGTGCACATTCTTCACTGTATTTGCCAAGTTGCACTCTATGTGACATGACCAGCTTCCACTCACATCTGTGAAAAGATACCTATCCCTCGGTAACTATGACTTTACACAATCTTATCTTGCATACAATAGATTTAAAACTGTTCACGAATTCGGTGAGTCTGAAGTAGTTCCTCACTCTCATTTGGAAAAATATTTGGTATTAAAGATTGATATTTAGGGCCAGGAGTGTGGTCTAGTGGTAGAGTCTTTGCTTAGCATGCACAGAGTCCTGGGTTCAATTCCTTGGTACTACATACACAGAAAAAGCCAAAAGTGGTTCGGTGGCTCAGGTAGTAGATGGCTAGTTTTGAGAAAGCTCAAGGACAGTGCCTAGGACTGGGAATTTAACACACACACACACATACACTCAGATATTTAATACACTTTAAATGTGTTCTCTTCTTTATTTTTTCATACTTGAAATGAGCACTGTCACTTTTGGACAGGCCTGTATTTGCACAATTTTCTCTGCATAAGCCAGGCATTGTTTTAATATTGAAGCTACATGGTATTGCTTCAGCCCGACACCTGCTCTGAGTTCTTCCTGTTGCTAGGGTTTCCATGTCTTCTTTCTTTTGTGTTTGACTCTCTGAATCATTATGAAGTGTGCCTACTGCTGTCCCTGTGGCTATTGGATGGCCTCCATGTACTCTTCCACTTGTTTTTTTTTTACTCTCCAACAGTGCTGGATAGAACTTCTTAGAATTAATGGAAATGCTACCAGAAGTAGTGAAAGTTACTTGAAGAGTTATTCCAACAGCACTTGGTATGACTAAGACTTAAACACATAAAGTGATTCACTGAATGTGTCAATAGAGAGGAAGATAGAAAAAGATCTTTAGCTACTTCCTAACTTGATGTTTAAGAGGGAAACAATTGTATTGACCTTTCTTTACTGTTTTTAATATCTCTCTGTTCCTCCCATCAAGGAAATAAATATTTCTGATTATTATATATCATAAAAATATTTTATATCATAGTAACTATGTCATAATTTTGTTTTTTAATGAACAGGACATACTGAAATAATAGAGCATTAGATAAGAATGTAAGGATCTATATACTTGAATATGTACTTTTTTTCATGGGATATCTGGTTTTTAGTCCTGTTGTGATGTGGAATGTGAATGCTATTTGGCTTTCCCTCTACCTCATTCCCACATGTTCCTTCTCCAGTCACAGTGGCCAATTTGAATGGAAATGGTCAATCCTTAGATGGACCTGGAATGTGTGTTATTTAGATTTTACTAGAAAAGTGGGATTTGTGTCTTCTACACTCCAATTATCAAAAAATTAACCCTTTGCCCTCTTCATTCTCATTGTAGCCCATCAGAAACAAAGGGGTTGTTTGTACAAGATATAGTTGGAAAAAAAGGAGGTCTCATGCCAAGTGAAATGCTTCTCAGTCGAAGGAGGCAGCAATCATTGTACACATTTTTCCCCCCTTGTGTTTCAGGCTTCTGTAGAGGCTTCTGATGAGATCGAGTTATGCAAGACTGGATTTCCTGAAGATGTTTACAGTGCAGTCTTCTCAAAGGATGTGCATGAAGGACAGCCTCTACTCAATGGTACCATCTTTTTAAGATATAATGTACATACAGTATCGATGCTTTTGAAGCAAACGAGTCATTTAAAAAGTATGGAGATCATCCATATTGTGTAAAAAAGTTTTTCACAATCATTGTAATAAGGATGTGTAGGAGCTTTCTTTTAGGATTGCAGAAGAGCTCATGTATCTCTCACATACATCATTGAATGGCTCCTGGTCTTTTGAAAATTTCAAATCTCTTTGAGTTTGTATCAAATCCTTTATTCAACTACTTAAAAAAAACCTAGATTTCTGCATCCATTTTATTTATTTAGAAGAATTATTTTTTAGATATCCAATGACAGTAATTTTATTTTAAATTATTGCAAGCATCTCCTTAGCATTACCAATTATTGAAATGAAGTTGTTATAATATTAACTTTGATAAGACATGCCAAAGTTGAGTTTTTAACTAAATTATGGCAAGCAAGTTTAACAAGGAGTGTTTCAGTCTAGAGCATGAAATCTGTATTTTTGTTATATTGTTTATGAACATTATTAAATAGCTAACTTAGTTTTAGCATATATAAATCTCAAATATAGACCCATTTTCTGTGTAAATGTGGATCAAGCTCATTATAGTTATATGAAAACTCACATCAACAGGTCTAGATAAAATATGAAATACATCCTAGGCATGGAAAACAATGTTGAAAATCACCTTCCTCTAGCTTCAGTTGATAGTGAATGAAATTTTTGTTAGTGGTGTTTTCATGTGCTTATTATCATTATGCCAAATGCCATTGAAATGTGAAAGCGAGAAGAATTGATTAGTAAGTTATACTTACAATATTTTCCCATAAATCTTGCATATCTGAGGTTTTTGAAAGTTGTGTTTAGAATATCTGTATAACTTCAACTAATTAATTTACGCAGAGCTCTACAGCATAGCCTTAATTGAAGTGTCTCCATAACACTGGGAAATACTCCTAGTTCCATTCTTTAGAATATCATAGAAGACTTTGAAATGGCTTCTTAGCTATTAAAGTTCTTCGGTGTATCTTACATTTCATTTCAATTTTCTATTTATATTATGATGCCTTTACACCTAACTGGTCTTTCTAAGAGCATGATAGTTTAATGGGTGTTTGAATTGCTACTATATTTAGAGCAGAATAGTTGACATGATGGTGGTTTAATTCAAATCATAATGTATCAATTTTGTTTAGCTCAGTGTGAATCTTGAAGTTCTTTGTGTTTTCATTATCTTTTAATCTGTGAATTATTAAAATAACAACGTCAAATTTGTATAGTATGGACATATTATTTGAATATGTAAAGTGTTTTAATTCTAAGAAATAATTGAGACAGGTAAAATATCAGTGGGATTTGTTGCATTTTTGTAATGAGATTTTTTATGATTTATCTTTAAATGAGTTCTGGCTTTCCCTCAAGGCTCACAATATGTTGGTTACAAAGCACATGGCTAGTCACTAAAAGCCATTGATTTAAGATTAATTAGTTGGGCATGTTGAATGGTTTTGAAAATAATAGCTTGTTTTCTAATCATTTGATAATACTGCTGCCAGCATAATTTGAAAATAGTTTTTCGCTAGCATCTTTCCAGTCTAATCAAGACACTTGGGATCTTTGCAAAAGTTGTAACAGTGCAAGATTAAAAATAAATTTTGAAGTATGCTATAGCTACCACTGAGAACAATGCACATGATAGATAGTCTTCTGGAGTTGTCCACATGTCAAATTATTAGTTTTTACTTTTTTTGTTTGGTCGGTCATGGTGCTTGAACTCTGGCCCTGGGCACTGTCCCAGACCTCTTCAGCTCAAGGCTATCTCCCTAACCCTTGAGCCATGGCCCCACTTCCGATTTTCTAGTGGTTAATTGGAGATAAGAGTCTCATGGTCTTTAGTGCCCAGGCTGGTTTTTGAACCACAATTCTCAGATCTCAGCCTCCTGAGTAGATAGGATTACAGGCCTCAGCCACCATGCCCGGCTCTAGTTTTTACTTTTTTTCTTCTTCTAAGATACTAAATAACATTATCATTGTAAAATGTACAGCATACTGCTTATAAATATTGATTAGCAGAAAAAATGAGCTTTTGAAAGGAGGAAAATTTCTCATGCTTTTGTGAGTACTAATATCCCTCTTTCCAAGGGTATCCTTACCTGTTAATATTTTTTTTTACAGAAAGAATTTCCTTTCATATTTTTTTGGAGATTTTTCAGTGGTATCATCATCTCTGTATACATAAAAGACAAATAGCTTGCCATAATTATTTTTTTGAACTTTTGTACTGTAGTCATTCATTCCATTCATCTTATTTACTCAACAGTAGAAAGGGATACACAGACTAGTCAAGGAGACAGATGACTTTTGCCATGGCTCAGTGGGCTATAAGATTTAAGGAAAGAAATAATTGTATAGAAGAAGCACCTAACAATTTTTGAGGCCTGTGCCTTATGGCATATTCTGCCATCTAAGCATGACCTTTCATAATTTTCTCATTTTGTTCTCTCTCTGTGCTGCTGAAAACGTTTCTTTTTAAATACTATGGCATGTATGGGCTTCCCCCTTTTTTTAAGGATCAATTTTAGTATCCTTAGGCAATCATTTTTATCTTGTGTTTTTTTATGTTGTTGTTGTTGTTGTTTTGTGGGTCGTGGGTCTTGAACTCGCCCTGGGCGTTGTCCCTGAACTCTTCAGCTCAAGGCTACCACTCTACCCTTGAGCCAAGCACCTCTTCCCCACTTCCCATTTTATAGAGATTAATTGGAGATAAGAGTCTCAGGTCCTTTTGTTCCTGGGTTGGCCTTGAACTTTGATCCTCAGATCTCAGCCTCCTGAGTAGCTAGTATTACAGGCATGAGCCACCATGCCAGGCTTCTTCTGTTCTATTTTTAAAAGCATAAATCATAACCCTTCACGCTTGCAGTTTCTTTTAATTCTCTGTGGATGGAATATAGGGAGAAGAGAACCATGTCTTGTTACTATATTTAATGTGGTTTTGGGGGATATATCTGGCATGTTATACCACAAAGGTTTCACTTTTGACACATAGGGACTATGAATGCTAATCAGTTTTGAAACAGTTGAGTAACCCTCATTTTGAATGTGCTTGAAAGTACTAGGCTTGAAGATCTAAGGTGATAGTAGTTATGGTAGACAGTCTATGGAGAAAAACCATGACATATACACACTAGACATTGTTCAGGAGCAAGTCTTGTCTTCTTATATCCTCCTGTTAATGTCTGGTTGTCTTACATTGTGTATAAATAACATAACACATCTAAAAACCAATCCTGTCCTTCTAGATTATCTTCTGTTTTTTTTTTATTTCCATAGCTTTTGTGAAGTCATAAAAAGGGAAATATATTTTATGATCAGCCTTTACTTTTCATGCTATATCATGTGAACAGTTCTACTTGTTGAAGCTACTCTAGTGTTTTTTAACTGGCTATACAGACCCATGTTCTATTTTGCTAGCCAAACGAGACATTGCTTAACTGTGTCTCTATTTTTGAACATACAGGTTGTTTCCAATTTTTCTCTCTTATATATAGCGCTGCTATGGAGATTCTTTTTAGAGAAATTTGATTTTTTCTTAGGGACATTTTCTTTGGGAATTTGTGTTTGGAAGTAGAATTACTGGGTCAAAAGGAATACAATAATGACTGTCTTAGTTGATTTTAGTCATTTAAATTTTGAAATGAATTGTATAGGAACCTTCATTTTCTTTTTCTTTTTTCTTTGTGGGTCATGGGGCTTGCACTGTGGGTCTGGACACTGTACCTGAGCTCTTCAGCTCAAGGTTACAGGCCTACCTGTGGGCTTGGGTGTTGTCCCTGAGCTCTTCAGCCCTAGGCTACTATCCTACCCCTAGAGCCACAGCCCTACTTCCCTTTTTACTAGAGATTAATTGGAGATAAGTGTCACCTTCTTAACTGTGATCCTCAGATCTCAGCCTCCTGAGTAGCTAGGATTACAGGTATGAGTTACCTGGCCCAGTTTAGGAACTTTCTATTCTTTTCAGGGTACTCACAAGTAAATTTATAATGTTTTTTCTTTTTTGTTGTTATATATGTAGCCAGTTCTGGGCTTGAGCTCAGGGTCTGAGCACTGTCCTTGTGCTTTCTCAAGGCTAGAGCTCTAACCACCGGAGCCATGGCACCACTTCTGGCCTTTTCTATGTATGTGGTACTGAGGAATCGAGCCTGGGTGTTCACCCATGCTATGCAAGCATTCTACCACTAGGCCAAACTCCCAGCCTGAAAAATAATTCTTTTGTTATTCTACAGAATGTATGTATTTGCCTTTTTGAGTTAGAATTGATTCTGCTGTGTTTAGGTCATCATTTTTACCTTGCATTTTTCTGTTCTGTTTTCAAAGCATTTATTGCTAAGCCCTTCATTTTACAGACAAGCAAATTAGAGCTCAGAGAGATTATAGGCTTTTC
This sequence comes from Megascapheus bottae, assembly GCF_031878675.1. Classification (NCBI taxonomy): domain Eukaryota; kingdom Metazoa; phylum Chordata; class Mammalia; order Rodentia; family Geomyidae; genus Megascapheus; species Megascapheus bottae. The sequence goes on from NC_143527.1 coordinate 32,358,130, forward strand.
CCCATGATTATATAGCTCTTTGGACTGTTAGCTTCAGCCCTGGAATTAGAACTCAGGCTTCCAAATAATTAATCTAGCTCTGGTGATACTGATGCGCTCTTCCCCCCTTCCCCCACACACACCTACACCCATCCCCCCCCCACGCAAGAATGAAGGCTGAAGGGAGCTCATCTTAAGTCTCAGATGTACAGATGTATTGTGGAAAGTTTATCTTCGAGTGGATCTTTTTTTTCCAATTTATGATTATGGCTTTGGAATTGCTAGACATATTTTGGGACTATTAAATTAAAAACAAACACTTTCCTTTTCTGTTTAAAAATATATTTTGACTATTTTCACTGAGTACTTTGTGCATACTATTATGAGCTGAATAATATAGGTCTTTGGAAGATATTTAGTCTGTAATGTTTAACTTACACTAAACTAAAAAAAAACATAAATACTTTTGTGGTAGCACATACTTGAAAATAAAATAACCACAATCATACATTTCTGTTCTTTTGCCAACAGTGTACCTGACATTCTGAAATCACAACCACAACGGCACTGTGACTTTGCATAGAGGCTCTTGGTCTGTTTTTCCTGTAGAAGTAATGAGTTACATTCTTGAGTGTTTTTTCATTGGTTGTCTGACTGCTTAGACATTTCACTAAGTAAATTCCTCCAGATCTGGTCAACATAAATAGCAACCAGCAATTACCATGAATATTTTCAGTAATCCATTCATATTCGCCACCTCCGGGCAGCACATGATGATTATTTTCAACTAGATGGAATTTGATTTAGATTAGTTTGCTTACTCATTGGGGCTTGTCTGCTTTAAATGGGAGCTGCAGTCTTGGAGTGTTCTTATTAGTTTAGTAGGACTGTACTGCATAGCATGTACTAATTGTAAGAATAGAAGTACATACCTTTGTATGACATATATTATTAAACGATAAGAGAGACCCATTTCGGTTACATTCGTCAGGTGGTGGGTACATTATTTCTTGAAACTTGATACCCCCTTTCTATACATTATCCCTACAATAAAATACAAAAAAAAGGAAAAAAAACCCTAAAAATGTAGATGTCAAGGACAAAGATATGTACTCTATAGTTTACCATATCATAACATAGTTCTTTTTTTTTTTTCTTTTGTGGGTCATGGGACTTGAACTCGGACTGGGTGCTTCCCATTTTCTAGTGGTTAATTGGAGATAAGAGTCTCAGGTCCTTTTGTGCCCATGCTGGCTTTGAACAGATCTCAGCCTCCTAAGTAGCTAGGATTACAGGCGTGAGCCACCTCATTACATAGTTCTTACTGAAATAAGAAGACTAGGTCTAAGTAACATTGCCTTTTCTTCACACCCTCTAGGTGATGGGGTCTTTTCACCCAACCTCAAAAACCTAAAGATGAGACAAGCCATTTATTTGAATTACAGATGCTGAGCTCCAAAAGCAGAGCTCTATTCAGAGAATATGCAGATGCCATGTTGTTTAGATTTAGTGAAGTCTAGCTGACCTCTGAGCTACTTTCCTAGATGGCAGGCTTTGCTTAGGTTTACCTGAGTATTTCCCTGTAAGACCTGCTTCTGTTGGACTTGGGTCTCTACCCCAAACTTTTTTTTTTTTTTTTTTTTGGTCTTTAAGAGCTTTGTGTGGGCTCAGTTTGGGGCTGCAGGTCTTAGAGATAAGGACTTGCAGTCCTTGTCCAATTAAAAACTCTTAATTCAAAAATAAAAGAGACCCATTTCTGTTACTCTGCTATGAAACTATGGCTTTTGGTTTTTCTTTCTAATAGTTGGTGAATTTTTGTTGTTTCTACTAAATGTGTATTTTAAAAATATTTGAAAGGTGAGTTTGTAAAATCAGGCAGGCTTTTGTCATTCATTGAATTTCAAGTTGATCATGGAAAGTAGTGTCAACACAGAGATCTTGGTGCTAAACTTAGGAGGAACAAATGAAATTCATCCAGGAACATTCTCATTGGTGACCTTGTCATATGTGAGAAGTGCTAGGATTTTCTTTTCCTCTCTGTCTCTGTCTCTGTCTCTCTGTCTCTCTTTGTATCTGTCTGTCTCTGTGTCTCTGCCTCCCTCTCCCTCTATCTCTAGTTTTGTTTGCCAGTACCAGAGTTTGAGCTCGGGACCTCACATAATTTTGGCTTGCTCAGTCGGCTGGTTTTCTACTACTTGTGCATTTTCCCAGCCCAGCTTTCTGCTTGTTACTTCTGAAATTAGGAGTGTCATGCACTTTTCTGCTCAAGCTGCTTTCCAACTGTGACCCTCCAGGTCTCACTCAGTTTACCTAGTTTATACACATGAGCCAATGGCTCTTGGTACTTCTTAAAATTTAAATTTATTGTTATTATAGAGGTGATGTACAGAGAGATTACAATGACAAGTCAGGTAATGAGTACTTTTCCTTTTGTACAGTGTCGGTTCCTTCAGTCTCTCCCATTCCCTCCCTCCCATCTCTACCCACGAGATGTGTAGTTGACTTTCATCTATGTCCGGTGAGCTGCACTATCGTACTTTTTCACTCTTTTCTCTTATTTTATTTTATAGTAAAATCAAGAAAAGAATCAAGAACTTTCATCCTTACTTTTAATATAATTGTATACTTTATTTAATACTTGGAAATTTTTCAGTCTTTTAGGAGGCTTTTTTTTTTTTATCAACTTTGCTATAAGCAAGTCTGATTGTTCCATTCTTCTTATTTTTTGTCAGTTTTGCCCAGACTTCAGTAATTTGGGATAGTGAAGATTTGCTTTGTCATCATCTTCCACCCAGAAGATAAGTGATAAAGCATCTCAAAGTTCTATACCTTACAAGCATCAGCAACCAGACACCTAGATATTTGAAATCTGGCCTTATTCTCTCTGCTATTTTAATCTGTATGGTCAGCATCTAACATGGACTTGAAGATAAATACCATATGTACATAAGTATAATGCATTATGTACTAGATGCTGTGAGGAAAACTAAAGCAGAGAAGGGAGAGGGGAGAATAGTTGTTTCTGAAGTTTCTGTAGGGAGGTCAAGGGAGGCTCACTGCATAGAAGATAATTGAGTAAAAATTGATACTAGTGTTACTCAAGGGCTATAGATATATAGGGGTGCTGGCATTGCAAGCAGATCAAACAGCAAGTGCAAGGGCCCTGAGGAAGGAGTATATTTACAGCATTGAATGAGTAGCAGTGAGCCTGGCACTGAGAGTGGAGCAAAAGAGGCAAGGAGGGCAGATAAGGTCAGAGCTGTAATGGGCTACTTTGTGTGGTGCATTGTAGACCATTCTAAGGACTTTGGCTTTGACTTTGAGGAGGTGAAGAACTATTGAAGGGTTTTCAGCAGAGGAAGGACATGATCTGACTTTCAAAGCAGGATATTACTGGCTGTTAGGTTGAGAAAAGACTAAAGGGTAAGAGAAAAAGATCAGGAAGAAGGCTAGTAATGACCCGGTAGGTGAGGAAAAGTGGACATGCCTAATACATGTGTATTTTAAAATACTTGAAGGCCATAGCGAAGTCTTTTTACTTTAAAAATTTGTTGATATAAATACATATAGATGTATGTATGTACATACATACATCTATATGTATTTCTTGAAGATTAATATCCACCCTCTGTGCTTTTTTTAAATGATGTCCTTTGATGCACGAAAAATATCTTAAAGAGGCACAATTATTCTACATTTCCTATTGGTGGTTTTATTTTGTTATTACTCTTAAGAATCCTTTATAGAACTGAAGGCCATAATTTGCTTCTGCTTTCTTCTAATAAACTTAACAACACTTTCATATTAGTTATTGATCTTTTTTTTCCTTATTTTTATGTATGGTATTAGAGGTCTCACTTTTGTTTTCTCAGTACACTTCAAGATAAAGCTGACAGGATATGATGAATTGGATACATGTATGTGTGCAAAAAATTCAAGGTTGACCTTATGCTGCCTATTTGAGCAACTGGGAAGGTTGTTATTCCTTGTGTTGAAGAACAGGAGCCCAATTTGAATCTGTTGAATTGAGGATGTGAGATACCAAGGCAATATGTTAGGAATGAACTTTATAACTTGGTGGGAGGTTGGGGGAGAGGAAAAGTTTGACAAAAAATGTACTCAATACCTTATGTATGCAACTGTAACTCTTCTTTAGACCATCAAAGAATACCAAACTACAGAGAAGACAGTACTCAGTTGTATATGCAGTGTAGCTAAACCATGGCACAGAGTGGAATCATTAAGTAGCTAGTTTGAGAAGCCAAGGTAAGAAGAGAAACAGTTTTGATATCAAGACTTTAAAACTCCAGTGTAAGAATTCATAGATTGAATAAGGACATGATACTGAGAGAGACAAAAGAGACAGGAGAGATGCATTATGGCACGATGTCTTAGATAATACACGAAGAAGCATTTCAAAGAGACAGTGCATTCATCTTCAAGGGAAATCAACAGCCGTGAACAATGAGAATTTTCACCAGTGGATTCAGCACCATGGAATTACTGGTATCTCTGATAAAAAAGTTTTAGGGACAAGGATACAAAAGTGTGACTGTGTGTATATGACAGGTGGATGCTGGATACTGAAAATGATTACATTTTCCATTAAAAGAAAGGGAAGTTGATTAGGAGAGGAAACAGGCCAATTAGGAAATAATTTTCCAAGAAAGGAGTTAATATGTTTACATGACAAGGAAGAAAAAAGGTAGCAAAGGAAATTAGGGAGGTCATGGAACAGAAGAGAGTTGACAAATGCAGTTACTAGAACAATGCAGCATAGGTTAAAAGCAATGAGATGAGCGGACTCACTCGTGTGACATGAACCTGGATTTACGACCCACTGTGCTGTGCTTGCTTGAGTTACTGCTCAAATGGTTAAATGTCTTTATCGAGACTGGGAGACTGGGTTTTGTCAGCAGACTTTCTCTACAGAAATGGCAGAGAGGATAAAAATGAAACCCTGCTGGTGTTTGCTGTTTCACTGCTGTACCATCCTTGACAGATGGCTATCCATTCTCTGTAGGAATACTAGTGCCACTTGCATTCCCAAAATGGGGAGGAGATCTCTCCCTTTGCAAGCCTTCTCCATCCTTGGAGAATTTTATCAGTTAAAAAGTGACTTCTTAAAGAGTTTCACAGAAGCATATGTTTTAGAAATTTATATCCATTGGTGCTTTTGGCACCTCGCAGAGCAACTGTAGTCCCTTCTGGTCTGATGATTTCCCTCGCCGTTTGTTCATTTCAGCAAGTATTGTTGAACATGTGCCCTGTGCCACACCTGTGCCAAAGAAGTAGGCAATAATGGTCAAGAGGCCAGGAGATGCCCCATAGAAGGGAGATTCTGGTAAACATCCTTCAGATACCTGGACAGAATTTCCTGGGTTCCTTTAATTTGATTTCTGAGCTGAACATTCAACAATTTCTTAAGGATGTTTGAACATTCTGCTTCACTCCCTCCTCCTCCTGACAGAGACCGAGTTTTCCTGCATAACTGAACTTAATACCTTGTGCCCTGATGTGTACCACTGGTATCTCTCTTGCCTTTGATGTGAATGCAGCACTTTGAGCCCTAGGTGGAACTGGCATTATTTATGGCTGCATTGTTCTCTTTGCTCCTGCTAAGGTTGTAGTTAACTAAAACTCCTGGGTGCTTTTCAGACACACTGCTTATCATCTTGCACTTGTAAAATTGATTTTTATACATAAATGTGAGACCTGTAGGTTGAGGCTTTGTTAAAGACCTTAGCTTCAAAATAATCTCCAAAATCTATTAGCAGCCAAATACACAGCCACCCTAGGAAACAACATCAGTATTTTGAATCATCTGTAAAACTCATGGAGTAAAACTAATCCTTCCTTCCTTCCTTCCTTCCTTCCTCCCTTTCTTCCTTCCTTCCTTCCTTCCTCTCTCACTTATATACATATGCACACATTTACATATCACACAGAGACTTGCAAACGTTCTCACATTTTCTTTGAATCATTAGATGATTCAATCATTAAGTTCCCTATAGCAAATTCCAGACACATGTAAAAAACTATACTTCAATTTTTGGACCATGATTTTCTTAAAATAGTTTTTTTTAATGTCAGGCAGTGGAGAGAGCACAGATATATAAAGGCATAAATAGCAGGGAAGTTGTATCATCACCGTATCATCCCAGTTATGTCTACTTCAGATCACTGCTGAAACATGAATTTCATTTTTAGCAAAGTAATAAAAATTTCCTAATTTCAAGAATCATACATCTTACTGACAAAGTGTTCATCTTTTTTTAGTGGACTTTTAGGTCCATAGATGGTTCTCCTGTAACTAAACAGAACAAACACCAAGGACAAAATCCTTATCATGTTTATTGGCATGAGCATATTCTTAGGAGCTAAGCATTAATATCTTTGTGTTTTAACTATTGGAACCTAAGATTGTCATCTTTAAAAGTTCATTGCTCAGTCTTTCATAGATTGTTCTAGTTGGGATTTTTCCTTGCAAGGAAAAGTGGTTGGCAGCCTGCTTTGTAAGTTTTCCTCCTTCAGTGTGGATAAAGGTACCCTTTATGGATGATGTGGTTTGCTGATATCTGGGGGGGGGGGGGGGGGAATGTCTCTTAGGCTTCTTTCTATATGGAATTGTATTTAATGCTAATATCCATACTCTGTTATATTAAGAATGTCAGCCATTTCTGGAGTTTGTATGCATTTACACTTGGGCGTGTCTCTGTGTCTCTGTAGGAGCCAGGCATTCTTTGTGACAACACATCACTTACCCTATGCTGAGGATTTTCACTAGCAAAAGCAAGTTCCCTTCAAAAAAAATGTACTCATTAGATTTTTTTTTTTACTGCAATACCTATTACTGACTGCTACAAGATTCTGCCATATTTCTGTACATTGATTTTTTTTTCCAGTTCATTTTTTTTCGGTAACTATATTGAAATAGTAAAGAAAGTGGCTCTGAAAATTCTCTTGTTTGAATGTTTTTAAATCCAGTAGCAGTGTTTTTTATTTGCTTGCTTTGTTTTTAAGATTTTGTAGTGCTTGAGAATTAACTCAGTAGTTTGTTGAAGTGTGATTACCTGAGCTCCATCATAAACTTGAGGTTTGCATATATGTCTGCAAGCATTCATGTGAATGATAAATAATTCTGATAAATTTGGTTTTTCATCACACTTACACATTTTGCTTTGGTGTGTGTTGTCATAGTAGAAATACAGGTCATGTTCAAGTCTGTGTATAGAAATCAAACCATGTTACCCAGGTGGATATATAAGGATGTTTGTGAAGGCTTCAAATTGTCTTCTGCCTTTTTCTGTAGTAGCCTGTTTTTTGTCTTTGTACAGATATTGCCAGTATCTAAGATAGAAGTTGAAAACAAATCTAATTCATGTAATCAATGGGCAAGATCCTATCTTGTATATACCATTATTATATTTTTGTTTGCTTTAACCCATATAGATATTTATTTCAGCAGATAAGTAAGCAAATGGTAAGTAAATGCAAAATAAGGTTGTTTCTTTACCTGATAATAGTAATAAACTAAAGAAAATAGCCACTAAGCTCTGCTTCTCATTTAATTCCCAGAACTTGAAAGCTCCTCCTTCTTGGCTATGTGACTTATTTGCCGATTATGGGTTTTTCTGAAAGGGGGAAGCAGCTGTTAATATCATTTTTTTTTACTTTCTTCTGATCTCATCTGGCCTTTCTGGTATTCTCCTTTCATCTCTACACTTGGCTTTAGTTGATAGTTTGTTAAATTCTGTCTTCAAATCCTACAAATCCGGCTAGCTCATTATGACTGTGACTTTCGTAACTTTCCAAAGTTATCATTAAATTTAACATTTTCAGACTTAGTATGAATTACGAATTTAAGACTGTTTTGACAGTAAGGAATTTATAAAGGACTAGGAAGCGTTTGTCTTCTATATATTTATTAAACAAGTATCCTTTTTCTACTCTTCATGAGGAAGTCACTCTCATTGACCTGGAAAATGCCAGTGCCTAGATAACACTGATTAGTTAGTGAGAGAGTAATTATTTGTAGTAATCATTTGAATTATAAATGTTTACTTAAGGAATTTCTACAGGATTTGAAAAGACTAAAAAAATAATAATAATGGGGCACACTAATGATAAGATCACAGAAAAATGCCCATAGAGTTTAGTATTTGTTCTCCGAATTTCTTTGTAAAATTAAGTTCTGAAGATTTAAGTATGCATACATATATATATATATATATATAATATTTCTTCAGTCACTTAGATCTACTCTGGCGTCTTTTATTGACTTGGCATCGATTCTGATCATGCAAAAAACAAATTTACTCTCTTCTGGAGTAATTGCATTCTAATTCTTTTTTATTGTATTTTATTGTCGGGATAATGTATAGAGGGGTTAGTTTCATTTGTCAGGTAATGGGTACATTGCTTCTCACACATTAATACCCCTACTCATGTTTTTGTCCACCTTTACCTCCCCCCAATCCCTTTCAATCATCTTGTTTTCCCCCTTGCCTTCCCTGTTTCAAATAAACATATATACAATATATCAGCTACCAAAGTCAGATACAGTAACCACATGAGATTAACCATAAGTGGAAAAAAAGGGGAAATAACTTCACACAGTACATTGAGAACAACAATCACAAAGATAAACCTCTTGTTTTCATATCCTAGAGTTTGTTGCCCCATTCGTAAGGAAATGAAAAGACTTAGAAAAAAAAGTCATATTAAGGGCTGGGAATTTGGCCTGGTGGTAGAGTGCTTGCCTAGCATGCATGAAGACCTGCGTTCAATTCCTTGGTACCACATACATAGACAAAAGCTGGAAGTGGTGCTGTGGCTTAAGTGGTTAGAGCTGTAGCCTTGAGAATGTCTAAGGACAGTGCTCAAGCCCTGAGTTCATGTACCAGGACTGGCAAAAAAAAAAAAAAATCATATTAAGTGAAGTAAGCCAGACCCAAAGGAGCATAGACTCCATGGTTTCCCTCATTTGTAATATTTGATACACATCTAGGACTCTCCTAGCAGAGCATTACAATAGCTCAGAAACTATATACATAAGATCATACAGGATGCATACTAATTCTAATAGTCACATGGTAATTCTCAAATATGGTGTTCTTACTCCATTAGTCGAATGTGCAGATATCATCAATTTGCAAACCATGTTACTGATATTTTCTTCTAGTTTTTGATTTTATATTTTAATATCTTGATGGTTTAATTTATCTCAAGCAATAATTTCTTTTCCAACAACCATTAAAATAACTAATAATGTATTCAATCTAATAATTGATATATGATATTTGCTTGTTAGGTGCAAAGCCACATTAAAATTTGTAAGAATCATGATATTGGTGTACTTCAGAGTAGTTATTTGTAAATAAAGTATAGTTTATAGTTTATGGCTTGAATCATTTAATAAATTTTACTTTAGATGTCCCCAGTTCTATGACTTAGATGTCCTCAGTTCTGTGAGTCATTTAGCACAATGCTGAGTCCATCAAATTGGCATGATGTTGTAAGAACTGTAAGCACAGACTGTGGTCTGGGCTGTGCTCTGACTTCTGTTCATCATAAATGACCCTTTTCCTATTGCCCATGACATGAATATTTCTTAGTATGTATACTTGTAATAGAGTATTTGGGGCACATTCTACTTTCTCATGTCCCACATGCGAGTACTCACTTACTTGGCAAGGAATTGTCAACAGTGTTGCCAATCACAGTGCAAATTCGTTTTCCCCATCTGTTTCTCAAGAGTTGATTCTAAAACCTTGCTTGGTTTTGTTGAAATGCCAGTGAGAGTTCTTAAGGTTCTTCTGTGGTCCCTGATCCTACTGTTCTCCCTTTATGAGCAAGTCTCTATTCTCAGCAAGTCCATGTTCTGTTTTGAGGACAAGGCCAGGAGTTTGTGTCATCAGCCATCTGCCTAACATACTTTAAGACATGAAGGTTTTCTTAACAGATAATAATTCATTTCTTTGGCAGGGAATAGAAGACAAATGAAGCACCTCAGCTTTGCAGTATACAGATATAAGAAATTATTCCTTGAACACAGATATAGACATAAACTTAATGGGTTCTCCCAAATATCTGCTAAGTGAAGATCTAGCATAAAAAGTATGAAAGAGCTACAAAAATTTCATATAAGGCAAGCAAGGGATTTCATAGTTTAATAATGTTATTAATAATAGATTTTGTTTATCAAGCCAGTTACATGTGCCATGATTATGAACAGGAGTTATGTCAAGTCTTTAAAGTGGTCTTAAAAATTTTTAATGTGGTTCAAATGACTGCAAAACCTGGAAATGCTGTTGCTGCTATTGATGTATAACATAGTTCTACTATTGTTCTTTTTTTTTTTTGCCAGTCCTGAGACTTGAACTCTGGACCTGAGCACTGTCCTTGGGCTTTCCCGAGGCTAGATTTCTACCACCTGAGCCAATGCACCACTTCTAACTTTTTTTTATGTATATGGTACCAAGAAATCGAATCTTTGTTGCAGATAAGCGAATTCAGATCTAAATGTTTTGAAGCATGTGGAATATCTACCCCTGTGTTTAATTTTTGTTTTTGATTTTGATTTTTGAGATCATTTCCTTATGTAGCCCAGGCTAGCCTTGAACTACCAGTCTTCTAGCCTCAATTTCCCTATGTGTTACCACTCCTGACTCTTCCTATATTAGTTCAGATGCACTAAGTGCTATTCTCACAAGGGCTGCTTAAAAACTCAGATGAGAGATTCATCAGATCAAGCAGGTGACATTTTGGAAAAGGCCACTGAACTCTATTTTGATGATTTTTACTGGAAAATATTATCCCCAAAATGTGGACGTTTTACTTGAGTGCCAGAGTAAGGAATCTGATTTGACTCTGTGTGTGTGTGTGTGTGTGTGTGTGTATGTGTGTGTGTGTGATATCTGTGTCCCTTTGTTTGTAGGGACCCTCTTGAGCCAGGGAGACGAATGAAGCAGTTGGGAGTTGGGGGTTGGAATATGGATGAAGCTGTCCTTAAAGATGATAAAGTGAATAATGTGTGTGAGTTCAGTTGCAGAGTGTATATTCTTGTGGTCTCTCCAAGGATCCATTTCTTCAGTTAATGTTTGAGTACTTACTTCTTGTCTCACACAGGCCAGGCAAAGCTTGACAAGAAGTTAAACCTGGAAACTTCTGGTGCTAGGGATGAGATACCATAGCTCTTTCCCTCTGACCACAGTAGCCCTTTGGGCCAATGAGATCAAGGCTAGGAAATTGTCTTACTTCTTATCCTTGTCTTTCTTTATCTTTTCGCTCCTGTTTCTGTGTTTCCCTCTTCCCTCCCTTCTTGAATGAGGACAAGGAAACAATCTCTACAGCCCTTGTCACCATCTACTTGTATACAGAGTGGAAAGAAATCTGTCCCTAAACAAAACTGCTGAACTGATGAATTAGTATAATCCAAGGTCCTATGCTATCCCTGGGCCTCTGTTCTTGTTCATTGATAAGCTCCATTGGTTGCATGAGGTACTGTGAGATTGCTCTGTGATGCATGTAGTGAATTGCATCCTTACTGTTACACTGATGGTTACAATGAAGATGTGTGCTCAGGCTTCCCAAGCTCTTTCATGTGGTATAGTCAGAAAAAGGGAAGAGAAATTTTAGAGATGCTTCGATCTGGGGTGTATGAATCTGTGATAGTGGCCAGCTATCTAAATTAGGGACTTACTATTCAGTACTCCCAATACTAAGCAGAATACTTGCCACCACAGCCTTTAGATATATGTTAGTAGATTAAGCCTCATGGAGAAAGTTTGATTATTATTATTGTGTGTGGGTCATGGAGCTTGAACTTGGCCTAGGTGCTGTCCCTGAGCTCTTCATCGCAAGGTTACCACCCTTGAGCCAAACCCCACTTCCCATTTTCTTAGAGGATAATTGGAGATGAGTCTCAGGTCCTGTTGTTCTTGGGCTGGCTTTGAACCTTGATCCTCAGATCTCAGCCTCCTGAGTAACTAGGATTACAGGATGAGCCACTGCACCAGACAAAGTAGTTTGAATTTTTTAAATGAAGTATTTGCTAACTCACAAAGATAGAAATGAGATGGGAGTTTGTGAATTGGTAGAAAGAATCTGGGTAAAAGGAAAATGTAACTGAGCTGTTGGGGCACATTTTAGGTCATAAAAATGCTCTGGGAACAACTTCTGTGCTTTTTTATTCTCACTCTAAATGGATTCATTTTTTCTAAATATATTCAAAATATTTTGGTTTCCTTACAAAATATACTGTGGGATAGAACATAAAGGGAAAAAATCAGGGACTTTTTCTAGGTCACATCTTAATATAAAACCACCATGACAGTGATTGATTTTGCTTTGTGAAGATTCTATCTAGGGGTGCCTGTAACTTCCCTATATAGAATGAAAAGGTTGTCATAAAAAGCCCACTATGTGCTCACATAGGGTCTCTGCTATGATCATCTTCAATCCACCCTCCCAGGGTGGTAGCAGGGGGAGGGTATCTGTTCTTACAAGTTAGTGTGGCAAAAGCCACTTAGAGTGTTAGTCTTAGGAGCTGACAGAAAATTTACTACTTTCTTCCTAGCAGAAAAATATCAAGTTTCAATATTTTAGAAAAGTTGTAATATAACAGGTGATCCTAGATTTGCAGAGAAGGTAGAAGAAATTTCTCGGGAAATTATTACTGTCAAGTAATATAGAACTTAGGATATCATTTTGAGCTTTTCCACATAGGTCGCTTTGTCACGGAATTACGTTGCCATCTCATTGATCTTAAATAACATCTGCTTTCTCGGATTTTTGAAAATATTTATTGGTTATATGTCTGTCTAGCTGAAGAAGTGGTGTGAAGAGTATTTTTAAATTTTGATATTAAGATTCCAGTGAGTAGAGAGTGTGTATGCTTGTTCTATTGTGCCTGGTTCTAAATTTTTAAAGAACTTGATTTTTCAAAAGTAGCTCATCAGAACTTTGGATTACTCACAGCTCAGTCTCCTATAGATATTTAATCCTTCTTGTATTCCAGACTACTTTCAAGGATGGGGTTATTGCTCTGACAGTCTAACTCCTCTTTGGAAAGGTTTGGCAGCATGAAAGCTTACTGTGCTCCTCAGGAGCTAACATAATTTTGTACTTCAAGCACTGGAGACAAGAGCCCAAATGCTTTCCTGCAGGGATCCCTGGAAGAGGCCTGCTCAGTGGCCATGCATAGCTCTAGATGGTCACAGGACTTAGGCCAGTTGATTCAGGCTTCTATATCCTAGCAACGCATGGTGTCCTACCTGCAGGAGGTAGTTGCATAACATTGTCTTTTAAAGCAGCTGTGGTCAAATAATTATGTAAGATTTGACTTTGTGGCTCTATTCATGCATGTCACATGGTGTTACCCTCACCTTCGACCCTGACATAGTACTTTTCCCATCTTCCTGTTCCAATTACAGTGGTAAATACATTGTTTCCTTTGAGTGTCAGGCTCTGCCTTCTTGTGGTCTTCAGAGGTGTCAGGCACATATCTCTTTCCTCTAGAAGTTGATGGGGCCAGGGAGCACTCAGGGCCTACACTTGCTCATGTCTTTTGTTGGCGTCAAAGCCATCATGATTCTAAGTTTTTTCTTTTTTTGCCATTCCTGGGGCCTGAACTTACGGCCTAGGTATTGTCCTTGAGCTTTCTCAAGGCTAGTGCTCTAACTCTTGAGCCACATCACTACTTCCATTTTTTTCTATGTATGTGGTACCGAGGAGTCACACCCAGGTCTTTATGCACTCATCACTAGGCTACAATCCAGACCCCTGTCTAAGAATTCACGAATACCATGCTGTGGACATGAAATGTTTTGTATGAGTTATCATTTCTATGTACTTGATGTTCATCTGTGAGGTATGAGCACTATGATTTTTTATCTGTTTGGAGACCAAGACAGGTTCATTACTCTTCCAAGGTAGACAAAGAGTTCTGTTATACTTAATCCCACATTACTTACACTGTTCTTTTGCATGTAGCCTAATAAAATAAAATCATAGTTCTCCTAAAGATGAGTCATAACTATGGTATATAAATAATCACTGCTAACATAGGTTTGATTAGTTTGTTTAAATTATTTATTTGTTCACATTGTGTCCTAGTCTAATGGCGGCTGGTAACCATCTGTTCTGTAAATCGTAAACTGGACTGACCTTTTGAAAAATAAAGTTTTAGTATTTTATTTTTGTTTCACATATCAAATATTTCAAGGCAGACTTCTGTCACATATTTTTGACAATTATCATAATTAAAATACATTTGTTTAAGCTGTAGATAATGTTTTATGCAAGTTGATGTGCATTATTTGTGAGCTTGAAATTTTTACAGCTGTGAATTTAAAATGTTAAATTGGTGATACTAATTTTTTCAGGGAAAAATAATTTAGTGTCCCATTGCATCAACTTTGACTCAATGGTATTTTGAAAGGCAAATTATGACTTTTCAGTGGAGTAGCTATTAACCAGAAGATTACACAAAGGCAGTTCTGAGGTGAATTTGCATATTGCAGGGACAAGAATTATACAGTATATGATGCTTAACTTTAGTGAGTGGACTCGGGCACATGTGAAACCTGTGGAGGACTGATGTCTTGAGATTGTGGATGTGGCATGTCAACGTTGTTTGCATCTGCAATTAGTTTGCAAATTGACTTTTAAATATAATCCAAACAGCAATTCAAATACTTTTTTATTCTAAGCACTGGCTTATCCACCAGAATAGAATAAGTACTTCCTATTGAAAATGTGTGGCTGATTTCATCCTATTGTGCTTTTTTGTCTTTCTGTGGGAAGTAACTTCATTAATAATGGGCTTAATTCTGAATGCACCATTCTTTTAAGTTTTTAATTCAGGAGTACCAATGAAGCTTATTCAAATAAAACTCCAAATATTATAGTCAAGCAGCCAAGCTTCTGTGGAGTGTAGTCATATTATGTACATTATGGGAAATAAATATACTGCAGATACGTTAGGTACGTATTCATATTATACCTATGGAGCTCTTAATGCATAATGCACAAAATACCTATTTGTACTTATTACAAAAAAGTAATGTGATTGTAAATCTTAGTTAAAATTCAAGGTTTTTCAGAGCCTACTTATGTATCTTGAGGTAGCTTATCAGTTCTCTTGCAATGTGCATTTTCCTTCAGGAAAACCAAATGAAAAACAAATTTCCTGATAAAAATTTTAAAAAGTATCAATTTAATCAAAAGCATATCAATAGAATATCAACAAATTTAAAGACTATAAAACCCGATTATGACAGCACTTTTGTAGAACTGTCAGGTGTCAATATAAATATTTTAAGCCATATGAACTGAATTGCCATAGTCTCCATTGAGAGATTAGTGGCATACTAACCCTATGATGGTCACGTTAGTGTTTACTTTAATCCACTTGTCTTGAGAATGTGGGAGCTATTCTAGGATGGCAGCCAGCTTGTCACTGATTATTCTTTTATCATTTCTTCCAATGTTTAAGTTGTCTGGCACTGAACCTTCTGTTAGGAGGAGAATTCAATATTTAATAGGTGGAGTTAAAGCCTCATTTAATAATAGTTAAACAACTGGACCACTATCATCCTTGGCAAGTATCACCAGGCACGTTGATGCTTGTGCGCATATAACTTCAAAATAGTTTAATAATGCAGTTTAGTACAGTTTACACACAAAAATGAAAAAAAGAAATGTCATGTGTTACTCCCTCAGGAAAGAATTCTCTTACTGTGTTTGTACTGTAACAGTGGCCTTGATGGACTTGTTTACATTAGAGAACTTTTACCTCCACCTATGATCAGGGCCACTTTTTGCAGGATCTAATTGTATGCATACAGATTTGCATTTTTGACATGACTTCAGTGGCTATCTTGTGATTAGCCTTTTTGTTCTGTAGATAGATTATTTTTCTTGTTAGAAGTGGAGTGAGTACAGGTCCATTGGGTTACTCTTCTATTCCTAGCTACCCAACTATGTGAGATTTCAGGATGAAGGTACAAAGTCAGCCTAGGCAGAAAAGCCACTTGAGTCATACAGCCAATTAAACAGGAAAATGACATACTAATGGTGTGTGGCACAGGTGGTAGAACATGAGCTGTGAACAAGAAAGCTGAGAAAAAGTACAGCTCTATGTTCAATCCCTGTTACTGTCACAGGAAAAGAAAACGTAAAATGGGCCTTTAATAACATTAAATAAAATCTTTAGTGTATTCTGAAGGTGAATTGGTTTGTTCATTGATCACTGTGAACAAAATACATTTCTTTTGCTTGGGTTTATGGCTGCTTCCTAAATTTTAGAAAAAGCTGAAACCACATGTTACTATGGCTACCAGAATTTGAATTTGCTTCCATTAGGGGGAAGCTAAATTCCCAAGCCACTCAGACATTGGATCCATTAACTAAATCCATAACTACTCCCATAGGCGCTAGGAAGAAAGCCCTAGAGATTTTTGTATTTCTCCCTGTGCTTTGGGTTGAAGGATAGGATTACTTGACAGTTACTATTTTGTCTACAAATGACAATATTCATGAGACACAATAGTTAGAATGATAATACTGCAGTTTTGTTTTGTTTTCTTTAAAACTATCCTTCACAATACTGCTGGAATTCCCCATACAAATAAACAGTTTCTCCCCAAGAGCCAACAGTTCCTTGAAAGACAGTTTTCCAGGGCCAGTTTTCACACTTTTGTATCTGACAGAGTACCTGTACAGAATTTTTACCTATTACCTTGTATACATTCTGGGTCCATCATGTGGAATTCTTACTGATGAGTTCCAGTTATACTGCATGATCGCATTGCTGCATCTTTCCATGTATTGATCTTTCTACAGTATTAGATGGCTGTCACTTCTACTCAAAAGTCATCTTTTCCTACCAGTCTGGTGGCTTTGCTGGGATGGTCTACAAATAGTATTCATGTCTGTGCAAGTATAGTTCTCTCAATAAATATTTGACGTGTAAGAGAGATAGCTTTTCCCTGTTCTCCCTACTGAAATGAGGTTAGAAAAATTGGAACAATTTACCCCCAAATTATGATTTATAGATAAGACTGTAGAAGCCTTCTGACCATAACTTTTATGTATGGAAGATTGCCAAATTTGCTTTAATTCTACATAGTGTTAAGAGGTTTGGATGAACTAGGTTAATTATCACAGTAACCAGTGTTGGGTGGATTTTATATGTATTTTTGTTTCTGTCTATGGGTACTGAGGAATTGAACCCAGAGCTCCATGCATGCAAGGCAAACACTCTACCACTAAGCCACATTCCCAGCCGCTTTATTTGTATTTTAAAGGAATTAACAAAGAAAATTCAGAAATGGTTGAAAGTTTGCACTAGCACCCAATGGAAATTGAAGATTTTGTATTTTCCAAAGGTCACATATTAAGTAAGCAATATATTTAAAGTAAATAATTCATTTTTATTTTTGTGGGGAATTGTTATATATCCATATAGGCCTCATGAAATATCATTTCACATGTGTATTTTTCTCAAGATGGTGACAGTCTTCATATCAGAAGATTTGAGCAGTTTTAAAGCATACCTATCTAGATAGCTCTTACAGAATAAAAACTATGCCATTTTAACAGTGTCATTTTTTTATTAAATATTATGTGGTTTTCTTTAAATGTGGACCATAGTCCTTTCAGTCAGAACACGTCACAATATAAGATAGTGCTTTTGTCCATTGGCTTTTTTTTCAGTATAAAAATGCTAAAGTTTCCATAGGTTTTAATTTCAATAATACTTACAATGAAAATTAAGGAAAAATGTTGTGCATATTTTCTATACCTCTACATATTTTTAAAGGTAATTTCATCATTATGTATATTATAACTAAGAGTTGTGATCACTGATCATATATGATATTTGACATTTAATCATTCAGTTTCTTTGCTGAAAAGCAATGGTACTAACATTTTTGATAGATTTTTGTATGCCAGTTAGGATAAGTACATTAATTTATAAACAGTAGTTTATAAAGTACTTAGGATAATCCTGGCAAATGCTAAGTGCTAAATAAATGCCCAATAGGATGGCTTAGAATTTTTTTTCTTTCTACAACTTTCCTAGGTAAAGCATGTTTACATATTCACAGTTGCATGAATGTGTTAGGATAGCTAAGTGATTTGATGTAAAAGGAATTTTGCCATTCAGTTCCTCCTTCTTTCTCTTTCTAATGGATTTTCATTAAATCCTGGCCAAGTTTTTTTTTTTTTAAGGAGAGTTTTAAAAATTAATTTAAAATCTTAAGGTAAGCCTTCTGGCTCCCTAACTTAATAGCTATTAGCCATCGATGACACAGTCTTGATAAAGTTGATATAGAGAGTTTATAATTTAAATTCTAGATAATTTTTAAAGTAGCTCATATTTGTGTTGAATACTCCTTTTCTTACTTTTGATATGTTTTATTGGTATTATTAAAATGTACAGAGGAGTTACCATTTTGTAAGTAAAGGTAATAAGTACATTCTTTGTTTAGACAACGTTTCCCCTTCCTTTGTTTTCCACCAATTTCCCCCTCCGACCCATACTTCCCATGTTGGGAAGCATGAAATAAGTGAATTGTGCACAGACCTGGACAGAAAGCAAAACGCTCTCTCAAAAATAACTAGTGCAAAAATTTAAAAAAGTCTGAAAGTGTAGAGTCAGTGGTAGAGTACCTGCTCAGTGGTAGAGTACCTGCCTCCATCAAGTGTGAAACCTTGAGTTCAAGTTCCAACACTGAACAAACAACAAATGCCTCACTGTTCAAGAAGTTAGTGGCCAAACCAAGATTTAGATTGCAGTCCAGTTCAAATACAGGCCTGAGATCCTCCCCCCGCCCTTCCCCAAACTAGAAGGAAAACCTTTATTTCTTTAAATGGAATTAAGGACTATCAGAAAGATTGATGCAGTGATCTGATACAAAATCATGCCTTTTCCTTTTTTAAATACCAGAATATTTAGGGTAGTAACAGTATATTAGAGTACTTAACCTTTGAATTAGAAAGACAAAATGGAAAGCCTTTGGGGAAATATTCACTTGACTGCTATTTAGAAATACAATTAGGCTTTTCTTTCATTTGTTTAAAATCCACAACTCCTTGACAGTGTATAGATCAACACTAATGGAATTAGCAACACGTGGTCAGCCTGTATTCTGAAAATATTCGGGGTAAGGAATATGGTTCTATTAGACAAAATTGCAATTCTGCTTAGAAATATGCAAAGAAATATTTCTGTTTTAAAAGTCATTTTACCATTAAAATATTATTCCATCTTTTTTAAATCATGGAAGTCTTTGAATTTAACAAGAGTTGTGGTTCGTTCGCTGTTCTCTAACTGAATGCTGTCTATTATTTTAATCATGTTAATCTACTACTTTGGGTAAAATGCTGCTCTGTGGCTGCCAGCGAACAAAAGTACTTTCTGTTCTTCTTTCCTCAGTGAACTGAGCTTCACATCAAGCATGGTGTAGCAAACAGTTAGAGGTTTAGTCTGAGCTGATCAATATATTCAGAACCCTTTATTCAGTGAGATCGATACCCTGTAATGAAGTCTGTGCTTCAGTTCTCTTTCTAGCACCACTGCTAAGGTAGGAAAGTGTCTGTTTTTCAGTTCTAAAGCAAAATTAAAATTATGTTAGAGGTTTTTGCCTTATTGTTCAGGACAGACAACATTTTCCTGAGCCCTTTCCAAACAAGCTCTACAAAGCTTGTTCTTAGCTTCCTCCAGAGTCTTGCCCTCTGTGCTACTGAAGAATGGGGGAACAAGAATTTAATTTAAGAAAGAGAAATATGAATACTAAAAAACACTGCTCCTGTTAATATCTATGACTTATTCACATAAGATGATTGCAGCTAAATGGTTTTGAGTGAAACTTATCATTTTTATGAAAAATATATCCACAGATTAGTAACAAGCTCATGAAAAGTATGTGGCTGATCATAGGATATGAGGGGTAATTTTAATATAGATACAATTCGTATTCATCATGAAAACAAATCGAAATATGTTGTACTTTCTCTGAGTGTTCACATTTTGATCAGTGTTTGCCCTTATTATCTTTTAAGCAGCTGTCTTTTTAACTTTAATAATATTGGGTCTGTGCTGGTGGTTGACTCAAGCCTGTTATCCTTGCTACTTAGGTGACTGAGATCTGAGGACTGAGGTTCAGAGCCAGCCAGTAGCTGAAAAGTCAAAATGTGGAGCTATAACTCAAATGGTAGAGTTCTAGCCTTGAATAAAATACTAAGTTAAGTTCCCATATTGGCTCAAAATATAAAAATTAAATAAAATATAAAGTTTTTTATATATTTGGAGTAGTAATTTAGAGTAGTTGAAAGGGTATTGTAATTTGAAGTGGGCTGGGGAGAAGATTTTCTGTATATAAGCCATTTGTACTAATCCCTGAAACACAGAAATAAATTAGATAAAACACAGTGGGACTTTCGTTTTGGTGGTTGAGTGAGAAATAACAGGAAGTGTGAGAAACTTTAAGAATTTCAAGGTTTTGCCTGGTGCAGAGTCTCACAGTTGTAATGCTAGCTACTAAGAAGGGTGAGATCTGAGGATCAAGGTTCAAAGCCAGCCCGGGCACAAACGAACCTGAGACTCTTATCTCCATTTAACCTCCAGAAACGGGAAGTGGGGCTATGGCTCAAGGGTAGGGCAGTAGCTTTGAGCTGAAGAGCTCAGGGACAGTGCCCAGGCTGAGTTCAAGCCGCATGACCCACCCCCACCCCCACAAAAAAATTCACTGTTTTAAGTATATGATTAAGAATGCTGATATGACTAACCAAAATAAGAAAGTACCAAGACCACACGTGAAGAGTGAGAAGGGAGAGCCATCCTTATTTTCTGGTACCTTTGATCCTCATTCCACTAAAGGAGGGGTTGGCCATTTTGAAATGCTCTGTTCTAAGCTTCATTTCTTTTTTTTTAATTTAGATTTTATTGTAATTAATAGAAGGGTTACATTATATTCACCAGATAGAAGGTGCATTACTTCACAAACATTGATATCCTTTCTCATGACATGATCCCCATTTCCCTCTCCCCTCCCCCCACTCATCTTGATTTCCCCCCTTCCCTATCCAATTTCAAATAACCAATTAAGCACATATAAAATATATCAGATAACAAGGTGAAATATTGTAACAATATGAGATAACCAAGGGATAGCAAAAGAGATGGGAGATGACATAGTACATTAAGGACAACAATCACTCATTATATGGGCTTTTGTTTCTTTATCTGGGAGGCCCTTCCTTACATTTAGTGTCATACTATTTGGCCTTATGTCTAGATTTTGTTCTATTGTAAATCTCTTCTAGGAGAGCCCAAGGTTTCTACTGATTTTGACAAATGAGGGAGACTCTTGGGCCTATGTTCCTTTGAATCTGGCTTATTTCACTTAATATGATTTTTCCTGTCTTTCCACTTACAAATGGGGCAATGTCCTTCTTTCTGACAGCAGCATAGAATTCCATTGTGTATAAATACCACATCTTGTTGATCCAGTCATCAACTGAGAAGCATCTTGGTTGGTTCCCTGTCTTTGCTATGGTAAATAGTGCTGCAATTAACATCATTGTGCTAGTGGATTTAGTATATCCTTGTTTCTGGCAATTGGGTAAATGCCATGTAGCAGAATTGCTGGGTCACAGAGGAGCTCTATGCTTTAGTCTTTTGAGGAACTGCCATACTGCTCTCCATAGTGGTTGAACGACTTTGCATTCCCACCAACAGTGTAGTAGTGATTCCTCCTGGCCACATCCCCACCAGCATCTGTTGTTATTAGTTTTCTTGATCCTGGCCATTCTAATGGGAGTGAGGTGGAATCTTAAGAGTTGTTTTGATTTGCATTTCTTTTATGACCAGCGATGTCGAGCATTTCTTCATGTGTCTATAGGCCATTCTTATTTCTTCTTCAGAGAAAACTCTCTTTAAGTCTTTGGCCCATCTTTTAATGTGGTGGTTGTTTCTTTGGAGATTAGTTTTGGAGTGATTCAATTTATTGAGCTGTTGATATATTTTTGATATTAGACCTTTGTTCGTTATATGGTTAGTGAAGATCTTCTCCCACTCTGTAGGCTTTCTAGTTAATTTGCTAGCTATGTCCTTTGCCATACAGAAGCTCTGCAGTTTAATGCAGTCCCACTTATCCAGACTTTCTCTGATTTGTTGTGCCAATGGTCCTTATTAAGAAAGTTTCTACCTGTGCCAATATTAATTGATTTGCATATGTTGAACCAGCTTTGCCTCCCTGTGATGAATCCTGTTTAATCATAGTGTATAATTTTTTTGATGAGTTGTTGTAGACAGTTGGCCAGTATTTTGTTGAGAAGTTTTGCATCTATGTTCATCAAAGAAATGGGTCTATAGTTATCTTTCTTTGAGGAATCTCTGTCTGGTTTGGGGATGAGGGTTATACTGGTTTCATAGAATGAGTTTGGCAAAGAGCCTTCATTTTCAATTTCGTTGAAGAGCTTGAGGACTATTGGTGTGAGCTCTGCTTTGAAGACCTTATAGAATTCAGCTGTGAATCCATCTGGCACTGGGCTTTTCTTAGATGTAAGGTCTCTTATTGCCATTTCTATTTCAGTGCTTGAAATAGGCCTTTTTAGTTGGGCTAGTTCTTGGTTCAGTGTGGGTATGTTAATATTGGCTAGAAATTCATCCATTTCTTCTAGATTCTCAAATTTGTTGGCGTAAAGGTTTGAGAAGTATTCCCTCATGATGCTCTGGATCTTGGTTATTTCTTTCGTGATATTACCATTTTCATCTGTAATTTTGTTTATTTCGATATGCTCCCTTCTTTTTTTGGTAAGATTTGCTAAGGGTCTGTCAGTTTTGTCAATTTTTTCAAAGAACCAACTCCTTGTTTTGTTGATTCTTTCTATAGTTTTTTTGGACTCCAATTCATTTAATTCTGCTTTGATTTTAATAATTTGCTTCCTTCTAGTGGGATTAGGGTTGGTTTGTTGCTTTTTTTCCAGGAGCTTAAGGTGACACAATAAATTGTTGGTTTATGTTTTTTCCAATTTGTTATTGTAGGCACTCAGAACTATAAATTTTCCTCTGAGTACTGCCTTTGCTGTGTCCCAAAGGAGCTGGCATTTTGTGTGCTCCTCTTTGTTAAATTTCATAAACTCTTGAATTTCTTTTCTGATATCCTCAGTGACCCATTGGTAATTCAGCAATGTGTTGTTCAATCTCCATAAGTTACAGTATTTTTGTTGTTGGAGACTGGTGTTCAGTTCCAGTTTGATGCCCTTGTGATCTGTGAGATTGTGAACTTCTCTTCTTTTCACTCTTATCACCTCACAACCATTTGCCCTGCTGTCTCCTCTATTGGACATTTTTATGAGACCCAGCTTAAGTGATGCAGTCATTGGGCACTTCCATTCCAACAGGCAAATCTGTTATTTAAAATTGCCATTGATGTGAGTGTGGTTTTATTGTATGCTACTACAGTGAGCTTGTTTTTCTTGGCAACCCTGAACGTAGTCATTACTCAGTAGATATCTATTAGGTTAGTAAAAGAGAGTAACAATCCATTCACTGGAAAGATGATTAATGGGAAGGCATCCAATACTAGAGTTGATGCCTTGAAGCCAAAAAGAGAGAGGGAAAAAGAATACAGAGGACTGATATAAGAGATCCAGTTGTAGAGTTACAGAAGAATAAGAAAGTCGGTAAACATAAAGACAAAGAAAATTTCAAGAATGAAGCAATGACCAAGAGTCATAATAGTTAAATGAGGCCAAGAAAAATGAGGCATAATGAAAAGGTAGCAAATGTTGAATAAGCAAGCTTTGAGGCCCTTTGAGAATAGTTTAAAGTGGTTAAGATGAAAATATGTCTTGCTTTATGAAAACATTCACATGTTTTCACATGACTTGTACAATGATATGTTGGACTGTTTTGTTTATTTGGATATTTTCTATTGACTCTTCACCCCTGAGTATCAAGAAGGTTAAGATAGCTTGCGGTCAGTTTGGGTAAAGCATAATTATAGGACTGGATAATTACGTGAAACTGCATACAGATAAACATTAGTATTTTTCTGTGATTCCCATGGGTTTCTATTTGTTTCTGACTTAGAAATGACTGTATTAACCATAAGCTATCAACAATTTATATACAAGAAGTTTGATGCCATAAGTTGGTTTTTTCTGACTGTGCTCAGAGGGGATCTGTTTTGAGAAGGGGAGAAACCTTTGCCTAAGGAATTTAACTTCCAGACTAGAAAATTAAAATCAGTTTCTAAGGAAATGCCTAAGGAATTTAACTTCCAGACTAGAAAATTAAAATTAGTTTCTAAGGAAATGAAATCAACACGAAATAACTTTTAATATGGTGGGTAATAGCTGTGTCTTCCAGTAATTTTTTTTGTATTATGGCTGCGCATCTGTTTGATACCATTGCTTCACATTTAAGTTTAGGTTTATAGCTTAGGACAGGTTAAATAGAGCCAATGAAGTATCATAGGTTTTCTGTCTCACCCAGACATAAATCATGCCTTCCTTTTCTATCTAGCTTTTCTGTATCACTGTTCATATGTCTTCTTTATTGTAGTTATGTCTTGTGTTCTAAATACACACAGGCTGCTCACCAATGTACTATTGGATGAAATATCATTTTCAATCATTTGTAAGAATGTATTCCTTTTATGTCTGTCACGATGCAACAGCAGAGTTATATCAAAATTTTTACTCTTCCTACAACATCCATTTTGGATGAATGAATGAGGAAGGGAGGATATTTTGTACCTGTCAGTATGGCAGGTCATATGAAAATGACCAAGATTTATACACATGTGTACACATATGATTAACATGAACACATTAGGTCCTAACACAATTATATGTGTTTATGACAAAATTTTTCTAAAATGCATAGGTCTTCTACTTGGTTTGTGAACTAGCTAAAACAGATACATGGCCGTGTGAAATACAAATTAGAGAAAGCAATCATTTAAACAGAAGCCAAAATCATTTTGAAAATCTTTTAACAGTAGTGGTCAAATCTCAGATCTTTGCCTCTCCGCATCTTTTTTTTTGCCTTCTGTTTTTTTTTTTTTTATGATAGGGACTAATGTTTTTCCAGGTTTAAGCTCACATTCTCCTCTCTTCCTTCTGTGTAGCTTGGGTTATAGTCACAACCACCAAACTCACTTTTTTTGGTGGATATGGGAATCTTGTTTAACTATTTGCCAAGTTGTAACTGGTTAATATTGTAGAAAAAATTTTCTAAATCCCTTTTTTCTCTCCTATCAGAATTTGATTTATCCCATAAATTACCTGAATATATTCAATATGGACCTAGTTGCTAATTTTAGGACATTTTTTTGAAGATTTATGTTCCTTATGTTTCCTGAATAAATTTTTGGTTTTGAATTCTTTAGCGTGTTATGGAGTCATTGGAACAGTGTAGCAAGCAAATAGAACACCTTTTCATAGATTTCTGTTTTAGGATGTGGCAAGTTTTTGGTTTTTGTTTTTCTATTTTTCAGTGTAAAAATGATAATCCAGGTGCTGGCTAGTAACTAGCTTTTGTATCCCAGGTACTTTGGAGGCTGACATCTGAGGATTGCAGTTTAAAATCAGCTATATCAATGAGGCTCTTATCTGCAATTAACTTCCAAAAAGCTAGAAATGGAGTTGTGGCTCTAGTCGTAGAGTACTAGTCTTAAAATAAAGCCAGGCTCGGAGATCAAGCTGCCGCTCTGGAGGAATGCACACACACACACACACACACACTAGTCAATAACTATGTGCATTTTTTCCTTAAGCAGTTCAGTTAAATTTTTGTCAATCAAACCATAACATCTGGACTTTTAAAATAATAAACAATCTTAAGTAATAAAAATCTGATTTTTAAAATATAAAACTAATGAAATACATAAATTATCACTAGTATGTGCTGGCCAAGCCATTCATATACTGGCTAAAGTGCATTGTTTGGTTTTTCTTTTTATAATCCCAAACACAGCAAACCGCAGAATAACTAAGGTATCTCAACTTGGAATCAGCATATATGTATTGTTCATATACAGTCACACATACACATATGTATGCACACACACATTTAGCTAGACACAAAAACAAACTCTAATATTCCTTAAAAGTAAATGGACTATAAATTGACAAAGAGTTCCTGGCATACCCAGTTTCATCTTACTTTTTGTCCTTCTCTTTAATGAGAACTTCAGAATTTTTTATTGTCAACAGTCCTCTTTCCCAATAAAGTTTATTATTTTCTTTGATCATCTAGTTAGAACAACGAGGATCGATACTAATGTCACTTAATGCCAGACACAATGGAAGAATATATAGTTATTAATATGCAAGGTTTATTTGTGGCAAAATCAGCATTTGATTTTAATTCCATTTCTCTGTTGCATTTATCCTTTTTTATTTTTTACTGTCCTTTCAATCTTAGACCACTCTCTGCCCTTGAACATAGATGTATGTGGACATTAATTATCATATAGACAACTTCTGAAAGATGCTATTTTATAGTCTGGATATAGAATCATATTGACAGAAAAGACACTGGAGAATAGAATGTACATTGCATTAAATTTGATATGAGATATTATATTTAAATATAGACATGCCACATACCATTTTCCTTTGCTTATGTTTTAAAAAATTGTCAGATGAAGCACTTAGATGTTACTAGATGAAAGCTCTTGCATTTATTTCCCAAGGGGATAAGCATGCCATTTAGGGAACAGATGGCCTAAACTATTAGGAAAAGCAGTAAGTAGTCTAGGAGTGAGGGAACTAGATTTTTAGCTTGGGCTAGTCTACTAACTTCCATATAAATGTATCATGGAATTCATAATTCCTGAGCACATCCTTTCATCCTCTGTAAAAAGCTAGGCTTGCATTAGATGACTGTTAGGATTTTCTCGGGTCTGTGGTCACTCTCCTGGTCACTTTGATTTTTAAACCAACACAAGATTAAACAGTCAACATTTTTTAAATCCATATTCTGCAAAGCAGTCTTTGTGCACATATCTATGTCATTCACCTTACTTTAAGACTGTATGCCATTCTTGATAATTTAAACTCTTTGTGAATACATTTTGTGTCCTAGTGATATGTTTGGCTTTAGTCTCTAAATTACAACTTGAGCCCCTTTCTACTACTCTATAACAGAATCTGTTTGGTACGATCTTTAAGCTAGCTCACAAGGATAGCTATCTCAGTGTCAACTTGGGGTAAAAAATTCAACCAGTTGAGTATCTTTCAGGGATACAAGGCCAGGTGGCCAGCCTTGAAGCTGCATTTGTGTCCTCTGTTAGTGGAGAATGGTATAGCCCTCTATTTTTCTTTTGTCATATTCACCTTAGATCACATGTCTGCCATATGGATTAGTTTACTTACTAAATAGCTTTGAAGCTATTTCCATTCTCTGTTAATCTTATTTAGAACAATTTGGTTCATGCCAGGAGGTGAATAGATTGTGCATTCTGTGCTTTTCCTTCCCCTTTGGTAGTTGCAATCAATTTAATTTTGAAGGGCATATTAAGCATCAGCATAAAATTGAGTCTTATAAGTAAGCTATGTGTCAACCTTCAAAAGTTAGATTTATTTCAGAATATATTGTGGTTTGTATGGGATGGAGGGAGGAAAAGAAGGTATACAACCAGATTGTAAGCACATTTGTGTGAGATGAAGCTGTTTAATGAATCCCTACCCAACCCACAATATTTGAGTAATCTAGGTTTTAGAAACATGAAATGCAGATTCTTCTCTCTTCATTCCTAAAACAGGTACTTATTATATGAAACAAGCAGCTGTTTGTTTTGATTATACAGTGTTAACTACTTTAAATAATTCAGTTACCTTTAGAACGCCTGCTTCAGTATACTAAACCCAAACTTCCCTGCTCTAAAATCTTCATAGTTAAGTGTTCAAACTCTGTTGCATCACACTGATTTTGTGCTCAGCAAAGACAGAGGACTAATGGTTATGATTGTGTGTGTGTGTGTGTGTGTGTGTGTGTGTGTGTGTGTGTGTATTTTGCCAGTCCTGGATCTTGAACTCAGGGCCAGAGCACTGCCCTTGGGCTTTCTCAAGGCTAGAGCTCTACCACGGGAGCCACAACACCATTTCTATGTTTGTGGTACCAAGGAATTGAACCCTGGTCTTCCTGCATGCTAGGCAACCACTCTACCACTAGGCCAAACTCCTGGTCCTATGATTGTGTTTTTATTTAAAAGAAAAAAAAAGAAAAGAAAAGAATCAAACCAGCAGGGTGATGCCTGTAATCCTAGCTACTCAGGAGGCTGAGATCTGAGTGAGGATCTCAGTTCCAAGCCAGTCTTGAGTACTCTTTTCTCCAGTTAACCACTAGAAGATGGGAAGTGGTGCTGGGCTCCAAGGGTAGGGCGGTAGCCTTGAGTTGAAGTGCTCATGGACAGTGCCCAGTCCCAGAGTTCAAGTCCCACAACCAACCAAAAAAGAAAAAAAAATCCTTGAAATCCAATGATCTTTGGTGTCCTCCGATTTACCCTGGCCTTTTGGGGAATTGTTTCAAAATTAGGTACTTAGTCATTCTCTCTCGATTAAAAATCCTAGAGATAAGTAACTGATGTCTTACTGAAAGTGTTATTTTCCCACAGAAACATTGCTTTGTATTAAACTACCCATGGAAGTTTGTAAATGGGCAATCAGTTATAATACTGAGCCAGATGCTGGTTGCTTATTCTTATAATCCTAATTACTCAGAAGGCAGAGTGGGTGAGGATTGCGGGTGAAACCAACCAAGGCAAACAAGTCCATAAGACTTTTCTCTCCAATTAGCCACCAAACACCTGAAGTTAGCCTTGAGCAAAATGTCTTATGAACAGTACACAGGTCCTGAGTTCAAGTCCCAAGACCGGTACATAAGCAGAATAATAATAAAAATACATAATAATAAAAATACAGATAAAGAAATGCTAAGGCATTTAGTAGAATTTAAAACACTATTTAAATATGCTGTTACCATTTTCATTCTTCTTAATGCGTGAGTTTCAAAGTTATCTAATCAAAAATTCTTAGATATTCAAACCTTGCCTTTTTTCACCTATAAACCCTATCTTTATCATGTAATGACCTTTCCTTAAATATGAACCTTTTCCCTACGAATGCCAACCTTACAATGTTAAAATCAAGTAAAATATCAACAAATATACTTAATGAAGATATATAACCATAGTTTCTCAAATTGGTTCTTTCAAAATGTTAAACAAAGCAATTATTTAATGTGGGGCTGATTTTGACCTCTACCCATTAGATGCTCAGTTATGACTATCCAAAATGATCTCCAAAACTTAGTAGATACTACTTTGGGGAAAAAAATGTTATTCGTTTAGAACCACTGCATTAAATAAGCAAACCATTATTATTATTCTTTAACAGAATTTTGGCAAGTGGCATAGTCTGACAACTTAACCTGACCAAATAAAAATGCATTATTTTGAGGATTTTCTGATTTTACTTGCTTTCTAGATACAGATCCTGACCAGATAGTACAAGGTGAAATAGATTTCAGCAGTCTGTCTTTTTCTATTCTTAAACAAAAATTCATATAGATGTATTTGTGTAAATGGAGGCAACGATCTTAAAATTGGTACACTGACTTCAGAACATTTTGGATGCATCTGAAAGATAGCCCATGATTCCTTGACTGTGGTGGTTCTGATGTAGTTTGCATAGGGGCTGGGAACATTTCTTGTTTGTCCTGAGGATTGTGTAACTGAATGATCTGATATCAGGAATTTCCCAGATTACAGGAAGCTTTGCCACTAACCAATGGCAAAAATCCTTAAGGGTTGACTACTTGATTTTTTCCCCCTAAGTTACCTATGGGCATTGAAGTGGTCAGCTCCAGAAGACAAGATCATTCATTCTGGAGCCATTCCTTCATCTGTCTGGGAGAATCTGAAGAGAAGCTCAGGAGTGAAAAGGATATGATTCATGTTCCCTTCCCACATGGTATTTCGTATGGAAGTAACCTTTGCTACCCCTTCTGGGTAAGGGAATGTTGTCAGATATATATCTCCCATCTTATCATCTAGCCCCAACTTCTACCCTAGGAGAGAGCTTTAGGAGTAAATTCAGTTCTTTCCCACATGTTGTTTTGGTTCCTAGGCTGCAAATAGAGGTTAAAAACTATGAGAATACTAAGATTCTTTTTTTGTTGTTGTTGTTTGTTATATGAGAATTCTTGTTGTGCTAAGGATCGAACCTGGATCTAAAAGAGATATTTCTCAACGTTGCTTTTTCATTTTGTAGGCAACCCATAATTTGGATGAGCGAATGATAAGACATTTTTTAAAAGAAGTGGAATCTAGCCACAAGTTGCATTGTGCCTAAGTTAACTTTGTAGGCTTCATAACTAAAATCTTTTATAATATAGTAACCTAAGTCTTTTACTGACATCAAATCAAGATAAAGTCAACTCTGGAGCTCATATTATGCAAACCATTGTTAAACACCATCTTTTAACAACCCCATGGCATATAACTTAAAGAAGAGCATAACTTAAATGAATGCAAAGCCTATGTTTTTTGTTCATCGATTGTTAGGTCAGTTTAGGAATAAATTTCAACAAATGCTCAATTACCCAAGAAAGGAAATATTTACTCACATATTTTTTCCTGTTGAATATGTTTCTATACTGATGGTAGGAGTACCAGTTTGGGGGGAAAAAGAGCTTCTAGTGTTGTAAACAAACTTGAAATAAATTGAAATTATATTAAGGTTTATTTCTCTTGCCTTGCATAACACGTTAGTTGTTGGAGGATGCTATTGCTAAATACTATGACATCTAATTTCTTTCCCAATGACTTTCCTATGACTGTAGTAATTTCCTCTCTTCCACATACTGTCATTATTCTTTAATGGGTTTAAAAAATTACATGAATGTCTTTATTAAGCTTCTAGCAGTTCATATAAATTTCTGTGTTTCCTGAAGGATAGCTTCATGTACATTAGGACTTGTTAATGAAATTATACATACACACACACATACCCCTCATAGAGCACCAGTATTTCATTTTGTCTGTCCCTTTTTCAGTGATAATTTCCTTAGTTACAAAATCATGTTTATTTTATGTAGTTTCCCATAGAAGTGGATTCTGAACAAATGTGATAGTAGAAATGCGTTGTTGCTGTCAGTTATGAAAGTCTGACTAATGTGAAATATGAAAATTATGCTTATTGTGTTTATGCCTTATCTATCTCCTCTTCCCTTCTTGAACACTGGTGTATCAGTGTAATACCCTTGATAAATGAACATATTCTCCTCTTTTCATGTAGGCTAGTTGCCACAAGTTCTTTCTACTCCCTGGTCAGACACTTCTGCATTCCTGAATATTAATTATTTAGGTTTGAACATATACTGTTTGTATGTTTTCTGGTAGATAATTTTAGCTGCAGGTCAGTTGTTGTGGATATTCTAGAATTTGAAGAATGAATATAATGAATAGTATACAAGTTAACTCCATTTAAAATCTTAATTTATGTTGAATTGACAATATTTTGGGTATATTAAATTAAATATACTATTGAAGTCAATTTTATCTACCTTTTTACTATTCATATCAAGTTTTCAAAATGGTTTATTATGTGGTCATATATTTATACATGATCATATACTTTGATTTTATTTACCTTCCCCTACCTTTTTACTATTCATATCAAGTTTTCAAAATGGTTTATTATGTGGTCATATATTTATACATGATCATATACTTTGATTTTATTTACCTTCCCCATGTTCTCTTACTCTCTACCCTACCATTAGTTCTCTTCCTTTTCCAAAATAGACCCTCTTTTAATTTCATGTTGTTTCAGCTTCTACATGAGAGAAAATATGTTATATTTATCCTTGGTGTTTTCCATTCCTCTTAGCTTGATGGTCTCCAAATCCATCTATTTTCCTGAGAAAAGCACATTTTCAATCTTCTTCCTCTTTTTTTTTTTTTTTTTTGCCAGTCTTGGGACTTGAACTCAGGGCCTGGGCACTGTCCTTGCACACTTTTTGTTCAAGGCTAGCACTCTGCCACTTGAGCCAGAGAGCCACTCCCGGCTTTTTCTTAGTATGTGGTACCAAGAAATCCAACCCGGAGTTTAATGCATGCTAGCCAAGCACTTTTACCAATAGGCTATGCTCTCAGCCCAATTTTAATCTTCTTTATGTCTGACTCTATTATGTAATGTACCATGATTTTTTTATCCATTAACCTGAAGAGTGTTTCTAAAACTTGGCTGTTATAACAATCCTGCAATAATCAAGAACATGGTGATATTTTTATTATGTCTGATTTTGATTTCTTTAGGTATAAAACCAGGAATAATACAGCTGGATTACAATGGCAGTTAATTTTGTTTTTCAGTTTACATTCTCTCTCATGGCATCCTTCTTAGCATTTGTTGTCCCCCCATATTAAAGTTTGATTTCAGTCCTTGTTCCCTTGACTCTCTTGCTTGTCTTTGGTGCTCTACCATTTGAGCAACACTTCCCACCCCACTTTTTACTGGATATTTTGGAGATGGAGTCTTTCAGACTTTTCTGTCTGTGCTGCCTTTGAACTTCTTGCGTAGTTAAAACTATAAGCTTGAGCCACCAGTACCTGGCTGTGTTTTGTTTAGTGATTACTCTTGTGACTGGAGAAGAAACAATGTTAATGTAGATTGGATTCGCAACCCAATTGGATTTGCGATTTCCCGATGGTAAGGATTTTGAACATTTTTTCCTTGTATATATTGGCTGTCTTTACTTTTCAAATTTGGCTGTAGAAAACTTTCAAATTACATAGTAGCTCACCTAGTTTTTCTACCCTAGAAAGTTCTACCCTGGAAAGTTCTACTTTATGTTGGCAGCTCTACCCTTTATCTTGTAGGGTTTTTTTTGTTGTTGGTGGTGGTGGTGTTGTTTGGCTGTTTTTTTGTTTTTTCTTTTTTGTACTTGAATACTCAGATTCAGTATTTGACTTAAGGCCTAACAAATGTCAGTTGTGTTGAAAGCACACACACACACACACACACACACACAAAGACACACATATATATAAGTATATATATATATACATATATATATATAAATCATTATATTATATGTACACTTTCCAATACTGCCACCCCTCAGCATCCTAAAATTTTAGATAAAATGTTTTATGTGTTTTCTTATTTTTTATGCTTTTTATTTTTACTTTTATAAAGGTGATGTTCAGAGAGTTACAGTTATACAGCTCAAATAATGAGTTGTATGACACTTCTTCCCTCTTAAGGTTTTTAATCAACTGATCTGGTTTCTTTGATTCCCTGTATTGTCTTCCGTGGTTAACTTTTCTTCCACAAAAGTGATGGTAAATACAAGTGGCCCTGGACCGTGTTTGTTTGCCAGCCTGTAGAGATAAGGGAGCTTTCCTTGTGGGCTTTGATCTTGTTTGACTTTGTAAATCTGTTACTTTGAATTTGGGCAAGGGATTTTTCTTTTCTCTTTTTCCTTTCTTGCTTTTTTTTTTTTTGCTCTTCCTTCCTTCATTTTTCTCTATTTTTAAAATGAAGTTTGAGTTTCCAATTAGTAGATGTTTATGAGACTTCTTCCCTGAAGTAAAGATGGTTAGATGTTAAAAAAAAGATGACCAAAAGACTACTACAATGTACTTTGAAGTACTGTACTGGACTCTTATCCTCTTAAAGAGTGTTTGAAATGCTGAGTGAAATTTAAAGTAGACTTAGCAGCCTTTTGCTGAATACATCACCTTGCTGCCCTTTTCAAAGGAATTTGAGTCTGGCCTCTTGACCGGCCATTTGGGATCTTGTGGTCTCTAACAGCCTGGAATCCCATTGCCCTTTGTGCTCATTAAAACTATGGTGTGGAATTCCTTGGGCTGAGACATCACTAATCCATTTTGGGACGCTGAATCTGGAAAGTCAGAAGGTTTTATTTTGGTCCAGTGAATTTTGTCTGTGACTGTTGAGCTGAAATATGAAACAAACCAGCTCTGGAGCCATACAGTCTTGCATTTTTAGTGGGAGAGATTAGATAAGTGGTCTTCTGGTGACAAGGACATGATTCATGCTCTATCTACTGATGACTAAACTTTCCAAATACTTTCAGTATCATGATAGCACATTTCTTAAATGCTAAATATATCTAACTGTTAACAGCTAATTGTCTGCCTGGCTCATTGTCTGTTGCCCTTAAAGGCTAAGGTCAAACTGTCCTTCTAGTTTAGTAGATAGAATACAAATGTGTGATAGAAGCTAGGGAGGAAATTGTAGAAGCTGAATGAAGGGGGTGGGAGGATCGTAAGGACATAGGCCTGAAATGCTAATTATCAGGAGGTTGAAATCAGAGGATTCCAAGTTCAATGCCACTCTGGACTATTAGGGATACTTTTTCTCATAAAGAGAAATTCTCTTAAAAATAAGTGTATACTTATAAAACTTGGTTAGCTTAATGCACAGGAAGTAATTGTTTTCATTACTGTTAAACTATTGAAACTTTATTCTTTTTGGCTGTTTTGTTTGTAATAGAATCATACATAGAACATTAGATTGTGGAGAAGGGGGCTTTGAAATAATTGTTTCTGATCATTATGTTAAGCTAACAACAGGTTAAGTCACTTTCCCAAGTTTCTTCCCTAAGTGATTTCATGGATAAGGCAAAGTTTTAACAGTTCAGTTTTCTTGCTGTCAGTGTTTGGCTCTCCACTCAGAGTTTTCATGTGGTTCAGCAACTCTTGTCTTTAATTTCACAGAAACAACACCTGCCTGTAATCCTCAGTTACTTCACTTATGAAATGGGTTTTAGGTGATTTCTAAGATTACTTTCTGCGCACATAAATTATAGCACAGAGCTCATTTCCCCCCTTTTTTTCTTCCTATCTCTCTTAATGTGGGCAGTTGTTGTTACCTCAAATGCACATTTTCAATCATTTTAGAAAGCCATTTCTATTTCAAGGTTATGTTAAGTAACATTTAAAATCCAGATGAAATTCTGTTGTTTGGAGGAGGTGGAGGCACACAGACGTAGACATGCATACATGTATGTGTAATATACATGTACCAATGTGTTCCCATGGAGGTCAGTAGGTCATCTCCAGTTGGCTAAAGTTGAGGCTAACTTGTCAAAGCTTTGAGATTTGATAATAAAAGTCCTGCTCCCTTGTTTTCTTCCCTGGCAGCATTTGTCTTGCTGTTTTTAAGGCTAGTAAGTAGGCCAAGGAGCCATTGTATGTTATTGGCCTCGGGAATTGATAAGAATTTTCTCCTTCCCTACCTGTTGTGAATTTGCATACTGTAATCACAGGATGAACACATTACTTCTTTACATCCTTCTTCATTTCTCTCTTACACTAACTTAGTTCAGTCTGATTTACTTTGAGTTCTGTTTGCTCTATGAAATGGGCCTTGAAGAAAAATGTAACTTGGTGAAGAGAATGCAGGATTTATGGACAAACAAGCTGGATGCTAGAACCAGTTTTTTCCTGTTGAGCTCCACACCCTGAACAAAGTCTTGCTACTTCTCATAGGTTTCAAATGCAGCTTCTGTATATAAATGAACATCTTTTTTTATTTGAATGTATCTGCTGAAGACCTACATGTCTTATTAATTTCTTTCCTTTTGCAGCGGAAAGGAATATTCACAGCACCTTTCATTTTCTGAGAGTACATATATTTTTTGATTATACCAACTATTGCATAAGTGGATGGGCTCACTAGCTCGCAAATATACTATTTCAGGTATTAGGGGAAAAGTCCAAGGCTTTTTTTTGGGGGGGTGTCAGTCTTGGGGTTTGAGCTGTATGCCTGGGCATTGTTCCTGAACTCTTCAGCTCAAGGCTGGGGCCTCAGTGCCATTTCCAGTTTTCTGGTAATTAATTGAGATGAGTCTCACAGATTTTGTGCTTAGGCTTACTTTGAGCCCTGATCCTTAGATTTCAACCTCCTGAGTAGCTAGGATTGCAGGTGTGAGCCACTGGCACCCAGCGAGGCAGTTTTTTGTTTTTTTTTCTTTGCCAGTCCTTGGGCTTGAACTCAGGGTCAGAGCACTGTCTTTGGGCTTTCCAGAAGGCTACCACTCTACCACTCAAGCCACAGCACCACTTCCAGCGTTTCTGCATACGTGGTACTGAGGAATTGAACCTGGGTCTTCTTACATGTAGGCAACCACTCTACCACTATGCCAAATGCCTGGCCCAGCAACGGCTTTTGAGATGGGAAAATACTCTGTTGCTGAGAACATTTGGCTCTGGTCACCTCACTGTTGGTTCTGTCCTGATTATTTCCCTGTTTTTAAGTTTTACTGACCTTCCCCATTGAAGAAATCCCTCACAACTACTGGCTTTCTCAGAGGTTCACTTTATTTCTAGAGAAATAATTTATACAAAGCCTGATGTTGACAAAGGGCCCCATGTAGAGAAAATTCTACTGTTATTTTAGTCTGTGGCTAAAAATAAAATGAAGCAGAATTAATAATGGGACAGTGCTAAACAGCAGAATTAAGACCAGAGGTCCCTATGTCAGTGATTAGTATAAAACTCATTTCATGTATTAACATGGACAACACTAAGTTCTTAATTCAGAAAGGGAATAAACTCCTATGAGTGTCAGGCTATTGGCTCTTATCTAAGAAAGGACACTGTATGTCCCTATATTTTTATGCTCTTGTCCTACCAATTCCTTCTGTCAGAAATGATTTTATCCAGAGGGATGGAATGCAAACTCTTGACCAGTCATTCTAAAAACTAAGAGAAGGAAATCATACTTACAGCAATTTTGAAAATCCTAGCTTAGTGTCCGTTTGTGTTGACAAGTATGTATTTTTAGCTATTGTAAGGATACAAAATTTTGTACACAGTAAGAAAAGCTTTCTTTTTGATCTTTAGTTTATCTGGACATGAAAGATGACTATTTTCTATATGCGGAGTTTCATATTCTTAATAGGGAAAAGCATCTAAAAGATTTGGCACCAATTCTTTATGAAATCACCTTTCAAGGTGATTCTGTCATGAATAATTTTTACATTTGCAATAGTAAATCATCATCCCTTAGTTCCTGAAACTATCAGGCAAACTGTCATGTGTGCTACAGTTCCAGATTTAGCTCCTCATATGGTTTATGTTTATTATTATATTAAGAGGAAAAGTGGCCAGTGTTCTCAGCAATTACATTTCAATTTTGTTCAACAGATATTTCTCCTGGAATCTTTCAGGAACTTCCCAGGGGGAGAAAACAGTGACTCCTTACTTGTAAATATGTGACTAAATAAGAATTCAGTAACGTAATATTGAATGATATTGCTTTTTGTTATTTTTAAAATAAAATTAACAAAACCCTTACTGTTCAGTTTTTAATAGAAAATAGTTATTTAACATTGTAAGCTAGCTAAAAACATTTATTTTTCAAAAATCCATATCTTGCTTCTGCAGAGAATATTCATAATTCCTATTGGGCATTTAAAGAATGAATAATCTCTTGTTCCTTATTAGCTCCAGTATTAGAACTTTGTAGATACAGTAGTTGTGTCATTAGTAGCTTAATTATTTTTCCATCACATGGTGACTGTGGTTCAGATGCTGATTTAATAAGATTAATCATACTGCCTTCAGTACTGAAGATGGTGCTCTTGTGTTGTTAAAATCGTATTTATTGTTCAACATAAATAAAGCTTTTTGGATTATGATTGTATGGGAGCTTTTCATAATTTTGCCTTTCTTACTAGCCAGATAAATAGAATTCTACTGAATAGTAGAGTCAAGAAGAAAGCTTTCTTTCTTTCTTAATTAATTAATTAATTAATTTTTGTTTGGGTGTTACTCCTGCTTCTGCATTAGGCTATGAAACTCTGGGAAAAGTTATTCTACCTGCAGAATTTTTTTTTTAAAGGATCTCTGTGCAAAGTAGAGTTCTCATGGACTGAAAATGGTTACTTAAAACATCCTGATAAGACATCTAGTACACATAGATTCATAGAATAAGTGGGTTTTGTAATTTTCAAATTGAAATTTGTTTATATTGGGCATGGGAAAATGTGCTATGAAGACTTAGAATAAACTTGACTTTCTGAACTTTCTCATTGGATGGGTGCTATGTTTGACTATGAAGGGACAGAAATATGTCTTAGAGCACCTGTTTACTTAGAACTTGAATCTCAGTCTATCAGATAAGTTAGATCTGGCCAGGATTGAAGTGTATGTGATTGTGCTTCATCTCCTTGCAATCTTGACAGATGGATCTCTTTTCTCTGAGTATTTGTAGTCTGTCCTTCAGCAGTGATTGGATATACTAATGACTGTAGAGCGCATTGAGCAGAAATAGTTAATGACATTTTTCTGTAGACGGTTATGATTCCCATATCAGTTTAAAATAGCAACTGAAAGGCTTCAGCATTTGGGGAGGGGGGTGGGAGGCCTTTGGAAGTTGTCTCCAAAGCCAGATCCAAAGAAAGTAAGGCTATTTATCTTTCCAGGGGTTTCTGTGACCTCTGGACACCTATGTGTTAATGGGATAAGTAAGAGTGGTTTTCACTTCTTGGATCCTGCAAGCTATGAAATGGAGAGCATGAAAAAAAATGGTGAGGCTTCTGTTTCCTCTGTCTATCAGGTTTTATTATGGAAACTATTCACCCAGATAATTGAGTTTAATTTGTAACAGAGAGGAAGATCTGTATTGTAAACAAGAATGTTCTTTGAAGATAAATCTTGTCAGTAGCTGTTGGAAGGATGCTGGAAGAAAGCCTTGAATTATTTTTCTTTAATGGCCTGGAGTTGGAAGGTAGTTTTCTTTCAGTCTCTCTTTTTTTATTCTTCTTTTTTGCTAGACTACAAACTGTTAGTAGGGGCTAGAAGGTGATAATTAGTAGTGTTCAACTGCTTCCTTTTTTTTTTTTTTTTTTGGTTTTTGCATGCTAATTAAAATGCATTGAAACCTTTCACTTTCTTTCCCAAAGGGAAATATACTTCTTAGACATTTGCCTCTTTCTGTTTTCTTGCACCCTTCCTTGGTACCTCTGTGTCTTATGGACTGCTTTTTTATATTGTGGAATAGAACTCTAACATACTTATTTGTAACTTGTAAATACTATGCACATGAATCTTATTTGTAAATGCAAGATTTGTGGAATTATATATAAATGAGTTCTGACTTACACCTAGTAAATCATGTTTTTCATGTTTTCATTCTTCATTTTTTAAACATTGGGCTTTTTGTTTCTAGTCTGTGTCAATTTTAGTGAACTTGGTTAATAGAATCCCTAGACTCTTTTATGATAAACAATGAACAGTTTCCATTTTAGTATGCACACAATCTCTCACCCAGTCCTTAACCATTACATAAAGAGTCAACTAAGATTTCAACATACTAAACATAAAAGCATAGGATTGGGTGTGGAATATTGTAAGTACAGTTTCATTTATTGTTTTAAATTTTAGGCTCCTTGTTTGATATAGTAGAATATTCTTACATAAGGGAAAGACATTCCTTAGATCATTAAAATGATGAACTTCAATTTTGTCGTCTGCAAAGGTGATAGAATTTTTGAAAATTACTGTCTTGTTATGTACTATAGAACTAAATTTTAACTTCCTTGGTTTTAAAAGTCAAACTTGTGAAAAATTTCAGTTTTGTTGTTTTCAAGTTATTCATCTTATCAGAAAATGTTTATTATTGGAGCTGGTAATAAGTGCTTTGTGTGTGTGTGTGTGTGTGTGTGTGTGTGTGTGTATGTTTGTGTGTGTGCTCACTGCCAGATTGAGTTGTCCCTTTGTGCATAATTTTTAATTCTTTTGCTATGGTATATGCCAAATAATTTAACTAAACATTTGTCACCAGATTAAACTCCAGAAAATAATTATTTCATGCTACCGGTGATATAAGTTATATAATTAGAGTTGCTAAGCCAAAATTATATGCTACTTTAAGGGCTTCAGTTTGAATTTTTAAATGCTGCTGTGTTTTTATCATTATATAATAGAAGAGTTTTAAGGAGTAGCTTAGTTAAGACAGAAACAAGAGCCTGTTAAATGAGACAGATGCTCTGAAATTCAGAAACAGAAATAAAAACTTCTTGTATTGTAGCAGTTGGATGCTGCATGAAATTTGTATCTTTAGTGGGTAATTTTTTTTTTCTTTTCTTCTCTGATAAAAATGTAAG
Source organism: Megascapheus bottae (assembly GCF_031878675.1). Taxonomy (NCBI): domain Eukaryota; kingdom Metazoa; phylum Chordata; class Mammalia; order Rodentia; family Geomyidae; genus Megascapheus; species Megascapheus bottae. The sequence continues at coordinate 32,398,283 of NC_143527.1, forward strand.
GTCAAACCATCTAAGTGGGGAGGAAGCAAAAAATGTATTGTGTTCCTGCTTATAACATACCAATAATGTTTTGTCTCACATATGCTAATGGTGGCAGACTGCTGGCAGGAAATAAACATGAAGATTTGTAATAACCTCACATTTCCAGTGTTTGAGGTCCTATTATGAGGATATTTCTGAAGACCGTCACTTCCCCTCTATTACAACTACTAGTTACTTTGCAAAGAACCCTCAATTAACCAGCCCACATAGGAGACTTCTTTCCTGGTTAATTAAATCACATAGCGGTTTACCAGAGACCCACTATTATTTCAAGTCTTATTTTAAAATATTTTTCTAAAACGCACTACTATACTTTGGCTACTGTAACATCTGAGAGAGTAAATTGACCTATGTGACTTTTCTGAATTTAACATTTCATAGTAGAGTTCTGTGATTTGGGCCATGGCCTAGAAGTTAGACAGTGAAAAAGGTTTGTTCATAGACTGATAGAAATTGCCTCAGTTGTCACTTTGAACTTTCCTTCATGTACAATTGGAATACACTGAAAAATTATTATGTATGTAACAGATTCTGTGTAATTGAGATTTTATTTTTCAGTATGAGAAGCTTATTTTGAAGTGGTAGCATGAATTTGGGAGTATTCCGGATCTCTAACATTCATTTTTAATAATTTTCTTCATTCAGATTTATTTTGATTGGCATGCTATGTTGTGTTCTGAAATTTCTGAAATCATAACATCTTGATAGAGTCTGCTCTATTTTTGAATTGTTTTAAATAGTAACTTTAGAATTTGCATTAATTGAAAGGTACCTTGTCATAACATTTGCTTTGTGTCACGAAAGGTTATCTATATTTGGAAATAACATTTTGGTAAAAGGAAGATATGGAATATTTATGAACTTTTTCTCTCTCACAGACTCATAGGTTATTAGAACAGGAAGGAACTTCAGAGCTTTTCAACCACAACCCTCTCAGATTACAGGTGATTGAAATGAGTTCCAGAAAGATCAAATGACATGTCCAAGGACACATCACTAAGAGGGGGTGTGGGAGGAATTGTTGCTGGGATACGTAGCACTGGTCAAGCTTACTCACCATGCAAAATGCTTTTCAATAAATAATAGTAGTTCAAAAATACCATGATATAAAGCTAGAAGAGAGTGAGTTTGAGTTATGTACTTTATTATGGCTGTGTAGATATTTGAATATATATATATATATGTTTACACGCATACACACACACACATAGGTTCACATTCACACATTTGCATTTTCTTACACATCTAGATAGTGCAATGCTTTTATCTTTTTTTCCTACAACAGTAGGTTTAATTCAGTTTTTGAATTAATGAGGAAGAATGGAATGGTTGTACTTGAATAAATGTTATTTATTCTCATTACCCAGTTTTAGGACTGTTACTCCTTGATAATATCTCAATACAATTAAGAAATGAGGATAAGAGTTCTATGTTAAGTGATTTATTAAATTCTTGGATTGATTCTTGTTTGTGAGAACATTTTTGAAGAAGTATGAAAATTCAATTTTATCTTTTTATGGTCCTTGATTTTGAGATACTGGCCATTCTTAATTTTCATGTAACCAGTGTTTCTGATATGAAGCAAAAAACATCTACATTTAGTTTGCCCTGATTTATTTAATGTCCTATTTATTTATTGGTGGTGCTTCAGTTCAAACTCAGGTCTCAACCTTTAGCCTACTCTATCTCACTTGAGTCCACACATTCGTTTTATTTTTTCAGATGTCTTGTGAAGGCCCCAGCCTTCAACTATGACCCTTGATCCTCCTAATTTATACCTCCTGCATAGCTGAGATCACAGCATGTTCTATCATGCCATGCTTGTTTTGTTGAGATAGGGTCTTAAAAACTTTTTGCCTAGGTTGACTTCAAACTGTAATCCCTCCTATGTCTACCTCCTCCATGTCCTAGGTAACAATCATATGTTACCATGCCCTGCTTTGATTTAGTTTCTTCTTAGAAGCACATATTTTGGAAGGACCTTTCGATAACTATTTGTAATATATTTTCATGGGAGACGTTTAGTAGTGAATCAAAAGAAACATTTGATAAAAATATTGCATTTCTCCATTGTAAATCTGTTTTAGGTACCCAAATCAATAATATAGACAATAGAAATGAATGCTGATTGTTTTCCTGCAGAGACAGAAAGGCAAGCATCACTACCACTAAGCTTCAAATAGCTTTATATTTCCAGTGTCACTGGCCAGAACTGGTAGAATTCAAAGAGAATAATTGCATTTTGAACTTACCCTGGGACACTCTCGTCTCCTGTGGTCCCCTGTTATATGGTAGAGACCTCAAGTTTTAAGCTGCTCTTTTAAATCCTGTTGACTTTTTTTTTTTGTAGATATAAAGCAGAACTTAATACTCTGACTAACGTACTATTCCTTTGCTGAGAATTAACTGAGTGACTAACAGACTGCATTGGGTACTGATTATTAATAAATAAAAGCAATGAGCTTTTCATAGGCAGACTATAGGTTTTGGTTACAATAATCAATTCTAGTGTGTGTATAAATATATGTAAAGAGTATTTTAACTGTCTTCAAACTCGTAGCCTAAATTTTTAAAAACTTTATTGTATAGGTGATGTACACAGGGGTTCCAGTAACGTAAGTAAAGGTAATGAATACATTTTATTTTTGGACAGTGTTACACCTTCCTTCATTTCCTCTGATCCCCCCCCCACTCCTTTCCCCTGCAAGTTATAAAGTTCATTTTCTACATATTATCTAGTAAGTATCACTGTTGCATTGATTTACTCTTTGTCCTACTGTTTCTGTGATTCTCCTTTCCTTCCCCAAATCAGATAAAGTTATATATAAGACAAAGGGTACAGTTATTCCCCTCTCCCCGGTGTCTAGCCTATATTTTATATGATAGAAACCGGTTTGGAGAAACTAAGGATTCTTAGATACATAACATAGCACTTTCTGCTCTATCCGATTTTTGTGCTTTATGTTTTATTTCAATTTCCATTTTGATGCCTCTGATGAGTAGTTTGGGGGAGATTTCTTGCACCCTTTGCCACTGCTCCCTGAAATCAGCCAAATAAGTCCTCTCAACGACAAAAACTCCCTCCAGACTGCCAGATACATCTTAGTGTTTTCTATATTTAATTTACATTAAGTGCCAAAACTCTTGACTTAAAAAGGCAAGGGGATAATTTACATACTCATTATGAAATAAATAATTTGCTCTGCAACTGCTCTTTCCCAAGGTCCTGGCTGCTGTCACTTATTGCTGGGTGCTCTCTGTAGAAAAGGGCTTCACAAGGCATTATGCAGGGCTGCATATATTTATACACTACCAGAAAACAAGGAAATGGCTTTGGTACTGCCCCTCCACTTCCATCTTCCAGGAAAGGAAGATATTAGGAAATGGTTCTGCAGAAATAGATTGCAATCTCCGACTGTGTTTGAAAATTTCATTTCTTAATTCTTTTGGCTTTTTGACACTAATCAATGGCAAACACTTGAGATTCCACCTCTCCATTTAATAAAAACTTAAAAGACATTTTATTCTTACTAACATTAACCCTTGACTTACTGATTAGTGAAAAACGGAGTTTTCCTCTAAAGAAGAAATTCATTTATTTTTGCTTGCTCTTCCTCACTCCACTTTCTCTCCCCTTCTAACTTATTTAGTGATAGTATCATGGCTTGAAATTAGAGCCTGTCACTAACTTGACTCTCATGCTCTTGATTGGTGCTCAACCACTTGAGCACCACTATTTGGTGGTTACATGCAGATACGGAGTCTTTCAGTCTTTTCTGCCCTGGGCTGGTTTCAAACACAGCTCTGATGTGAGATTCCTGAGTTGCTTGGATTATAGGTGAGAACTAGTAGTTCCTAGTGTTTTGCCCTTTCTTCCAACTGGTCAACAGGTACACAGGAAAATTTAATAGAGAAACGTTTACCCCTGCATGATCAAGGCAAGTAGATACCAATTGTGGGCATTTCTTTGTAAATGACGATGGGAAAATTGGAACATGCCTCCTCTTAGTTTGAGAAATAGGGGGATGGAAATGAAAGGGCAGAGGAGAATTGAAACAGGTAGGCAAATAGCGAATTTGGGCTTTGATATATATATAACAAAAGCAGGGCATCTTTTGGAGTGAGCTTTTTCCTTTTCTCTTTTATATGTGAAACATTTACATACTCAAGGAAATTAGAAGACCTTTCATTGCCTAGGACAGACTTTTGTGATCTAGCATGTGTCTGGTACTAATGCAATTCATTTTTCTGGACTCTGGACAAGTTTATATGTTTCAATCAAATTTTGCTCTTTTATAAAATCCCCACAAATTCTTCTTACAGGCAAATATAGCGTATTACTTAAGGAAATTGCATGCAGGTGTTCAGTAAGCTTGGTGAGAATAAATTCCTAATGTGTTAGGGTGCAATTGTTTACAAATCACAAGTGCATTTATAGTCAAGTCTCCAGGTGGCTTTTAATGAAATATAATGTGATAGGGTGCTGGTTAAAATGCATACAGGTGTAGATGACTTTGTTATTTGAAAATCAAGTTATGTATTATAAATAACACATGGGTCATGTGATACTGTGATATAGAGGTTAGGTGTGGAAAGTTGAAGGCTTTGAAATACCGTCAAAGAACCAAATGGACACATAAAGTAGGAACAGAGAAGCAAACTGCTGAAGATATTCTAGATCCAGTGAAATGAAAATTAAATCATTGTTTTTGGTCACTTACGGTAGTTCTACTAGAGGTTTTCTTATAATTCCCATTCTTCGGGTAATACTGATGGTTGGTTCTCTGCTGGGCTCTTATGTGCTGAGAGCACTTAAGAAATACCATCAATAATATGATACAGTACCTATTAATAAGTTTTGCAAAGTTTCACTTTTTAAAAGAATTTCTGAGTTAATTGTACTTCATCCTGATTTATGAGTATTCAGACTACTCTGGGGGATAGAAAAGTTTCCAGTTTCAGCTAGCCATTTGGTGATACTGTTTACATAATGGCTTAAATGTGCCCTCAAGGGGCTCATGTGAAAGAAGTTTGGTCCCCAGGGTGGCAATGTGACAGGTGGTGGAATCATACAGAGGTGAGTGTTGGTTAGGTCACTGGGGGGCATTTCCCTTGGCTAATCTCAGAAGAGTTTGTTTTCCCAAGAACTGCTTGTTATAAAGTGAAACTGTCCCATATGTTTGACCCCTCCTGTACGTAGTAACTGGTTTCCAATGCTTCATCTGTGTATTTGTCCATCCTTTTGTCCTTCCATCCATCCATCCAGCTAATTTTGCTTTGAAAACAATTATGTATTTGAAAACTACTAGCTATTTGGAGCTATGTGCAAGTAGCTCACATCTATAATCATAGCTACTTGGGAGGCTAAGAACTGACATTCTTGGGGAAAGACCAGGACAATGAACATGAAACACTCTTTTTCTTTCTTTCTTTTCTTTTTTTTTTTAATTTTTTTGTATTATATAAAAGGGTTACAGTTATATTCACCAGATAGTAGGTGCATTACTTCTTACACATTGATACACCTTCTCATGTTTTGTCCCCATTTCCTTCCCTCGACCCCCTCCTAATCATCTTGTTTTCCCCCTTCCCTTTCCTATTTCAAATAAACAAATAAATGTGTATGCAATATGCCATGTAATAAAGTCAGATACTGTAACAATATGATAATAACCAAAGGGCAACAAAAGAGAAAAGAAATAATATAGTATATTAAGAACAACAGTCACACAAGATAAAGCCCTTGTTTCCATATCCTGGAGATCCTTTCATTTAGCCTCATCTAATATGGCCTTATGTATCTAGAACCTGAGACAGTCTTACCTCCAATCAGGGAGCAAAAAGCTAGAAGTGGAGGTATGGAAGATGTAGTAGTACATCAGCCATAAGCTATTCTGATTATTTTTATATAACATAGGGACTCTCAGACTGTAGTTAAGTTTACTTTTCTGTGATCTGTAAAGCAGATCTTATTCTGCTTATTGATAATTTTGATGTTTTAAAACATGACCCCTCGATGTGACATTGAGGTATTGTATAGTGTTCTTATGTTCAAGAGGCTATGATGCACCTCACTGATAACACAGGTGTGGAAAATAAGTTGTATTTAAGTTCTGGTGCTGCTAGCCATGTCATAAAATAAGGTACTTTAAATACAAATGTATGTAAAGAAGGTAATGATTAATCATCAAAAATATCGTAACTAGACATTAACAGGAGTTAAAACTTGCACATTTTCCTTAGGAGAAACAGCGTATTGTTGGTAAATATGGTCTTCTTACAACTTTATATATGTCATAGCTATTGAGAAAGGGCGGTGTTGCTTCAACTTTTTCTTTTCTCAAAAGAAAATATTTCCATGGTACTGTCTCCATTATGGTCTATTAAGACTATTTTCCTGTGTCATTAAATCTTCTCTAATATCATTTTAATGTCTACCTAGCAATACAGCCTACAGATATGCTCTTGTTTTACTTAATAAAAGTTTTTAAGATCATGTACTAGTCTCCTTTTCCACAATTTTCATTATTACATTAAATGTTCTGTACTTATTTAGTCTTTATCACATCTATGATTATTTCCTTAAGGTTTTACAAATGATACTGTTTGGAGATAACAGATGCAAGATGCAAATTAAAAAATGTTTGCTGCTTGTGAGATTTGTTTCTGATGAAATCTATATAGAAAATTAACAAAATCACTTTTATTAAGTTTTGAAAATTGACATAGAAATGTGAAATATTATACCTATTAATTTTATCTCTTACTCTAGTGGCCTTCATGAAATGTGACCTAATGTGTTTAAGTTGCAATGAAGGATCAGTCCTTCAGATATGGAGAGAATTAAGGAGTAGATATAAATGCTCCTGCAGGAACTATTAATGATCTGAATCCAATCCCCATTTTTATTGATAAGATTATAGACTGCTTTGACTTTTTTAATTGTGAATTTTGGTTTTTATAGAGAACATAGATGCATGGCTGAATTTCTTTGGGATATTAGTGCTTATAAATATATAGATCCCATCACCACTTCCAGGTCAGATCCCATTTGATCTCCTTTTTTTTTTCTGGCTTGAATTTAGATTCAGAAAGAAATCTAAATTCAAGACACGCAAGTATATATCTGTTATTTGTAGGAACAGACTCAGAAGTGAGGAACTAGTACCCTTTCTTCCCAATAGCAAGACAGAAAGAACACACTGGAAAGGAAATCTGAATCAGTGCCTCTGGGGGACTCTGAGTAAAGTGTATGGAAATTCAGAGAGGAGAGATAATAGTACTTTTATGGTGAGAAAAGATGATTAAAAACAGTGGCATGTTAGACTTGCAAGAATGACTTAAAAGTTATCATTGGAAAAATTACCTCATGCTACAAATTCGCATACTTCTACTACATTGGCAGATTTTCAACTTTTTGTAAGACATTTCTAAAGTAGAGAGTGTGCTTGGGTTTTTGTTTTAAGTCTTACTATTACAGATGGGTGAATGTTGATTTTCATCATGAAACTCTTGCTTTTGGAAGCACATATGTCATCTCATATACTTTTCATTTTTCATTTCATATACTTTTTATTTTGTTTCTTCAGTGGTTTGTCATGATAAATTATTAATTACTAAACATAGATACATGTAAATTGTCAATACATTTTAAATTGGCATCATTGCCCAAAGAAAAGATTTTGCTGGACTTTTTGATTATTATGTCTAGTCAGAAGAATAGGTAATGCTTTAATCTTTTCTGTTTACAGCATATTTTGGGGGGTAGAGTTCTATATGCAATTACTTGAAGCTAATTTGTAGCTTTTCAGTGCCACTTTCTAAAAATGTATTGGTAGTCAATAGTATTCCCTGCCAATTCGTCATGGTTGTATGCTGTGTAACACTTAAAAATCTTCATTTCTTAGCAATCATAAAATGACATTTCAAACTTACTTAATTTGTACATATTTAATTGCTAGCAAGGATCAATTTTTAATATATTTTCTTCTGGAATATTATCTTAAGAAAAAATTTAATTTTTGATCAAATACTTACCGGGTAGAATATTTCTGAGTCTCACTGAGGTGGTTTCATTCTTGATGGAGTTACTCCATGTTAAATATTTTTTGTGTTTGTAAAATTTAAGGTCTACAATGTGGACTACTATATGTCTATTGGTGTGTAGGGAATAGCAAGTCATAATGTCAGGTTCTCATCTGGTACCAGATCCTGCATGGAAGAAAATTGTGTCTACACCACCCTTCCAGTGACCTCTGAAAGAAGCAGGGCTAGTACAAAGTATATAATTCCCAAACCACTTATTTTCTGGGATTGGAATGCATCCAGTGTTTCACAGAAGTAGTACTCATACCTCATGCTAATTTATCTCTCTTCTGTATTGTTATTATACTTTGCTTACATAGATTGTGGAATTCAATTAGAGCAAGTTAAAATTATTTTTTACATATATATGTAAAACACAAACAATGCCTCTTCTGGATACTTTCTGAAATGGAGAAAACCATAGTCAGATTCTTTATTATTCTTTTTATCTATCATGCCTAATACATTATAGTATGGTTTGTTCATTCCTTTGCTGACCATTTCTTGAATGCCTTAGTGCTCTCCTGGTTTTTATTGCTCATGGAGTTTACAAAGATGAAAAAAACCCTGGTCCCTAAAGTGCCACAACATTTACAGGAAGGAAAACCTGAGTATCTGGATAATGGGACAGAGTGTGAAATCTGATTTCAGAGGTTAAAATATTCTTTAAGAACCAAAAAGTATAAGTAGAGATACTTCATTAAAGTAACAGATTACAGTTTAGAAGTCACTGCAAATATATATATATATATATATATATATCATACTATAAATTCTTTACAATGTATTTTCCCAAACTTTATAAATATGTAGCTAAATAGACTCAGCATGACCAATAGTAAGTCAATCACAGAAATGCAGTATCTGGATTGGGATTAATAAGCATCCTAACCCTTCCTCTTTTTTATTTTTATTTTTTTTACCAGTCCTGGGGCTTGAACTCAGGGCTGAGCACTGCTCTTGGGCTTTCTCAAGGCTAAAGACTTGAGCCACAGCACCACTTCCAGCTTTTTTTTTTCTCTTTTTCTATGTATGTGGTAATGAGGAATGGAGCCCGGATCTTTGTGCATGCTAAGCAAACATTCTGGGCCCACTAACCCTTCCTTTTTTTTTTTTTTTTTTTGCCAGTCCTGGGCTTGAACTCAGGGCCTGAGCACTGTCCTTGGACTTTCTCAAGGCTAGAGCTCTACCACTTGAGCCTCAGCACCACTTCTGGCTTTTTTCTATGTATGTGGTACCGAGGAATCGAACCCGGGTCTTCATGCATGCTAGGCAAGCACTTTAACCACTAGGCCAAACTCCCGGCCCCTAACCCTTCCTTTTTTGCAGTGCAAAATTTTAATTCTGAAGCAGTTCTAAAGTTTCCATTACAAATGAGGGTTTCCCTCCTCTCCCTATTCTTTAGTATTTCAAAGTTGTAAAAAGATATTCATGGACTCAGATGTCTTTTTAAAATCAGATAAGTGGTGCTAAAAGCTAACAGGTAACATGCTCATCCCTTCAGGAAATAGACCTGTGATATTGGTTAAACTTCTGTGTTCTTTGCTTTTAAAAAGATGAGATTGAAGCTGGGTGCAGTGGCTCACATCTGTAATCCTACCTACTCAGGAGGCTGAGATCTGAGGATCAAGGTTCAAACCAACCCTGGCACAAAAGGACCTGAGACTCTTACCTCCAGTTAACCTCTGGAAAATGGGATGTGGGGTTTAGCTCCAGGCTAGGGCTGTAGCTTTGAGCTGAAGAGCTCAGGGACAATGTCCAGGCTCAGAGGTAGGGCAGTAGCCTAGAGCTGAAGAGCTCAGGGACAGTGCTCAGGCCAGATGAGATTGAAGTCTGTTTAATTGCAGTTCCCTTTATGATAAAGACAAATAAAAATCAATGTGAAGTTATGAGTCTTAGTTTTTCAATGTAAGAGAACATGATACTGTCATAGATCATTCAAAATGGAACTAACATGCTGGCAGAACCAGCATTTTCCCTAGTGTTCTAGCTGCACTTTATAGCCGAGTGTTCTCTTTTTACATTTTTTTAATGAACAATCCAATGTTTAGGTTTCTTTCTTACTTTGCTTAGACTTGAGAAGATAAAGACCCATCTGTCTTAATCATCCAGACAAGTAACTTCCATTTGGGCTTATATGGTAAAAGACAGAAGACCTTTGAAATTCTGTGTTACTGGTTTACAATTTTAACAACTCAGCTATAATTCCCACTTATTATATGAGAACATTTCTCAATTTCAAAAAAAAGGCTCAGGCAACCAAATTCACCTATCTTCTAGAATTGGGCTTTGTTTCTTTAGATTGAAGCAATTTTATTACTATGGTATTTTTTATTGGTCACATTTACACTCTTTGAAATGTCAAATTTTGAATACACACATGCGCATGTATACACACACACACGCGCGCACACACACACACACACACACACACACACACACACACACACACACTCTCCAAAATTGAGGGTCATATAATTCACTGTATTCTGAAAAGTATTCTTAAATAAGAAAACGAGTGCAAATATTGCTCCAAACTTTTAACAAGATATTGCTAACTTGGGAAATGCCAAACACATTTTTTTCTTTTCTTTTCTTTTCTTTTTTTTTTCTGACTGTCTCTTTAGATCAGTGATAGAATTAACAGTTCAGTTTTACCTACATTTGTGATTTCTTCAATAGAATGAAAAAGATCCTAATTCATTGCTCTGCCTTTGGAAAGGAGCCCCCTATGCCCATCTCATTTCTTAAAATTGTATTTTTATCTTTGAGTAGTTGTACAAAGGACTTGCCATTTATAAAGCAGTTTATATATGGAAGTGTTGCTTCCAAAGTTACTCCAAGGAGAAAGTCATAAAACCTGGTATTTTGTTATATAATTTTCCAATTGTAGCTCCTACAAGATCAGTAGGTTTCTTTTTACTTTTCTGTAAAGCTTCAGGAATTCTATTATATGGGAAAGCTGGTTTGCACTGATCATTAGACTAATTGTTTCATTCCTACCAAAACATTGTTTTAATTTTTTAATGGTAAGAAAAATGATGAGGTTACTTTTGCTGTTTCATGAAAAACATATGGAAAGACTTATAAAATATTTTCCAGACAAATTGAAGGACAAAGTCTACTAGTTGGCTAGACTAAAGAATAAAAGAGAATTAAGAGCAATTACTCAAAGAGTGGGTAAGAGGTATTTATGGTTCAGGTTGTGTTTTTCATTTTCTTCTTGATCCTCAAAGTAATATAAGAACTGGAGTAGCGAGGATGAAAGATAGGGGAAAAATTTTTATCATTGCTTTGTTTATGGTCCCCCAGTATTTATTTTCCCTGGTGTTGATTTCTAATAGAAAACAAACCAAACAAACCATCTTTGCAATCATGTAAGTATTACAGGAACCAATACAAAAGTTTACTTTCTTCTCTTGGTTTTCTGTTCCTTTATATCTATATATTTTCACTTTTGCAACTCTTAAACATATGGGAAAGTCATCATAGGGAAATAAATGCAAAATCAATGGACACTTCCCAAAGGATTAACTTATTGGCTATTAGCTTGTAGAAACAAATGCTTTTGTAATCTTCTTGTGATTCAAGCACTGTTGGATATAGAAATGTAAGACTTAATCTCTATTATCTCAATGTTCCAGTTATAGGCAGAATAAAAAGGGATAAACTGTATTTCCCCTCAACTGGAAAGATACATGTTACATTGGAAATATTATACTGGCCTCTGGGTATTTTTAGGTCACGATAGATATAAACTCCTACAGTACAATAAAAGAAAATTTCTCTTTTGCCCTGAAGTTACATTTTAACTTTTGTTAAGTTCTTATCTACCATAAGGTTGGAAGAAGAAAACCCTTTATAGCATTGCCACGAGTTTGTTGGAATGCAGTAGAATATACTGTAATAAATGTACAGAAAGGCTATTGCTAAAGAGTTTTGCTCTGGGGATAAAGGTTGTGGATATTATCTGGGCATGTATTGATGCACCCTACCCAGGTGAAATCCTTGGCCTTAACCTTTTTGCCATCAGTGATATGATCTTGAGAATGCCTTAGTCATTTCTAGCCTTTAGGAATATTTTATAAGTGACAGCATGGAAATAGCTAAGACTTTTGGATTTTGCCTCTAAGGTTCTTCAGAATTATTACTCAATTGTTACACTTATATGTCACATAATAGTACACATTTGTCATTGTTCTTCCAATTCCTTGTTAGCAAATTTGAGGTATACACGTGCATTCAAAGACATTTAATTCAGCAGTTATTTATTACTTTGAATTTTGTATTCAACAGTTGTTCACATTCATTATATGTGTATTTTATGCATGTTTTTCTTTTGCTTGTGAAGTAACAATTGTACTCACAAAGTATAGAAAGGGCAGGTTCATTGATCTCTGAGATTCTTACAACTCTGACTCTCAGCAGTGTTTTGAAACACTAAACTACACTGTAATTTCTTACTATTCTAACATGAAAATTTAACTAAGAGGATATAATCAGAGATTTTTGAAAAGCTCAGTTTATGGAGAATATTGAAGATGTTTCTGTCTGTTAAACTTGGATCTAAATTATGTAGAGCTCCTTTGCAGCAGCTATCTGGGGGTCTGGCTTATGGCTACACTCCTGAAAATTTCAACTTAGCTGTAGGCTCATCTAATAAATATTTGTTGCTGGGTCTGTCTTCTAAAGTAAGACCTGAATTTGCTTTAACATATGTAAATATTTTAAAAAAAAGTCACAATCAAAATATGACTATTCAGATTATCTCAGTTTATTTTATGCTCCCACCACAGAAAACGTTCTGCTCCTGGTTCCCGACATTCATGTTTTTCCTCCCAATGCGAAATATATAAATTCCATCCTAGTAGTCTCAAAAGTTCTAATTTATTACGCATAAACTCTCATATCACGTCTTGTCTAAGTTAGCTATGAGTGAGACTCAAGGTTCTATGCATTCATAAGTGAATTATTGAGAGAAGGAAGGCAGCAGTGGTTGGTGGCCTGGTAACTGGACAGAGAACCACCTGGCAGTGGTGCACTGACACCCAGCCAGCACCTGGCATCAGAAGTGGTCCCCCCAAGATCAGCAGTGCCAGGACAAAGGCCTTCACTTACCCACAGTGCAGACTGGGTGACTAACAGCTGCAATCTTCATCCTGCAGGCTACAGACAGACTCAGATCTAGGATGACCCAGAAGACCAAGGGAAAGTGTAGTACCCCTCAGAAGGCAGTCTCATTCCTCCCTGAACTGCGGTCGCTCCCCTCCCCCACCCCACCAGCTTAGAAAAACACTAAGACCAGCTAGCAGACAACTCCAATCTGACAGTGACTGCACTGCCATATTTCTGTAAGGCAGAACTTTTCTTGCCCACTCCAACTGCTTGGGAAAACTATCTAAGCCAAAGGAACATGGAACATCACAAGGAAATCAGAGACTGGATGCTGGTCACGCGGAAACACAAGATTCCCCAAATAAACTGATTTTTTTTTCCTTTTTTTCTTTTTTGTCCAATTATAATTTTTAAAATTTTTACTGCTTTTTTCCTTATTTTCATTTTTTTTTCCAGTTGTGAGGCCTGAGCACTGTCCTTAGACTTTTTCTCAAGGGTAGAGCTCTACCACAGCACCACTTTCATCTTTTTTCTATGTATGTGGTACTGAGGAATCGAACCTGGGTCTTGGTGCATGCTAGGCAAGCACTCTACCACTAGGCCAAACTCCCGGCCCCCCCTTATTTTCATTTTTATGTTTCTCCTTTTTCACATTTTTTTCTTCATCTTTTTTACTCCCCATTTCTATTTCCCTGAAGTTCTCTTTACTCCTAGAAAAATACCGGACGGTGATTAGTATGCTTTCTCCTTTTATGTGTACATACTTAATCCAGTCCCCTATTTTTTAATGTTAGTGTTTTTATTTTTAGTATTCTTGAAATTCATGTAACATTTAAGGCTTTTTATTATCATTACAGATTTCTTACATAAATATTTTTTTCTCTTTTTTTCACTTTTTTTTTTCTATTCTCTAACTTTAGGTCTCAGTTATCCTCCCTATACTCCTTTTCTTCCCTACAGTCTTCTTATTTTCTCCCCTTGCCTATTATTATACCTCTATATTTCTGGTTCTCTGCTCCTTCTTTGACATTCTTCCTACAAACCCATACTGTATCTGTATTCATTCATTGAGGTGTCCATTCAATTCAGATAGATTTAAACTTCATTGTGATCAGTTTGATTTTTACCTTAAATCTGTGTTCAGTGGTGGTATTAGATCTGTTTTTATATTCACAAAAAGAGAGAGTGAGTGAAAAATACCTAAGATTGTGAACCTGTAAAGTTCGTGTGGTTATAGGGCTCTGGGTTGGCTCTCATCTTAAAATTACTGTCTTGGGTGGTATTAGATGTGTTCTCACTTCCAAATGGGCAGAAAAACTGGTAGAAACTCAAGGGAAATGGAAAGTCAAGAAACCTCATCCTTTTTTCAATCAAAATAAACAGGTAACAAAACAGTCAATGATAAACCAAGAGGAGAGTCCTTAAGATGACCTGCAAATGCTGTTGGTAAACATGATAAATGAAAAGACAGAAAGCATAAATATGGCTTTATGTGAGGATAATGAAAGACTAATAGAGAAAAGTATAGTCACTTGGCTAGCAGATTGGAGAGACAGCAACCAAACCAGATCAAGTAGCTAAGGAAGACCTTGTAACATATACAAAACAAGAGATGTAAGCCATCAAAAATGACCAATTAGAAGAAAGGGAGATTTAAAAAATAGTGGAAACCATTGACAGCAGGATAGATGGTGCTGAAGATAGAATCTCTGCGATTGAAGATGGTCCAGATGTTATATAGACAGAGAACAGAAAATTATTCAAAAAAAAAGCAAAAAATATGACAAATCCCTTCAGGAGTTCCAAGATGCAATCATAAAGCTTAATTTATTGCTAATTGGTATAGAAGAGGGCCTGAAGAAGCAAACTAATGGAATAGGAAATTTGTAAAAAAATGGAAACATTGCACACCCATCCAGATACAAGAATCTTTTAGAACCCCAAACATAAGACAAGAACAAGGCATCCCATTGCCACATTATAATCCATACAGGATCAATAGAGACCAAGGAAAGGATCCTTAAAGCTGTCAGGGAGAAGAGAAAAATCACCTATAAAGGAAAACTGATCAGAAGAATCACAGATTTCTTAACAGAAACCATGTAAGCAAGAAGAGCCTGGAATGATTCATGTCATGCCTTAAAGACAACTACCAACCAAGATTGTTCCCAGCTAAGTTCTCATTCTACCTAAGGGATAAATAAAAACCGTCCAGAGGAAGGTAAAATTGAAACAATATATATCGAACAAACCAGCATTACAGAAAATTCTCATAGATGTTCTACACATTGAAAACCAACATGAACACGATATTGACGGAGAAATAGAACCTAAACAGAATACCATGTAATTAAGGCAAGAATTGAAAAGATAAAGTCCATTAAAAAAAAAAAAAGATAAAATGCAGGAACCAACAAACACCTCTCAATCCTAATTCTCAATATTAATTAATGGACTTAACTCTTCAATTAAGCAACACAGACTATTTGGATCAAAAAGCAAGATTCATCATTCTGCTATTTTCAAGAGACACATCTGGCCCTCACAGGAAAAAAAAAATTCTAAAAGTAGAAGGCTGGAATAAAATCTATCAAGCAACCGGCCCCCATAAATAGTTTGGAGTTGTTATCCTTATATCAAATAAAATAGATTTCAAATCAAAATTACAGAGAAGCAACAAAGAAGGTTATTACATGCAAATAAAGGGATTTTTTTGTCTGCAGGAGAATATAACTATTCTAAATTTCTATACATCAAATGTCAGAACACTCAACTTCATCAAGCAAACATACTAGACCACATGTAGATCCAAACACAGTAATCATTGGTGACTTTAACACACCACTGTCACCTCTGGGTAGATCAGCAAGGCAAAAACTCAACAGGGAAATCTTAAAACTAAACAGTTTCATAGGTCAGCTAGACCTAAGAGATATCTACAGACTATTCCACCAAACAACACCAGAATATACGTTCTATTCAGCATCACATGGAACATTTTTCAAAATAGATCACATTTTAGGCCACAAAGCAAATCTGCAAATTCAGAAATATTGAAATTATCCCCTGCATTCTCTCAGGGGTAGTTTTAGAACTCAACACCAATGCCACCAAAGAAAATCCTGTAACTCATGGAGATTGACCAACACATTGTCACATCACCAGTGGGTCACTGAAGAGATCAAAACTGAAACTCAATAATTTATAGTAGTTAACAAAAAGGAGCACACAAAATACCAACTTCTTTTATAGCTGTCAGTGCCTACCTCAAGAAATTTGAGAAATCTCAAACCAACAATTTAATGATGCACCTTAAGCTCCTAGAGAAAGAGCGATAAAACCAAACCTCAATCCAGTAGAAGGAACCAGATATTAAAATTAAATCACAGTTAAATAGAGTTCAAAAACGAAGGAAGGAAGGGAGGGAGGAAAAGAGGGAGGGAGGGAAGAAAAAAAGAAAGAAAACAAGCACATAGAAAGAGCTGTGCATGGTGGCTCTGGCCTGTAATCTTAGCTATTCAGGAGGTTGAGATCTGAGGATCTCAGTTTAAAGCCAGCCCAGCACTAAATTCTGTGAGACTCTTATCTCCAGTTAACCACCAGAAAACCAGAAGTGGCATTCTGGCTCTAAGTGTAGGGTGGTAGCCTTGAGCTGAATAGCTCAGGGACAATCCCAGGCCCAGAGTTTAAGCTCCATGAACACCAAAAACAAACGAAAAAAAAAAAAAACAGAATCAACAAAACAGAGTTGATTCTTTGAAAAAAATTAATAAAATTGACAGAACCTTAGTAAATCTTATGGTTGACACTCAAGTGGAATGTACGTGAAAAAAACTTGCCCTTTACAGGAATCTAGTCATTTGCAACATATTTTGTGTTTAGAATTATTTCTCCAGTCTCTAGGAATCCATCCTTATATTTCTCACTTAGGACAGAAATTTTCACAATAGGATCTCTTTCTTTGTGAAAGTCATTTGTCTTTCATTTCATCACAGAATTTTATCTCAAAATTTATTTTGACATTTATTTAATCTCATTGTCTAATCATCCTGCCCCATTGTAATGAACAGATATTTATGCCAAAACAAAGTGACATTTTCTGGCTTGTGAGACTGTGAAATTTAGCGAATTACCTGTTTCTAATCTATAATGATGGCTTGGGCATAGGATAGAGATTCTTATTCTAAAATGGACAAATGAAGAAGAAATGGGTATTGGTCCTGGATATGTCCAAATCCCATGGGGAAACATGAAGCATTAAAGCTGGATTTTTTTCTCCCTTGGAATCTGTGTCTCAAATCCTGGGCACAGATGCACAAGGACTGTTAGCCCAAGGTTTCAATTCTGATCCAAAGAATCTTCTAGATTTTTGTTCCAACTTCAGTTCTCTGGATTAGGAGGAGTTGGGGCCAACCATTCTCCCAAACTGATGTTGTAAACTAGTAAGTGCTGTTGGAAGAGGGAGCCAGCCCCCACTAGTCCAGTAGACTTCGTCATAACGGAAGTCTTATGTGGTGGTTCTAGCTCTGTGAAATTCATTTACCTGAATTCCCAGGCTGTTTGGGAAATCATTTAGTTTCTTAGTAGGCCCCAAGGCTATCTGGAAAATGATCTGATTTCCTTCTAAGTGGAGAAACCCAGTTCCCTCAGGTCTACATGCCTACACAATTAGTACCACATGGATACCTCTAGTGTTTTACAGCTTGTATTTCTGGACTAGGAGATCAAGTCACACCTCAGCTGGCCTGAGCTATGGGTAGCATGCCTGGTGATGACGGCTCTCTTAGGAGCCGAGATCCGAATCATCTCTGAGCACCAAGCCGGGGGTGTACTAGGTCCATCCCTAAAAAACTATTGTGCCTTCTAGGCCATTGTTGTGGGAAGTGTCCTAGAAGATCTCGGAGATGCCTCTTGTTCATTCTACAGTTCTAATGAGCCTTTTCTTCCACACGAATATCTTTATCAAAGTTGTGTTGGACACTCGTGACAGCCATTTCCTTAAACCCACACTTTCACAGTTTACAAGGCTGAGGACAATTTTTCCAATCTGTCCATTCTGTTTAAAGAACATTTCATTTTTCTCAGTTTATTGAAGTGGTTAAACAATAGTCATGCTAAACAGGTGACTGAGATCTGAGGTTTGTATTTCAAACACTGCCCAGGTAGGAAAGTCTGAGTCTTATCTCCAATTAGTCAACACATCTCCAGGAAGTAGAGTTGTGACTGAAGTGGTAGAGTTCTAGCCTTGAGCTCAGGGATACCAACCAGACTCTGAGTTCAAATCCTAGGACTGGCACATATATGTGTGTGTTTGCTCTCTGTCTCTCTCTCTGTCTCTCTGTCTCTCTTTCTCTCTTTACCACCCCTCCCCACACACACAACACAAAGTCACTCATGTCTTAGCAGGTATTTACAGGGATGTAATTCAGCCAAGTTCCTTGTCACTTTATAATAAGGATGATTTTTACTCCAGTTTCCAATAATCTTTAAATAATATCTTCTGGCAGAAGATTATGAAAAATAACACACATATATTAAAAGGCATACATAAAAATGATATGAATGCATGCATCATGCATATATACACACATAGAATAACCATTTAACACTTCTCTTACATATAGGAAATGATACTGATGAGATGTGAAGATTGTATATTAGCAATGTGAAGAAATGTGTATGATGGATGAGGTTTTATCCTTTCCATGGCATGATTAGTTTGTCTGAGATTATTATTTGGAAGACCTTCCACTGTGTTTTTGATGCCATTATTGGTCTTTTAAATCTTTTTCCCCCATTGATGTCAGTTGTTTGTGCTCTGATCTACCAAAGATTCAGACACTTGGTTTGACACTTATGCAGCTATTTTTATTTGTATTTTTTAATTGCCCTCTGAAGCATGGTGAGGTTGGAAACACTAATGAAAAGATTGTGCCTCCAGATCTGTTGTTCTTTGTTCTTCCCTGTTTTTTATTTTTATATCCAGTGATGAAAATCAAATTAATAAAACCTATTTATATAAATATAGAACTTTATTCATTTGCAAAACTCTTGTTATTTGGCTGTTTTGTAAATTATATACTAGAATATTAATCTTAAGTATTCATTTTTCTCAGTGGTTTGATTTTCCTTACCTGACACCTGGCATGGAGTTTTAGCTTTCTTCTGGGACATGCAGGGTCTGCTTCCAGTCACTTTGCAGTTGACCTGTTTTGTGTCATGTCTTCAATCTTCTGCTATGTGCAGGCAGCCCCCAGTTTAGAAACACTTGACTTGCTCTGAATGTGGCAGCCATGGAACATTCCTCAGGCCTGCAGGAATGCTTGCACACCCTGTGGGAGCTGTTAGAGTTGGATACCCTTACTCTTTCGTTCACTGACTTGGAAAAAGCCCAGCTTGCCAGGCTTCTCGTGGAGAGACCTACACCCAAGATTATTTCCTCGCATCACGCTGAGAGACTATGTATCTCCAATGACAGAAGGCTGGAAGGCAAGAACTAATGGGGATGCCATTAGTTCACCATGGTCCAGTTGAAAAAGGCTATCTGAGCTTAACTTAGAGAGGTCCACATGATCTTCAATTTCATTTCAGTGAAAAGTGTTGTGACTCAGGTCCCTGATTTATAAATCATGACTCCTGTCACTTGCATGTTTGGGGCTTGTGATATATGTCTTCTTTCTCATTATGTTTTCAGTCTAAAGCAAAGAAGGATAGTTGACTCAAAATGTTTATGATGTCTTTTGCTTGTATGCCCATAAATATAGTTGATTCTATGAATATCAATATATTCTCCACATAACATCCTTCCAAAAAGAAATTTCACATTAAAGGGTATCTTTCTTTCCTTTAACCTATCTTTTTTTTGTCAGTGTGGTGTAATAAATGAGTTGCTTCCCACTCATCAAACCTAATTAATCATGGTAGTATTTAATTTTCTCTGACTTACTGTCTGGCTTAATATTTTCATCAAGCAGCCTAGATATTGAAGGGCCATCTTTCCATTTTGACAAATCAAGTGTATTCATAGAGGGGCAGCTTGTGTTTATAAATTTTTCATTCTGTCCACTTGGAGGAGAATAAAAAAATACTATGGGACAAATGAAAAAAATCTCTGTGCCTTTCTGTGTAGCCACAGCTATAATTTTTCTGTTCCAGGTCTCCTGTGATCCAAGTTTGGTTTGGTTTGGTTTCTTCTTTTTTTTTTCCGTTTAAGTGGCTGAACCTATATGGATTGGAATAGAGGTAAACACGTTGTCTAACCAAACATGATAATAGTTGAGTATTTTTGCCATCATCTTTTTTTTTTCTTTTAATATAACAATGCTCTGTCAAAGGATACACATTTGGGATTTGTAGTATTTGAGATGTAGAGGAAAAGATTATTTTCCTTTCTGCTTAACCCACTGTAATGAAATGCTTGGATGAAGACGGTCTCAGGAGTAAACCCCAGTGAATCTGACTAGTATTTGCAGGAAGGCATAATGCCAGTGGCACTCAGACCCTGTGGTTTGTTTGTGTTGGCATGTGGTGTGTAGGAAAGGCATCTTAAAATACCCTGGCATATGAGAGAGCCAGGAGGTGCCTGTAGTACTGTCACCCGGACACACTGTTGGAACATGTGCCTTTGATTCCTTCAAGTAGACTGTGCTTTCACCATTATATCTAGGTCTTCCTCATGGCTGAGGGGGAACTGCTCATTTTCATTATGCATTTCTTCAGCCAGATGCACAGCTTTTGTGTGCTGTGCATCAAATCCACCTTTCATCCTGTCTTTTGTATCTTTTGCAAGGAAATTGATCTCATAAAGAATGCTATCAAATTCATCAACTGGCAAGAGATATCATTTCAATCTCTAAGTAAGAGACATAAAAAAAGGATGCATTTGTAAGCTTGACTATTTGAACACTGCCGCTTAGCAGAAAATATTAAATCGGCCTGCTTGCCATTAAGTCACTCTGGGCATAACTCACCAGAGAATTTCACAATGTGGATAACCTCCAGTCCTCTGACTGTATGCAAAGCAGGAGGACTGAATGAGAGCATTGTGTTTGAAAACCTTAAGCTGGAGCAAGACTACAAAACCCAATCTCAGTGGTTATTTTGGACATTCAAATGCTGCCTAAGAGAAAAGAACTCATTATGACTCAGTTCCGTTAATTAGACGTAAATTACCATCTTTTGTCTGATACAAAAGAAGGTAAAGGGAACTCTGCAAGACCAGAGGATACAGAAATTCTAATGAGATGAGAACATGGGCTGGGAAACTGCATGAACACAAGAAGCCATTCAATGTGAGCAAGCCCCTGGTGTGTCTTGTGTGTGAGCAAGAGGCAAAATCATACATTTGTAATCCTGTAGATTCATATACTCAAACTATGGTCAGTGTCCCAGCAGCACTCAGAGGATCTGATTTTTGACCGGCTGTAAGACCTAGGAAATAATGTCTTGTTTTGTGTCCCAGATTATAATGTGGAAAATTCTTGTTATGTACAGTCTTTCTCAGTGGGAGAAAAAGATCTGGAAAGTCACTGAAGTCTAATCAAATGGACACTTTACTTAAAACAATGAAGTTGACAAAGGAAATTAGCAAGGTTTCTGTGGAGGAACCTAACAAACTTAGAACAGTGAAGACTATGGATAACTGAAAGGTGATAAATTTTCCAACACTGGAAATAACTATGGTGTTTCTGGAACTGAAAAGCTACTTCATGAAAACAAGAAACAGAGAAACTAGTGATTATTAATCCCTTCCTTAGAAATATATAAATTAATTTCTTTAAAAAATCCATCACCTCAGGCTGTTCAGGATAAATTTAGTTACACCCTTTCTGCCTGCTAGAAGATTGAAATTCTCCCTTGGGTTAGACAGGCAGGTATTATACTGTGATCTCAGAGTGCCTGTAATCTGGCCACTGAATGTCATTTATTTATTTTAGTCAGTTCAGCAGCTTGAGCTCAGGGCCTGGGCACCGTGCTTGGGCTTTCACAAAGCTAGCGTTCTACCTCTTGAGGTACAACACCACTTTCAGGTTTTTCTATGTGTTTGGTACTGAGGAATGGAACCCAGGGCTTCATGCATGCAAGGCGAGCATTCTACCACTAGGTCATGCTCCAGGCCGCCTGTCTTTAATTTTTTAGATGAATTTACAATTTTGTTCTGAGCATGATTCCAGATGGGAATTTATTCTTTATAGAAGATGAGTGTGGTGGAGGGGGCTTATAATTTGAATTCTATAGCATTGGCTATCACATTATTAGTTCATAGGATCCAAGTACTCATTTTGTGGGAAATTATAATAATTGTGTTACAAGCAATTAACTAATTGATTCACTGAGCACATTAAGCAGTTACTAAGTCCCAAATACATTGTTAAGCACTAGGCATTGAAGAATTACTTGACTCCATTGCAGAGAAAGCAGATTCGACAATAAAGGACCACATTAGCAAAAAGTTGAAGGTTTCCATCAAAAATTACATTTTATGGTACTCCAGAGGCTGAAGCAGGAAGATTGAGTGTGAGGCTAGCCTGAGCTACACTATAATATCTTGTCTCAACAAAACAAAACAAAATCCTGAACTAAAAACAACAGATGTTTCACCCCGTGATGCCCACAGACATAATATTACTGAGAAGATATTTGCATATGATTTCCATGGTTAGAAATTCTGAGCCTAGGATTAGTCAATAGAGAGTTGTAGTTTAAGGATCTTTGCTGGGAAGAGGTAATGGAGGAACCAGGACCCAAAGAAAGCAATAGTATATAGGTCATTAGTATGCTAATAGACCAGGATATATTGACCAATTACAGGTAGATTGTGTCTGTGCATGTGCATGCACACGCATGTGTACAAGTGTGTGTGTGTGTGTGTGTGTGTGTGTGTGTGTGTGTGTTTGTTTCCACTGCCAGATTAGTTCCCTGTACTATTCCTTCTCTATTTCTCTATGAAATTGTGTTGAAATTGGCCTTCTTCCCCATGTGGCTTGAAGAAATTGTATAGAGTGTCTGAACTTCAAACATTTCTCAGATGGTTGACCACAGATTAGAACAAAACTCAATTCTTGACATGCTGATTCCTACCATGCTTACTATTTTCTATTTTTGAGACTTCTTCTAGAAACAAAACAAAAAAGAAAAAGCAATAAAAAGTGAACCAAGCACTTCCTTTCTCTATTGTGTTAGAACTCAGTGACTTTTTCCCAGACCATGTCAAGTTGAATGTCATCTTTGATATTGCTAGTTAATTCTTAGACAACATAAAATGGCAGGTACAGTATTTGAGTGATAGTTGTAAAAGCTCAGAAGCTAATAGGTATATAGAGAATTAAACACATAGGACTTTTTTATGTGTGCTTACTCTTAGCAGTTCAACCTCTATTGTTAGCATTTGATCATTTGAATTTGTCAACAAAAGTCTTCATGGCTAATTTGCTTACTGGCTAGTAGGGACAGGCTTCAGATTCCATGTGAGTGAAGCTGGGCACAGCTCTGTAACCTCAGCAAAACTGCTCTCTGCTGAACTCAGCAAGGCAGTGACCAAAATGAGTAAACCCGAAATGTTACCTCCCACCCCCTCCCATGTGAAAATGAGAATGTGAGGAAATGTTCAGAGCCAGTGTCCTGTGGCATCACAGAAGCACTGAATTCAGTGTTTTTCAAACTTGAATCTCTGCTGTGTCTATTTGTCTCAGCAAAGCTGGTTTCATTCATTTGATGACAGTGTTTATATATATGCAATCAGCCTTAACTTTTTTTTTATCATGCCTTTTATGAATGGCAGACCATACCCAAATCAAACTTCAGTAAAGCAGGAGGCGATGAATGAGGTAAATCTTGGTCTTCAAGTGAGCAAAAGCTGTGTGCTAGTCCCATGATTAGCTTTGTGATCTTAAGTTTTTCTAACATTTTTAGGTTTTTTTTTTTTTTTTTCAATTTTTATAGCAACACTGCTCCTTACAGGTTTTTAATACCTTTGGTCAGTTGTACAAAGAGGTTCTAATTCAACATGTCAGTGTATGGGTAAGCACACCTTGATCACTGTTACTACTGTTATTCTTACCGTCTATCCAAACTGAACTGATGCTCCCAACATTTTCACTTTTATGTACGGAGAATATTGGGATTGCATTTGTCCAACATCAAACTCTCAATTCACCTGTCAGACTTTTAAGACGTTTCATTTTTCTTCTGTATTCTACCCTGTTCATGTTGCTCCTGTCCCCCACCTTCCCTATTTTGGTAAGGTTTTTATGGTGGATCTCTAGTAGACTCATTTTTCTGTGGCTTCAGAGCAGTTCTTTTTTCCTCTTGTTACTAAATGACTTCATTTGTCTATTCATTATTACCTCCAGTGTTGGCTGGACTGGGATAATAAAGTGGGAAATTCAGTGTAAGGTGCTGTTGCAGTCTTGGTCTGGATGCTGAAAATGAGTTTCTCAGGTGTTATCTTTGCTTACTCAATTATACTAGCCATGTCTTCATGAGCTAATTGAGGGAATGGCTCTGTTAACAGATCAACAGCAGTAAGCATGACTTACCAGGCCTTCTCCCAGAGGAAGTTCGTAGACAGGAAAAAAAAAAAAAAAAAAAGAATATCAGTGTTCTTTTCTGCCCCGTTGGCATGAATTCTTTCCTGCTTTTAGGCTGCCCATGAGGTATTTTTAGACCCTGTTAGATTAGTTTACTGTGAAGATCAACGACCTGTAACCTTGTGGTCAGAGATTGCAGAGTCAAAGAATCCTCTGGATGGTGTAATCCAGACTTCGGTGGGTGCTAAAATATGGTTGTAAGGAATGGCAGTAATTTCTGTCTGGGGATAGTAGCAGTATTTTTCTTTGTACTGTTACTTTTGTAATTATCAGTGCTTTTTATTTTTTGGCACACAACAAAACAGTTTGTGACTACAATGCATCTTAATCAGTGTCACCTGCTTCAATTCTTACTTACCTTTGGTCTACTCCCTTCTCTCCCTGTTTCATCTGTTTCATTAGACTATCCCAATCTCCTTGTCCACACCCCTGGCTTTTGGATTTACCCATCGTCTGGTGTTGATTTTATGGGGCTTTGACCCAGTCTTTCTAAAAGATTATATTATTTGAGCTCTCCACAAAGTCTGTTATAATTTCATTTATAGTCACTTGCATACTTCCCAACATGGTTACTTACAGATTTATATATATACTTATAGATTTATATATTCTGTCTACCACACATGAAGGAAGCCATGCAACCTTTGTTTCTCTGGATCTGGCTTTGTTCACTTAATATAATTTTTCCCCAAATCTTCGTACTTACTTGCGATTGGTACAATATCATTCTTCCTAATAAATTGGTAAAATTCCATTGTGTACATCCACCACATTTTCTTGATCTATTCATCCAATGAATCTGAGCAGATTCCATATCTTGGCTGAGGCGAATAGTGCTTCATTGAGTATGATTGTGCGGATAATAAGTTTATTGTAACCTTGTTAGGTTCTGTTAAATAATGCATTGTCATTTTTTTCCTTGTGTATGTTAATTTTGTTTTTATTTTGTTTTGCTCTGGTGATTGAGGATCTTATAGCCATACACATGCAAAAATGTAGGGGGATCCTACCTCTGAACTTCACTCTAGCTCCAAAGAAAAGAAAATCTTGTAAAAGTGTATTTCTCACTGTGTACAAGAAACTAAAGCCTGAATGCAATTAAGACAACAACTGTTAGACCAACAGCTGCGTAGTCATAAAACACCATGGGTTATGCACCATTTTATAATCTAATATAAAGTAGGATTAATGAGATGATAAGAATTGCTTTGTGAGTCTTCGAGCAAGGGGAAAAAAGTGTAGTTTAAGATTTGGGCAGAGTTTTAGGGCTGCCTGCTAAAATCTACAGTATAATTTCTTCAGAATTTTGATGTTTTTGTTAGTCGTCATCGAATTTTGATAAGAAGTCTCTAGTAAAGAAATATAACTATGCTTTATATATTACCGTGTCATTTTTTAGCAATCCTAAATTATCAGTGTTCCTTCTAATAAGTGGAAAATATTTGGACTAATCATTTATTGGCAAAAATTTTGTCAGCAACAGAAAGTAGATTTTCTAAGTGTGTGAACTTAATCTTGTACTTGATTATATGACTTAAAGCGCTGATACTGACAAATGATGGTATTAAAGAGAAAGACAAAGAGGAAAATGAGAACTTTTTTTACATTCTTTCTTAAAACATGCATTTTGATCAGAGGAAGTACTCCACTCAAATTAGTTGACTTTTGACAAGAATTATTTACTTTTATTTCAATTCGGAAATAGTTTTAATCTGTGAAGATTTAATCCAAAGTACAGGTAAGGTTTAGCAGTCACTCAACCATTTAACTACTGTCAACTTGTGGTAGTATTCTTAGCATAGAAAATAATCAATTTTATAAATGCACTATAATATTTATTCAGCAAAGTTTGATTTAGGTGAAATCAGATGATTTTTCTACATTTCACATTGCAGTATATATGAGTGAGAAAATTCAATTAACATTGTACTCATGTAATGGATAAAATTTACTTTTGCAGCACGATCTAAGAACTTAAAAACCGATAGTACGACAACGTGTAAAACATTAGCTGGTACATAAAAACGTAAGTTATTTGTGGGAAATTCCTGATATTTACCATCCATGATAAATGAATCAATAAGTCTTCATTTTCACTAATATTTTGCAGGTAGGAGATGGGATTTGTTGTCCTAAGGGTATGAAACATATCTAGTACCATATGTGAATAATTAGAAACTAAGTAATATTAATCACCCAAAGTGAAAGGAAATCAGGATAGAAGAGTTAAACTGACCTTGATAAATGCATAGCACCTTGGGCTGGATATTGGATGCTGAAACCAAGTGAGGCTCGGCTTCAATGTACAATGAATGAATCACGTAGACCCTTGTGGATGGTTAGTGTTCACAGCAGCTTTCTTTAAGTTGAGGAAGCTGAGGCCCTGTTACTGAAATGATTTGGTCCATCATTTGGTTACATTTTTCTTTTTTATTAAAGAATTTATTCACATTGATTTTTTAAATATATTTTTATTGTAATTAATAGAAGGGTTACATGATATTTGCCAGATAAATGGTGCCTCAATTCCCACACATTCACATTGATTTTTACATCATGTTTCAGATGTCATGTTTAACAAACAAGTATTCAAGAAGGAAACCTCTATATACAATCACTGGCATGTAGGTTTTAGAACATAATTAAAATTAAGCTGAGTGTTTGTATGTCATATGGTTACAATTTTCTTAAGCATGATTTCAGAAATAAGCTTAAAAAATTGTACAAAGCAAACTTAATTTCTACTATGTTGTGGCTTGTACTCTGAGCATTGGACACTTTTTGCTCAAGGCTAGCCACTTGAACTATAGCACCTCTTCTGGCTTGTTCTGTGTATGTGGTATGGAGGAACTGAACCTGGGTCTTAGTGCATGCTAGGCAAGCATTCTATTATTAGGCTATACTCCTGGCCCCAAGGTTTTAAAAGAACATCCTTTTCCTCTGTTGTCTTGTGCTTTATTAATTTTTGGAAGACCTAATTGTTAAAATATGTGTGTGATCCTATTGCAGCTTCAAAATTTAAAAGATGAGATGCATCCCCAAGAGACACCAATTTATGTTTTAATGTAATTTCTATGGATAGTTATTTCTTGTGTATTGATACTTAGGCTTGAACTATGGGACTCAGTGCTGTCCCTTAGTTTTTTCACTCAAGTCTGGTAATAGCTCTGCCACTTGATCCACAGCTCCATTTCCAGCTTTTTGGTGGTTAATTGAAAATCAAAGTCTCATGGACTTTGCTAAGCTAACCAGGAAGGTTTTGAACACAGATCCTCACATCTCAGCTTCCTGAGTTGCTAAGATTACAGATGTGACCCACTTGTTCCTGGCTTTCTATTTCTTTGGAAGAGAAATAAGAGATATTTCTGGTTGTCTTATTCAGGAGGAAAGGAAAATTTATTTTCTATATATTTTATAGTTATTCATGGCTTTCAGAAACCTAGTGAGGCCTCTGGGCTTGTGTTAGATTTTAGGTAGTGACCTTCCTTATTCATTGCCAATTTTCTTTTGGGCCTGAAAGTGATATCTTTTTGGTTTCTGTTTCTCTACCCCCCACACCCCCAAATCTTTTCTTTGCTCTACCTCAGGTAAGTTAATTACTAAGCCATTCTTGATTCTCTTGTGAATTATCATTCCTGTAGCTTCCTCCTGTGGAATCTGTCTTTAGTCACTGAATACTCCTCAGGGTCTAATAATTACATTTTGCTGCTGAAGCCATTCTAGAAAATTTCAATGTATATATTAGATATAGAGTATATTTTTGGGGGGTTTCTTTTCGCTAAAATTTTATATTGCTGTGGGATTTTTTTTCTTTTATTTGTTGTAGGCTTCCCCCACCCTGCTCCCCCAGTACCATGATAGACCTGATTTTGTGGACCAGCTGCGTCCTTATCATGTGTAGTAAGTTTTCAAAGTGAAATGTGCCCTATTTCATATTCAAACTTATTGGGCCGGGAGTTTGGCCTAGTGGTTAAAGTGCTTGCCTAGCATGCATGAAGACCCGGGTTCGATTCCTCAGTACCACATACTACATAGAAAAAAGCCGGAAGTGGTGCTGAGGCTGAAGTGGTAGACCTCTAGCCTTGAGAAAGTCCAAGGACAGTGCTCAGGCCCTGAGCTCAAGCCCACGACTGGCAAAAAAAAAACAAAAAAAAAAAAAACAAACTTATGTGTCGAAGGTGTGGCCCCTAACCTAGAGATGTTATGAGGTGGGGGAGTGGACACTCTGAGACTGGTTAGATGAAGTAAGTCCTTGGATTGTATTCCTTGGAAGGATCTCTTGACTCTGACCCCTTTCCATCTCTCCTTTCTCTGTTTCCTGGTAGCTGAGAGGGGAAGACTCCTTCACTCTGCCCTGTCCATTATGATGTTCTATCTCACCACAGGCCCTCAGCAGTGAAACAAGCCAACTATGGATGGAACATGCTCAAAACATCAGTCCAAATAAAATCTTCCTCTTTTAAGTTTTTTTTTTTTTTTAAAGGTAGTTGTAACAGCAACAGAAGTTAACACAATGTGCTAGAATAAAGGCCCTGTCATAAGACATTGTCAGGACAATGCATGTCTGTGGATTCGGAGTAGTGTTTTGGTTGACATGGCTATCCTCTCACAGTGACTTTTCCTTCTTGACTCTAATTTAATACCAGGACTGGAATCCTTTTACTGCGTTAAAACATTTGACAGTAATGCCCACCACCTTTTTGAAGGAATTTTATCCTATAAAACCTGTTTATTGGGATTATGAAAACTAGCTATGTCTATTAAAATGAATAATTTTTTAATAGTAAGCAATTTATATACACAAATAATGGAATAATTAGAGAGACCCAAAATACACCCAAATACAAATGGTCATTAAAGAATAGGACACATAGGGAAACCATAAAATTCCTCTGCTGCTTCTCTATTAAGGAAATATTACTTCTTCTTTTTTTTTTTTTTTTTTTTTTGCCAGTCCTGGGCTTGAGCTCAGGGCCTGAGCACTGTCCTTGGACTTTCTCAAGGCTAGAGCTCTACCACTTGAGCCTCAGCACCACTTCCGGCTTTTTTCTATGTATGTGGTACTGAGGAATCGAACCCGGGTCTTCATGCATGCTAGGCAAGCACTTTAACCACTAGGCCAAACTCCCGGCCCCATATTGCTTCTTCTTGACATTGGCATATTTTAAGAATTAGTTGAGTTAGAGGTTTTATAATCTGGAAAGAGGATGTGAAATATTGCTTGTTCTCTTCTATTGATGTAGGTGAGAGAAATATCTTTTTTTTGAGAGGAATATCTTTATAA
This sequence comes from Megascapheus bottae, assembly GCF_031878675.1. Lineage (NCBI taxonomy): Eukaryota > Metazoa > Chordata > Mammalia > Rodentia > Geomyidae > Megascapheus > Megascapheus bottae. The sequence continues at coordinate 32,428,397 of NC_143527.1, forward strand.
CTAGTTTTATTTTGAGATAAATAAGCATAGGAAAGAATTGTAGAGAATTAAGATATCTACATTTTATCCACTGTTTTACATTAATTTATGAGTGTATGCAAACATTAAAGTATTAAAGCTTGGACTCAGAGCTTCAATGTCTATCATGTGTTTTTTTGCTTGGGTAGGTGATGCTATACCACTTGAAATAATTTTCAATAATTTTAACTTGAAATAAATTTGAAATAAGTGCTTCAGATTGCCAGGCACAGTGGCTCACACCTGTAATCCTAGCTACTCCAAAGTTAAGATCTGAAGATAGTAGTTCAAAGCCAGCCCAGGCACTAAAGTCTGTGAGACACTTATCTTTAGTTAACCCCTAGAAAACCAGAAGTGGAGCTGTGGCTCAGAGGTAGGGCAGTAGCCTTGAGCTGAAGAGCTCAGGGTCAGGGACATTTCCCAGGCCCAGCATTCAAGCCCCATGACTGACAAAAAAAAAAAAAAGCCTCAAATTAAAAATGACTTCGTAGATGCTTTTATCTCAGTCTTCCTAGTCTAGAATTCTAGGCAAAAGCCATCGGCAGTAGGCTACTATTTTACATTTCTGTTTAGCAAGTATTTGTTGAACATTTACTAGGTTACTAAATGCAAAGATAAATAAGAAACATTCTTGAAATCTAACTGAGCAAAAATCTATTACTAAAACACAAGATAAATAATTACAGTTCCAGGTATCTCTCCTGATTAGAATATGGCTACCTTATGATCCAAAGGAAAAGTCCTTCCTGAGTTACTGGGAATCTTGATAGCGGAACCCAGGGAATCAAGCCATTCACAATGGAAGAGTTAGCAGTAAGATTAGGAGCCACAAAAGTCTGGAATTAACATGTTTGGGGAAGGATATACAAGGCTTTTGCTGTGTGCAAATGTTTTCCTACAGTGTTGAAATGTAAGTAGGCTATCTTTTTTTTTCTTTTAACTTGAGAAGTAAATGCAATGTGCAGAAAAATGAAATGTGCAGGTTTCTGAGTGTTTGAGAGAATGATGTATTGGAAGGAAATCTGTAGTACAGTGACAGTATCAAATGTGAGGGAGCAGTCAGAGGTCAAGGCAGTCAGTTAAGGCAGGAGAGGCTTATCTTTCCATTCTAAGGAGTTGATACTTTGTTCTAAAATCTGAGAGCATCATTCACTCTCTCACCTGAGTATCATCCTTGATCACTAACTGGTTTCTACTTCCTAAATCTCTGAGTTAAGAGCTTCTCAAATACTCTACCTTTCCAGTCTCTGAAGTTCATATGCTCCTCTTAAAATATTGAAGCTGATACATCTCCATTTTCATTTATATATATATATATATATATATGTACTTTGTATATATAAACTCAGTCAGGATATTATAGCCTTTGAAAAGGCTGGAGAAGTTTTCTCAGTTTTGGCGAATCCTTTTCAGTAAATCTGTACAGTTCTGGGGTACAAAATGGTCTTGAGAAGAATACTGTAAGATTTTAACTCTGAACACATTTTTTTTTCACATCAAGTGGGAAATGCAGACCAAATACTACAGTCCTTGAAATAGCCACAGATTTGATTTGAAAAATTTTCAAAATTTCCATTTTAAAAAAGGAAATAAATATTAGTTATAACCAGTATTTCTACTTTTTTTGAAAAGCAGGTCAATGTTTTGTAATATTTTTTCTGTTGATTTTTTTTGGAGTGGGGGGGGATTTATAGCCTTTAAAAAGAGTGGCATTTAAGCCGATCAAAGTGGCTCATGGCTGTAGTTCTAGCTACTCAGGAGGCTGAGATCTGAGGATCAAGGTTCAAAACCAGCCCAGGCACAAAAGTACCTGAGACTCTTTATCTCCAATTAACTTCTAGAAAGGGGAAGTGGAGATTGGCTCAAGGGTAGGGTGGTAGCCTTGTCCTGAAGAGCTCAGGGACAGCTCCCAGGCTGAGTTCAAGCCCCATGACCCACAGAGAAGTGGATGATCTGGAGCAAATCATTAGGACGTGATGATAATAGTGAATACACACCTTTAGTGAAGGCAGATCCCAGACACCTGGAGCTTTCCCTTTGCAGTGTGTTACTTAATTTTCATAGTTCTCTCCTGGTTCCTGTATCAGACTGACAGAGCTGTGGAGTGTACTTTCATAAAAGAGGTTTTGTAAATTTATCAACACATTTCTTAATAGACAAGGCTTCTTAAGCCTGAGAAACGAGGAAGAGCCTCTTTCAACTGAAATTTGACATATGTTATTTCAAATCATGTAGAATATTAAGCCAATGAACCATTATTATGATGTATGTCTCATATAAGTTCTTTAAAACATTAGAGGCACTAACACTGGAATTACAGCATTAATGTGATGTCATAATTCATGGTGTCTTGTTAAGTCTAAAATCTCACAGCCATACTAGTAACTATGTATGTATGTGCAGGTTGGTAGTTAAGTTTCCTGCCTGATTTTCTTATTCAGACTGACACAGTACTTCATTTAGCCTGTTAAGGCATAATTTGACCTTAGCTTGTCTAAATGTTGCATTCACCTTGACATGACTACTTTTTTTTTGCATAACAGAGTCCATTAAATTATTCTTCAGTTGAAAGCTGCTACTTGAGTAAAACCCAGAAATTAATTTCAAAAGTTTCTCATAAGAATTTCAAGTCTCCTGGAATTCCTCAGACATATTTCCCTTCCTTCTGTATGCTCCCTGACTCCCCTATTTGCAGAGGAAATGAATTCAGTGGAAGTAGCAGGATAATGAATGGTCAGGCACTTCACTTAAGCTCTTTATATGCATTATCTCACTGAATCTTATTAGGCCTTCTTTGAAGATAAGAGCACTGAGTCTTAAGTAAATTCTTCCCAATTCATTTGGCTAGTAGAAAGTCAAACTTACTTTGAACCCATATGGTCTTACTCTGGAGCCTGAAAAACACCTTTCTACACCCATTGTTTTCATACCTTTGTTTTTGTTTTTATTTTTCCTGTAAATTTATATAGCACACTCTTCCTACAGATCGAGTAAAAACCAAGATGTTTATCACACATTTAATCTTTGTAACAGTCTCAGCCTCAGCCAAAGTAGGTTTTACTACTTCCTGCTAAAAACTGAGAAAATTCAGAAAAAAACCATAAAATTTTAGTGTAAAGATCAGTCTTAAAAGCAAAAATTAACATAGTTTCTCCATTTGTTAGAACTAGATTTACAATTTTCAAAAAAAATCCAATCAATTAAGAGATCTATTTACATTGATTTTTTTAAAAAATAAAAACTTTAAAAATGTCATTAGAAAATGGGCTCTGTTAAAGAAAATGGAACCATTAAATGTCTATGTGGTATATGAACCTTGACAAAGGATATGAAATAAATACTTTGTGAAATGAACTCTCTATGCTAAAAACATTCTTGGTCAGCAAATTTCATGGAAAATTTATTGATGTGGTAAATATTTCATTTACTAATAGGGCTATTTGGGAGGAGATTTGTTTACACTGGAGAACTGAAGGAAATGTAATCCAAATTACAGGCATAATGATCTCATTGATATTCTTCTCTGCCCTCTGGCTTATGTGCATCAGTAAAATGATATTTTTTGAAAAACATTCCTTGTCATCATTTAAATAATGTATGTGACATTTTGACAATCAAATGACCAGTAGCTAAGACAGTAATAGCAGATCTAGGTATGTGCTTATGTCTGAATGTCTAGATGCCTATATCTGTCTGTCTGTCTGTCTGTCTGTCTATCTATCCATCTACTGTGTGTATGTGTATTCATGTAGCTGTGGAGTTGGGTATCCTTTATCCAAAGTTCTGGGAAAGAGAAGTGTGTGGAGTTGGGTATCCTTTATCCAAAGTTCTGGGAAAGAGAAGTGTTTCAGGTTCTAGAGTATTTTGAATTTGTTTATATTTGTATATACATAACTAGTTGAGCATTCCACATCTAGAGATCCCAAATCTGAATCCTACTCCCCAAGGCAACATTTGTAAGTATCATGCCAGGGTTCATATATTCTGTATTTTGGGTCATTTCAGAGTTTAAGTTTTTAGATTGGAGATGATCAGTCTGTGTACACATGTACATAAGCATAAATGGATTATGCAACCCCAAATAAGGTTCATGTACTGTGGGCATTGATAAATTTTACTGTGAAATTATGTTGCCACCTATTTTCATATATTTTATTGAACAATGCAGAAATGATTGCCCTGTATGCTAACAACTATGTAAGAGTTTTCTATTGATCAGTTTTGTTCGAAAATACATTTTACTAGAGGTATACAATTAAAGCTCAGAAATCTTGGTTCTTCAACTTCTAAGTTTCATGGAGTCCAGGGCTGGAGATTCATACTTGTAATCCTAGCTATTCGGGAGGCTGAGCTCCAAGAATTTTGGGTTGAATCATGCTGGGGTAGTAAAGTTGATCAGACTCTTATCTTCAGTTAACCTCCAAAAAGCCAGAAATAGATTTGTGGCTCAAGTGGAAGAGTGCTAGCCTTGAGTAAAAAGACTCCTAGACAGAGACTTAAAAAAAAAAAAATCTTGGAACATTGTTTGGGATTTGAATATGACCTTCTAGTCTGTCTTATTACCAAGAATTGTTCAGGGTTACTAAGTTCTAGGGAAAACAGTGGCTAACAAGAGGGATGGACAGTATGTCTGACTTGAGAGAATTTACTCAATAAACATCACAAGTTTTGGTGAGATAGGATAGAACCGTGCCCGTTGTATTCCTAAGGGTTGGAATGGTGGTAGTGCAGAGCCTTGTAATGTCACATGAATGCAGCCACTCTAAAGTAAGACAAACCACACTCCTTACAACCTGGAAAGTATGGGGTTCCATAAAGCCACTGCTGGGGACAGCTTGGCCAGCAAAAGGCTGAGCCAAGGAGTCTTAGGACACACCTGTGCCTAGAAAGAGAGAGTAAAAAAAAAAAAAAAGCAGGAATGAAAAGACAAATAAGAAAATGGGAGAGAAGTGGAGAGAGTGCTAACCCTGCAGTTTGGCATCTGGGAGAATCAGGTGGGGCTTCCAGGCAGAATACCTGGTCCACTCAAATGTAGCCGTATTTTTCAAGAAAATAATTATACAGACTGACTACTGTGAGCAATCAAGGAATCATTGTTCATCCTATGTTGAATTTCTAGGAATTTAGAAAAGGAATCCTGTATGAAAGTCTTATCAAATGAGTCACTTTTTTCTTAGGTGGTTGGAACTGTAGAAGTAAAAGAGCATTACTCGAGCTATTTCAAGGAAATGGACAGTAGATATATCCTCATCAAGAATATTTAAGTGACAGGATTTATCTTAAGTAGCTAAAAAAATTATGTAGGGTGCTAATTAAAGAAGTGTTTTCCAGCTTGTCAGGATGCCATTGGATTGTTAATTATTTAGCAATAAAATAGGTTTAGTTTTGTCACTGCTTTCTACTTAATGAAAGCAATATGAGAAGGCATTGGGGTACAGAAAGTAAGAGTTATGCAGTCTCAGGAAGGCAGACATCTGCGTGATGTCCTCAGTGCTCCACCGAGGGTGACATTGATGGACAGGTCATCTGGCCCACCTGGGTTCTCTTTATTTCCAGCCACTGTCACTTTCCCATCTTGACTTCCTGCTTCATCTCCAAGGAGCAGTGAATGACCCTTTGATGCGTGCACACCTGCTTTTTTGCTTAGTCGTACTTTTGGTCTGTCTCTATAGGAACTGCCGCATGCATATTTCCCCAACTTTTTCTTACAAAAAAGAAAAAGGGAAATGAGGGAGAGAAAGAGCGTGCACAAGGGAACAAAAATTGGAAGAAAACTGAGAAAGAAAATGAGTTTGACAGATTTGTTCTGTTCTGGACTCCTATCTTCCTGTTTGGTGAATCTGTCAGGCAAGCTAAGACCCCTTCCCTTAAACAATGAGCAGAATCCTTGAGGCCACTATGTAAAAAAGGGGAAGATACACCTCATTTTCCCTCCCCATCTTAGCACAGGGAAAATCTAAACAGGCAGAACCAAGATGCAAATCATCATCTCTCTATTATTGGCAGGAAATCAAACCATTTGGAGCTTTAAAAACAAGCGGGCTAATGTGGAGAAGAAAAAAATAATTGAAAAACAGAATGTCTCTTGAATAATAAATCAGATCTAGTTGTAATTTAATCTAAATCCTACCATTATCTGGCTGCTCATGATCCGTGATGTAGCATGTGTGCTTTATTGTTGTTGTTGTTATTGCTATTTTTCATTTCCTGACATGTTGACCTGGCTTTTCCTATATCAGTGTTGCACTTCCCTGCAGCCTCTCTTTTGTGGCCTAAATGGTTAGTTTCTACTCTAGTTGTACATTGTTCCCAGTTTCACCAAGTGTTCTGTGAGAACTGGGATGAGAAGTGCTGTAGTCACTTGGGTAATTTTTTTTTCTTTAGCCTTATGCAAAATCAGGGGAAAGTCAAACAGTTTTTATTGCAGAGGTTGTCTGATCTCTGAGGAATCCTCCCTGTGAATGAAGACTACCTAGCTATGTTATCTCAGATGCATTGGCTGGGCACTGAGGTCTACGTGTTGTGTTCTTCCATTGTGCTATTATAATATAGTCAGATGCTAAGTGAAAAAACATGGCGCCATGGAGTAAAAGCATGTGGCTTGCAGTTAGGAATATCCTTGTGCACTACTCCAAGACCTAGCAGTAATAATAATGATATTTATAATTAGTTCATAGTGTTATGGCTCAGATGAGTCAAGAAACATTTTATAAATAAAAAAGTGGTAGTTGCAGGGGGCTTATAAGACAAAGGCATAGCTTAAATGATTAAAGCGTGTATACCGCTTTTTACACTTGGCAACACACCTTTGTTAGATGGTCAAATAAGTTGTCTTGCCTCACAGAATGCCAGCCTTCCCTGTTGTCCCTGTTATCTATGATCCCTACAGAGATGCATTAACTCTCTGGCTAGTCACTATTTCTTGTTCTCTTGCCTACCAGGTTTCTGTTGGTTATATTGATGTATTGAACTTTTCAAAATGGATTTTCCCTTTTTTTCATTAGTGCCTTTGAGAGGGTTGCTTTATTATTTATAGTACTCTTTACAGTGAGAAGCCAGGCGATCGGGTCACACATGCATCCCTGTAAATTGGAATATCAACATTAAATTCAACATTGTCATTTTGGTGGTGACTATGTCCACTGAAGTAAGTGTGCCCAGTGCTATCATGTGCCTCACATTCTGGCAGAGGCAGCTCATTCTGTGTGTGTGTGTGTGTGTGTGTGTGTGTGTGCATGCAAATGATACAGTGTCTAATGAAACTTTATGAGCCTAGGGCCTGTGACCTCAGAGACTATAGCTGATACATCAGCTGTTGTTTTTTTTTAATTTCGCCATCTCAGGGGAAGTGGGTTTCAGGTGATATACCTTGGAAAGTAATATTAAAGTAAGTTGGTTTTCACTGAGTGGGTTGGCTCTGGATAATTGGAAGTTGAAATTTTAAAAAATGGAATTACTGTTATCAAAGGAGTACAATGGGAGAAGGGAGGGTAGTGCCTTTGGAAGACAGAAACCTTTCACTGAGTAGGAGTAATAATGGAGATTCAGAATAAAATCATTCTCTTCTACTTAAAGACTAATCATATAGGCCTTTTGAGATCTCTGCCTCAAAGCAGTTTTGAAAGAGAATGTCAGATTCTACATAAACAATCCAAGGAAAGGTTAGCATTACAATCTAATCAAATGCCCTAAATTGAAAATACTGTCATAAAAAGAGCAGCATGAAGTTTTAAGTAGAAATTTTAAAAATAATGTACATCTCCTTAAATTAAAAAATGTGTCAAAATTACTATAATTTAAACTTGGTTGAAATGAATTCATTTTTATGGTATTTCTGCTTCACACAGTCAGAAGAAATATTGTTAATCCTTCGTTGCAGTTAGTCTTGAGTTCAGGGAGAATGTTGGTGATTTGCCTGTTGTGTAAATGATAACATTATGCCTTTTTCAAAATTTCGAACAAGAGAGAAAGAAAGGGAGAGATAGAAAACATAAAAGGTAGACTATTACTTGGTTTCATTTCACCTAATGTGTTTGTTATTATGTAGATTTTCCTAGCTTTACTTAGCTTTTTACTAAGCTTTACTTAGCTTTTTACTAGCTTGATGGATACCGTGTTGGGTCAAATTAGTTACGACTTAATGAAATAGCATGGATTTAGTTCAACAAAACCAGTTAATTCGTGGATCTAGGGCATTTCTTTCATTCATGTTTTTTCCAATCCTGGAGCTTGAACTCAGGGTCTGGTACTGTGCTTGGGCTTTCTCAAGGCTAGCACTCTACCACTTGAATCATATCACCACTTGTGGCGTTTTCTGTGTCTGTGGTACCAAGAAGCTGAACCCAGGGCTTCATGCATTCTAGGCAACTCTAACACTAGGCCACACTCCAGGTCCATTGTGCATTTCTTTTCAGCCTTCTGAAGACCATTACAGATGCTAGTACTGATTAATAGTAGCTCATATAATATTATCTGTGTATGAACATTAGGTGTCGTGATCTTGCAGCAAGGCTCAATGAAGCTATTTTGGTCATGCTGTGAATACTTCTATTTTTAATACTTGACTGTCTATATTACCTGCTGATGAATAAATATGTTTTATTGTTAGTTTGGTGGTAAGTTATATACTCATTAGCAACATTAATCTCCATTCCTTCTTTGAATGTTTAAAGTGGTGTTAACAGTCATATTTATGAGTATTTTTATGTGTGCCTGTTTATTTAGCCTTTCTGTGAGATTCAGTGATACTGAAAACATTCTTTGTATTTATACATAACCATTTTGCATGCTAATAAGGTTAGGACCTTGAGGCAAGCAGCTCTGATATATATTTCCAGTCCTGGCTTGAACTCAGGGCGTGAGCACTGTCCATGGGCTTTCTCAAGGCCAGAGCTCTACCACTTGACCCACAGCACCACTTCTGGCTTTTTTCTATGTATGTGGTACCAAGGAATTGAACCCAGGGCTTTGTGCATGCTAGGAGAGTACTTTACCACTAGGTCAAACTCCCGGCCCCAGATCTGATATTTTTAGGTCTTCTTTTCCCTTACCTTTCAGTTTGAAATGTGGTTGTAAATAACCAGGGATCAGAGCCCTACCCCAGGAGGTCTGTGTGGAATCCCCAGTGGACTCCTTTGCAGAGTACAGAAGAGGGAAATTTATTATGTTGTTTTCCTCTCTGTAGAGTAACTTCAGATCAGTGTTACTGTAGTACATTTGGGATATCACTGAACTTTATTTTAATAACTTGATGCTGGAATCATCGATATATAGAACTTAAATTTGAAATCTAATAGTCTTATATTTCCTCATAAACAGGCAAACGATTGTTTAAAATGAGGAAGCTGAGATCCACATTTGGTGGCCAACCTACTTAGGAAAATTAAAATTGGACTCTGACCACAATTTTGAGGAGAAAGCAAATTACAATTACTTTTACTTGGGAGAGAATGTTTCACAGACTTGATGGAGAAAATAGCTTTACTCAAGAAAGAAAAGATAAATAAGTTATTTTTTTTTACTGATTCTTTGGCTCCAGCTTAGGAGGAACTTTGAGTTCTCACTAAACTTTTTCACTCAAGGCTAGTGGTCTTCTATTTGAGCCACACTCACAATCTACTTTTTTTTTTTTTTTTTCCTGTTTAACTGAAGATAATCTCCTGAACTTCTCTGCCCATACTGGCTTTAAACTGTGATCCTCTTTTTTTTTTAACCTCCTTAACAAAGAGAATTATAGATGTGAACCTCTGTCATATGACAAGAAGTAAGAAGTAATAGTTTAAAGAAAATAGTCAACGGGAAATAACACACATGTCTGATAAATGGATACATAAAGTGTGGCCTGTCTATTCACTGGAATATTATTTAACTATATAATGTAATGTAATACTAGTTCACATGCACCTAGGATAATAGTTTAAGATTAGCACGGATAGAAAAGTTTGCTAGACTCCATCTCTAAAATAACTACAAAAGCAGGGCATCTCTCAAGTGGTAGAGCACTAGCTGAACAGTCCTTACATTCAAATACTAGGATTGCTGGAAGGAGAAGGAGAAGAAGGAACAAAATGACACCATGATGAAACTCCTTCAAATGTACAAAAGTTAAAAATAACAACAAAATATATCGATTCCATTTATCTGAAATAGCTAGAATGGGTAAATCCATAGACAGAACTAGATTAGTAGTTGCCATGGTAATCAAGTTTGTGATGGAGGGAAGTTGGGGTTATGGCTAGTAACATGGAAATGTATTAGGTATTGAAAGTCTTTTCAGTTAGATTATTGTAGTAGATATAAATCTAATGGTGAACAGACTAAAACATTACATGAAATAATTTAAATGGTTGAATTTTATGATATTTAAATAAAGCTACTAAAGCTACTATTCAATGAAGCTACTAAAAACTAATCATTGACACTAAAGATACATATTCTCCATAATATATAATATGTATACTCCATAATGATAAGCACACATTTATGTTCTGCCATTGTGAAGATTTTCTGATTTCTTGATTATGTGTGCTATCGGGAAGTATGTAAATTCCTGCCTCTCTTAGTACATTGGTAGTATGAGTTTTCCTCTCTATTTTATGAAGTTTTACTTTTATAGTTTGTTTGCTATTTGTTTATGAGGAAGAAGATCCAAGTAGAAAACTAAATTTCTGTAATGTACTTATTTTAGAGCTTTTATTTTGAATTTCACTTAAAATTTCTTTAGTTTTTTTATGTTGTTTGATTTTTGCCTTTTTTTTTGCATTGGAGATTACATATAAGTGACCACACAAGTCTTCTGCATGCTAAATATTCATACTGTGGATTTGAAATCATGAAAATAAGCATTTTTGCAATCTACAGATTATTTTTTTCCTTTGTATTCACTGATAAATCTTATCCTTTATACAACTCAGAATCAGTTTGACTAGAATAGAAACCATTATTCAAACAGTAGAGTACTACCAGCTTTCAGTGGCATCTAAGCCCCAAAGAGAATTTGGGAAATGGTTTTAATTACATGCTTGTCTGTTTGATAGGCAGTAAGAAAAGGCAAATTTTGCCTTTCAAAAGTGAAAAGGGCCTGCTTGGAGCTTGTCAATACAATTCCATGCGTTCCTATCAGAATTTTTCTTAAAATTCTGACGCATCAAACACAAAAGCCTTTGTTCAAACCCATGCTCTGAAGGTGACAACCTTAAAAATCTAAAAATACTCTGCTTAGAAACCTCTTTTCTGTAGTAAAACCAGCATTTCTCTTTATGATGCTTACATATTAGGTTCCATTTGTAATTAATTTTAAGGGTACTATTATATCACATTCAGTGAAGTTTTGTTTTGTCTAAACCTTTTCCTGTACACAACTGAAATAGATTTTCTTCAGTCAAGTTGAGTTAAAATTTTTCAGTTAAGTGTTTTAGGCAACTTTCTAAAAACCAGTGGTTAAATATTTTCAAATTGTTATTATCAGAGGAAGTTGTGACATAAATTGACATTCAAGTCCTTAAAGAATCCCTCAATGTTTTATCAAATAGGGAAAGCTAGGAATGTGGCCAGAACCTGACTTAGGTGCAAAGCTCAGTATGCTTTCTAGTTAGATTTTAGTCAGACTGATAATGTAATGTTCAATGCTAACAAGAGTCCCAATTTCGTAATCTTCATTCTACTTCTATTTAAGTCTAGGAGTTGTCTATAAGTAAAAAAGAAATGTGATTGCTTACTTTACTTGATCTATTATCACTTTTCAACCTGGAGATCTTTTCTTACCTCCCAGATACCATTGGTTCTGCATAATTTAGTGTTGGAGGAACTGGACAAAATGATGATAATGATGACAACAATTAAGAATAGAGGGATGTCTAATATTTCTTACATGTCAGTACTCTGAGCAAACAGGAAACCAATTCTACAGCTAATGACCATGGGTTTCCTTAGAAGTTGACAATAACTGGATTATCACTGTGGTTAGCATTCTTGGCACTTGAGACAGTGTCTGAGAATGTAGAACAGTAATCCCTTTTTTATATTAGGAGATAGAAACATATGAAGTTGAAAATAGCAACTCTTTTATTATAATTGCTCTAGAATGGATTCTTTGTAACTTGTAATAACTTAAATGATTTTTCTTAAGACATCTTGGTAATCAAAGTCATTTTGCTCATGCTTGTTTATCAGCCTACTCCTACATTGTCATATTTGAGTGTTATTGGTTGATGAAGGTTATATAGAGCTAAAACTCCGACTTAGATGTTGGCTAAACTTTATGACCATTCTGAACAATTAAAGGTTAGCAGGAGATCAAATCTTGTTGAGATCCCATTTCTGATTCAGTTCTCAAGAGTTTTACAGGGAAGTGGTGAAGTGAGCTATAGACTAAGGTATGAATTTATAGTTTTTCTAGTAATTCTTGAACATAGCACCTGAGCTGCAATACAACTTCATTTGAGACATCCTTGGGTCTGAAAAATTGTGCTGTGGTAGGTTGCCAGGAAGGGAGGGAGCTAAAAAGTCCTAATTTTTGAAAAGGATAAGCCAAGAGAGGAAACAATAGAGGAAGGTTTATCATGCAGCTAAGGAATGCCAAAATATATGGTTAGCCATTTTCAGGTCCTGAGTAATGATATTTGCTGGGATTATATCAAAGTTTCCTAGAATGGGAAGGAAGAGGGTAGGGAATGGGAGACTAGGTTATAATACAGAAACATTTCTGGTTAATTAACACTAGATATCTAAAAGAAAGGGCTCCAAAACTCTAAAGTACTGGAACCGGGAGTTTGGCCTAGTGGTAGAGTGCTCACCTAGCGTGGAGGAAGCCCTGGGTCTGATTCCTCTGTACCACATACTCAGAAAAAGCTGGAAGTGGTGCTATAGCTCAAGTGGCAGGGTACGAGCCTTGAGTAAAATGTGCCCAAGGACAGTGCCCAGACCTGGAATTCAAGTCCCCAAACTTTTAAAGTACTGTAAAGTTTGGTGATTTCTCATTTGTATTTTTGTGAAATAGGACTCTAGATTACGGAAAACTTTGAACACTCATTTTATCACAGAACTAGGGGAAGGGAGCCAACTCCTTGCATCCTTTCTTCTTTGATTTCTCTATTTTCTTCTTCATTATGTGTAATTTTTCTTATTTTTCAGTCTCTTGTGTCATTCTTTGTCCTACCTTGGTGTATACTTCCTAACAAGTTAAGTTTTAGAAGATATTAGAAGAACAGGGCTCCTCAAAACCCTCCTGATGACGAAGTATTGAGTCAATTTTAATGCCTTACTTCACTCTCCTTACTTCATTCTCCCTTAAAGAATTTACATTTTTAATCGATTTACAGATGTTTCTCATCCAGAGAAATAAATGAAGAGCAGTACATATTTTAAACCACTGTGGTTGATAATATCTCTGAAGCAAGCAATAAATATTATGTTACCTTTTCCTCTGTGTGTATCTCAATTCATTGATGTTGTCAATTGGGCCTGGCTTTATGGGAATATATTGTGTTGCTGGGGAATTTTGTAGAACATAAATGATAACCGATCGTGATAGGAAGTTCTTTTTAGCAAGAAAAATGTAAAAGAAAAAAAAGCTTATTAGTACTTTTTAAAGCATGAAAGAAGATACTTTTGTCAAAAATCTCAGAGAAAGAGTATGAAGTTTGACACACAGAGACCTGCTGTCAGATTTGTCCTAGCCAAGTAAATTTGTCTCTTTAGACACCCAGTTGCTAATCATTACTAGGTTTTGGCTTTATGGTTTCCTGAAGCCTTAGGCCTCCTGCTGAGAGTTCTGCATGAAGATTAGAAAGGAATCTCAGTGAAAAGTTTTTATTAGGATGTGTTAATGATGCTTTAGTACTGCATTCAATGGGTGGGAGAGATCTGCTTAAGTGGTAGGTGCAGGTCACCATGCATAAATTGCTAGAATCTTCCAGTTTTCTTTACTCCAGATAAAAGGACCCATAGTTTTTCACTGAGCCATTCCTGAAAGAACCTATCTCCTGCTCCTGCAAACAACAAGCTGCCTGCCCTTTTGTTCTCAGTCAAAAGTACTTCCTAGATTGTTGACTTTGGCTTCCCCACCCTTTCTCTTTAAGTTTTGTATATTTCTTTAAAAAAAAAACTACACACACACACACACACACACACACACACACACTAAATGGTGAGTATATTTTAGTAGTAATGAAAAATTCCAGAAAATGATTAAGTTTCAAGATGAGTGAAAAAGCCATCTAAACATTGCTTTTGCTCCATATTACTTTGGGGGCATATAATTAAAAAAAATCCAGAGTTTTTTTTTTTTTTTTAAATGAAACTGGATTTAATGAAAATAGGATTTTATGTAGCCATATGCTTTTAAAGCATAACCTTAGTGACTTACAGGGCATATACTACTACATAAATCTCACATTTAAAAGGCTGCTTTCAAAGTACTACTTTAAAAATGGTATTGTAATATAGTTTGTATAAATCAAGACCTTATTAAGTTTTTGTGAAATGGGTATCTCAATTTGTGATGTTTTTCATTCCATTTTAAAATTATTTGTTTGTTTGTTTGTTTATTTATTTATTTTGCCAGTCCTGGGCTTGAGCTCAGGGCCTGAGCACTGTCCTTGGATTTTCTCTCAAGGCTAGAGCTCTACCACTTGAGCCTTTGTACCACTTCCAGGTTTTTTCTGTGTGTGTGGTACTTAGGAATTGAACTCAGGTCTTAGTGCATCTAGGCAAGCACTTTACCACTAGATCAAATGCTTGGCCCCTTCATTTCATTTTTTTAAAAAATCGCATCCTTAAAATTTGTGGAGTTGTCTTGTATGGGACCTCTTGATCTCATGTTAGTGGAGTTAATATTTGTATCATGAGCTCTGTTGTACAATCTGGGCTAATTTAGATACCAGGAGTTGTGAAAATAGTTCTATTATTACAGAGAATCTGAGAAGATAACAGTTTTCATCTCTGGTGTGCTATAAAAATAATGAAGAAAAGCAAAACTGAGGCACTATAATTGATTCAAGTTGAGTCCATTAGATTTTAAATTATGGTTAATTAGTTGAGTAAATTATATATTTCCTATTGAAAAAGTTGAGACAGCTTTTCATTTAGTGAAGAAATAGATAAATATTTTCCAGTAGGATGTCCTATTACTGAATTATATCCTCTTCCTTTTGAAGTAATTTTAGCTGCTTCTAAAATTTTTGAAAAGAAACAGATGAATGGATTGAAAAAAAGTTAAATGTCTTACAAGTTTATTCATTGCACAACAGGCTAACTTCAAGGGTTTATAAAATTTAAACAAATTAATCAACTATGAATCTGAGGCTAGCTAAAACCCCTTGATTATGATGTAATCACCTAAGAAGGTAGTATGCAGCTCTCAAAAGGAATGAAGGCTAAGTATAAATGTTACAAAGGTAGCTCCAGGATTTTTAGCCAGGAGTGAAAAAAAGCCTGTGAGAGCACAGGCCTGTGAGAGCACAAGCCTCAGTTCAGGAAAGGGAAAGAGAAGGAGAAAAAAAAGAAAGCGGAAGAAAGGAAAAACATAACATAGTAGAAGAAAATAATAAACTGCTACTGTTTAATCAAAAAGGGGATGTTTTGTAGATTTTGTTTTGGAAATAGGCATATTTTACATAACTATAATGCAATCAACAAAAGTTAGATAAATGTTGTATGTCTAGGTCCTTCACACATAGAAGAATCATTTTTAAATAGTAGGCTATACTATGGATGTTTAAAAATAAAGAAAAAAAAAGAAAAGAAATAAACTAATCTTTCTCCTTGTTGCATCTGTTTGTGGAAGTAGGCTGGGGAGGAAACTTACCTTTGCATATGTGTGCACACACTTTGCTATGTTGCAAAGAAATAAATGTCTTCAGTTGGAAGAAGGATCGATGCAAGTAAAAAAAACTGAATTCCTAAATTTGAATTGGAAGTGTTAAAATGAATTTAATTTCCAAATGCTAATTGCATCAATATGTACTTTCCTGATATCTGAAGACAATTACCATGTAGTAACAAGGATCCCGTTTGGGATTTACCCCGATGCTGACCAGAAGCAGCCCTGGCTGTTCGAAAGAAGTGATGGATGCCTGTGGAGGGCGAGAAATAAGCATTTGGGATTATCTGGAGTATCATCCTTGTTTTGCCAGATAAAAAGGGATTTCACTAATTTCTATTCTTACCAGGAAGTCTAACAAACTGGTGCCTGACTTATTTCTCATACTTCTGGAGGCTGGCAGGCTGGCTGTCAGCAGGTTCAGTTTCTCTTGAAGATCTTCTGTAGCTTCCTTCTCCCTGTATTTGCACTTGATCTTCCCTCTGTGTACATGCTGGACTAGGCCCAGGTTTCTTAATCAGATGATCACTGTAATCACATTGGATCAGAGCCTCCATTTACTTTACTTCTTTAAAGGTCTTAGTTCCTAGCAGTCATATTCTGAGGTGTCAGGAAACAGGACTTCAATGTATATAATTTAGTGTGAAGGCAATTCAGCTTTTACCAGGTATATTTTGGGTAATTCAAATGGGGCTCAATTGATTTCTTAAAATTAGAAACAAAATTAATGAATTTTCATGATGTTGAACAAGATACCAAAAAATCTTCTGGTTGTTCTGTCAGGGTGCATGTCTTCATTTTCCTGGCCTTGGCAAATTCTGTTTTGTTCTGTACTGCTCTTCTTTTCATTGCCTCAGTATTGATAATCTTGATGATTTTTTTTTTTTTTTTGATAGCCCTGGCCTTCAGCTCAGGCCCTGAGCTCTCTCCTTGGACTTTCTCAAAGCCAGAGCTCTACCACTTGAGCCTCAGCACCACTTCCAGCTTTTTTCTATGTATGTGGTACCAAGGAATCGAAACCCGGTCTTCGTGCATGCAAGGCAAGCACTCTATCACTAAGCTAAACTCCCGGCCCCCTTGATGAATTAAAACTAGAGTCAGATTCTTTTTTTAAAAAATGAACTTTAGAGCACTTCTCTGCAATCTTTGAAATTTCTATACCTTTCCAGATAAATATAAATGAGACCACAGAGTGAATCAAACCATTAAATATATTCATTTCCCACTATATTAATCCCAAGGCAGGGGCTTCTTTCTTTGTATATTTCATAATGGTAAAGGAGAGCGAAACATTTAGCTTTTCTTTTGCTCTTATTACAGTTTTACCAAACATTACAATCTAGTAATTTCTCCTTCATTTGCTAAATTTTAAAATTGATAAGTATTCTTTCAGTTGTAAATCCCAATTCATTTTTTCTCTAGTAAAAGCATTGTAGACTTAGGAAACACCAATAATTATAAAATGCACAGAAATTTACCTTAACTTCATAGACTATTTATCCCATGAGGCCAGATGGCTAACCTTAATGTGTTAGGGCTCTGATGGTAACACTGGGGGTTTTCTAAGAAAGTGTTCACATTTTCCAATGTCTGATTATGCATCTCAAAGGAGATGCAGAGTTACCTACTCAGTGGAGATTGAGTTTGCATTAAAATGATTAAGAATTTGCTACAAAGGGAGTAAATTAATCTTATGTATTGAAATTCTGATAAATATCTGATCTGGCTGATTGGTCTGAGGCCGTTTTACTGTGGTCTGGTTTTATATATTTTATAATCATCCCCTATAAAAATTAGTGCAGTCACAGCATTACTACTACTACAGTTTGGTTTTTTTTGTAGGAAAAGATAGAATATTACATATTTGACATAGTAAAGAGATTGGTTCTTAGATGCCTACACAACAGTTCCTGCATAATGTATGCTGGGAAATTCAATCATGGATGACCTCTGTTTGGATTAGATAGTTCTGCCAGTTGGAGGAAACCTACCCTTCCTTCCCAGTGTGGTCCTTTTGTACAAAGGATGCATTTATTTTTATTTTTAAATAGAACCTTAGTTTTGTAGTTCTGTACTCCAGTTAGAAATAAGGATGAGGGCTGGGAGTTTGGCCTACTGGTAGAGTGTTTGCCTGGCATGCACAAAGTCCCAGGTTCAATTTCCCAGTAGCACATACATAGAAAAAGCTGGAATGGTGCTGTGGCTCAAGTGGTAGAGCACTAGCTTTGAGAAAGCACAAGGACAGCACTCAGGTCTTGAGTTCAAGCCCCAGAAATGGAAAAAAAAAAGAGAGAGAGAAAGAAATGAGAATGATTCTGACCTAAAGCTTTACCATATTACATGCGAAGATTTTACTTTGTGTACTGTATTTCTTAGGATGAACAATATTTTTAGTCACACGTATAATATTAGTGACTGGAGAGATAGCATCTTATTAATTATGCAAGAGTTACTTTTTAGTGCGTCTGTTATTTTCCCAAAGTTTTGTGTTTTTGTTACTTCTCATTCTTACTCCTAATCATTTTATCTAGGTAGTTTGTGGTTTTAGTCCTGTAAAGTTTTGGAAGACTTTTGCCTAGTGTCATTCTAGCTATATTTCCTACTTGTCTACAAAACAGAGGTAACGCTACTACAACCTTCCATAAAGTATTAGGAAATACATCAGGTAATAGCTTGTATGAATGACAGAAATATTATTAGTAATTTAATATTATGCTTAAAAAGTATATTTTAATACCTCCCTCAAAAATGTTCATAGTTACATTTTTAATAATAAGCATATGGGTTTAAATGTGCAAAAGAAATGTCTTTGAGAACTAAGGGCTTTTTTTCTTAGTTCTTACTATATATTTGTTAAGGATATGATTGGTTAGGCTAATGTATTTTTTAAACAATAAATCTAATTTTCTTTTGTGTAGTTCTTATCCTTAACTAGATTATCTTAGTATCATAGATTAAAAGAAATAAACTTGAAAAAAATCTCCTGAGTCTAAAACTTATGGCTGTTCTAGGAGTTTTCAGGACTGTACTTCTCCTTTGCAAGAAGAGAGCTTTCAGGCATCCCTAGAGGCCTCTCCTTGTCAAGTGGACCATCTGGGGGTAGGAATGGGAGAGCTATTTCAGTGCTAGATGAGTCCCTACAGAGCAACAAAAGTGAAAAAGACATAGCTTGCTTTTCTGTGATGCTGCTTGTTCCATTTTTAAACATTTTCAAATAGAAAAAGAAAAGACTACTGAAATGTGGTAAATACTAAGGTGGCACTTTTCTGAAACCTGGAGGGTGACTTTTAAGACCTAGTCTAAGTTACTGTGGGCCTTGTTTTATTTGTAGTTGTTGTTGGTCTTGTGGGGCTATTCTTGAGCTTTATTGTTCAAGGCCAGCACTTTACCATTTTGAGCCACAGTGTCACTTAAAGTTTTCTGGTGGTTAATTGGAGGTAAGAGTCTCTTGGACTTTTTTGCTCAGGCTGGCTTTTGAACCACAACCTTCAGATCTCAGTTCCCTAAGTAGCTAGGATTACAGGCATGTACAACTATTACCCAGCTGATTTTTCTTTTTTTATTGAGGAGCATTATGGTAATTATTTTAAGAATCAGATGAGTAGAAAACAACTGAGAAATATCAGAAAGGGTTAAAGTGAGAAAGTCCAATTGTAATATTACACGTTACCAGCAGTACTTGAGTATGTGTTTTAACTTTATTCTGTACCGATTTACTTACTATATAGACCTACTTTTGAAAATGCAGTAATTATGTCCTTATTAGCATCTCAATTTGTTGCCACAATGATGCTGCATAAGAGACTGCCCCCAGAGCTTTGTGGCAGTACTCTACTATTAGTAGCATATACGAGTTATATATTCATATATTTATTACATTAGCATATTACAAATCCTTGTATATATATGACATTTGTGGGCTAGGGTGAAGCTGAACTGATCCCAGGATAAGATCCAAGCCACAGATTCGGTCCCAGTGTGCCTTCATTCTTTTCTAACTTGGTAGATAGGCAGAACATGTGTCTTTATCTGGTAGTATAATCCTCAAAAGAAGGCAAGACTTATACCTTTCAGGCACCAGATCCACCAACATCCTAGTGGCCAATCCATTATTATTAATCACATTATTTAATCCATGGTTTATACAATAACACAAAAGCCATTGAAATGATCATTATCATTTTTTAAGTTAATTTTATTGACCAGGTGAGGTACAAGGGGCTACAGTTACGTAATTAGGTAGTGAATACATTTCTTGTCAAATATCGTTACCCCTTCCCTCGTTTTTCTCCCACTTTCCCTCCTCCCCAGTCACCTCCTCTGCAAGTTGTACAATTCATTTCTAAATTACTATCTTGTGAGTTTCTCCGTTGCATTGGTTTACCTTTTGTCACCTTTCCTTTTCTAATTCAGATAAATGTATATACAATACACAGGGTACCCACATTAAATATTGTTACTAGCAATTGTGGCTAGTTTAAGTTGTTTTAAAAGTTTCCAAAAGCAATGGCTAAATCTACTGTGTGTACCTTAGAGGCTTTTATGGTGGTGATTGGTTGATTTTTGACATTCGGTGTCCATGTGGACTTGTTATAGACATAATTCAGTGATGAGATAATCCAGTCACTTTACATTCTCAGGGTCAGTAAGCAGTCTCTGATGAGCACATGCTAATAAAAGGGATAAAGCACGTTGATACTTCTCTGAATCATTAATAATCTAGTTCAGCTGAGGATGCATTCCACCTGTTTTGTCAATCTGTTTTATTAGGTCTAAATTTCCCATCAGTATTATCACAGTGTGTATTTATACTGTTCATTTCATCTCTGCACGAGAGTTCACCTCTCACAGAAGACTAGAGTTACAAGTGCGTGTTTGGCATCATAACAGATGCATTGGAAATAGCGGCATAGCACCTACTGACTGTTGTGTAGGGCAGAAGTACTTGGAGTCCATAGCACGTTTCTGTGAAGTCATCACAGAGGATGCTTTTGACATGCATTTGCCTTGCTGGTTGGGTTTGTCACTCAGCACTTCCAAGTGCTTATCCTTTTTTTTTTCTTAACTTTTCTTTTACCTCCACATGACCCCAAACAAATCAATCAGAAGGCCTCCAGTTGAAAAGTTTTCCAATAAATGACATGACACCAGCAGAAACTTTAAAAAAAAATACAAAACAAAACTGTAGTCCTGTGAATGTACAATAACTAGGGGCATCAGTTCTATTCAGGGACTGAAACAGTCTGAATAGGCATTCAGAACTGCTATAGATTTCATGCTGAAGGGCAGAAAGTAGACTGACAGGTTCTTGTCCTCCTCCTACTTGCATGCAGATGGCATTGTTTATTTTATTTATTTATTTTTTTCTCATGGAGCAGTGGGAGGAGAGGGCTGTTTCAGCTGCCATTGATGAAAATCAAACTCCCAGTGTCTGATGGCAGGCTGCTGTTTCACACACGAATTTATTTTGTTGTTTCTGCTGGCAGCATTTTCCTGTTGGGAAGTGGAGTGACTGCTGCATTTAGTTAGGGGTTCAGCATTCTTTGCTTACATTCTAATTGGTGTCATGGTTATGGTTCTTCACATCTATTAAATGGAAACACCTTTATGAAGGCTGGGAAATGGTATCATGAATAACTCTGTAGGTTTGACGACATGCCAACAAACATCAGTGCTCCTTCTGTGTTCTGGGAACATTTGACCAACATTACATGTAAAACACAGTCAGTCTTTATAATAGTCCAAATCATTGTTGTTGTACCTATGTGAGGAACCTTTGTATAGGATTCTTTGTAAGTATGCCTTTAGAAAAAAAAAATATATATATATATTTACAATTCTAAGTTACAGATATAAGTGAAGCAGAAATGGCATGGAATAGTTAGCTTCAGCCTTTACACCACTTATATGTTACCATGAACACTGTACCCAGGTTAAAGAAAAAGGCAGCACTACTCAGCCCTTTCAGAGGTCTCATTCTTCATCTAGAAGTGAAATTCTAACATTAGTCTGAGGTCTTGGGTCATTTAATGTCTAAATAAAAACTACTTTTCTCTTTTTCTGACATCTACTAGACCTAATGAAGTCTAGTGTAGCTTTAGAAAGCAAAGTATTGCCTTTAAGTGAGTAAAATTCAAAGTACCTCATTCTTTTGGTGGAAAAGATTTGAATGCTCTCTGTAAGCCAGTCATATCCGCTGACTTAGTAACATCTTGAGACTGAAAAAGTTTTTTGTTTTTTTTTTTAATGTTTTCTTGCTGATCCATGAATATAGAGGGCCATAGCCAAGGCTTTCTATGATGGATATCTGACTTTTATCTGAATCTCATTTCTTCTTGGCTTCTAACAAGCTTCCAGGTATTTAAATTTTTTAGTGCTTTTTTTTTTATTGTTTTTGCTTTTTTGCAATGTAGTTGCTTCCCCCCCCCCGCCCCCCGCCTTTTTTTTTAGTGGGTCATGGGGCTTGAACTCGACCTGGGTGCTGTCTGTCCTGAGCTCTTCAGCTGAAGGCTACCGCACTACCCTTGAGCCAAGCCCCACTTCCTGTTTTCTAGAGGTTAATTGGAAATAAGAGTCTCTGGTCCTTTTGTGCCCTGCTGGCTTTGAACCTTGATCCTCAGATCTCAGCTTCCTAAGTAGCTAGGATTACAGTGTGATCCACTCTGCCCGGCTGTAGTTGCTTCTCTTACAGCTAAAAATCTACTTCCTGGGCCGGGAGTTTTGCCTAGTGGTTAGAGTGCTTGCCTAGCATGAATGAAGACCCGGGTTAGATTCTTTGGTACCACATACATAGAAAAAAGCCGGAAGTGGTGTTGAGGCTCAAGTGGTAGAGCTCTAGCCTTGAGAAACTCCAAGGACATTGCTCAGGCCCTGAGCTCAAGACCAAGACTGGCAATAAATAAATAAATAAATAAATAAATAAATAAATAAATATTTACCCTTTAAAAAAAATCCACTTCCTATTTAAATGATAGTAATTGGTTTGTAAGCTGCCTGGAGGCTGGCAGATCAGAAAGGCATAGAATATTTGAAATGTAAAGACATCCCTCTAGAAATCACATGAAATACAATCATTCAGTGTCCAGCATATGTCAGTAATGCCTTATTCTTAAAATTCATAGTCTTTCCCTATTCTCCACTAGATTTCACAAAGGTAATGCTGTGTACCTGCCTTAAGGCTGCTTCTAAAAGAGAAGTTTAATTTTGCTTAATCAGTTGGGGCTCCTGTCACTTCTTTACCCATTCATTACTCAATGCAACTTTAAGGAAATGTTAAATGTTCTGTTGGGAAGTCCAACAGGACTTTTTTTTAAAAAAGATTGTCACCTCTGTAAGTCTATAAAAATATCCATTACAGCTGGGCCTCAGTATAATCCTAGCTACTCAGGAGGCTGAGATCTGAAGATCACCAATCAAAGCCAGCCCAGGCAATAAAGTCCTTGACACTCATCTCCAGTTAACTGGCCTGGAAACCGGAAGTGGTGCTGTGGCTGAAGTGGTAGAGCACTAAGCCTTGAGCTGAAGAGCTCAGCCACAGTGCCCCACCCCAGAGTTCAAGCCCCAAGACTGGCAAAAAAAAAAACAAAAAAAACCACAAAAATTTGTTGTTGTTGTTGTTGTTGTTTTAATTATCCTATGTAGTAATACAAATTTAAAGGCCTCAGTTTCTAAGTATCAAGAATATCTATCAAAGCACTTGTTCCATTGTTTTCCCTCATCTCTCCCAGCCTCACACACCTGTTAGTTTTTTAATTGCCTGGGCTGACTCCTGTTGAATTATATTACTTTGATTCAAGTTGATCAAATTTTATAAACTTGTTACTTAGGATGCATTTTGCAGTTTTCAGAGCATGCCTTTTGTTCTGGTGTTTCTCAAACTGTCATTTTAAGATTCAGTAGCCATGTTATGAAAAGGAAGGCTTGATTCAACCCCTGTTGGAGCCATGGGAATTTTTTCTTATTTAAAATAAAGTCTTCTATGTGACTGTGGGGAGGGGGAAGGGAGGTGCTTAATTACTAGAAATTGTAACAATGACTGATTAGTTTAATTAGTGTTACTGTGGGTCCTTTGTGAGCCATGGAGTTGATTATCTGCACTCTATGTTCCATCCTCTCAGTTGCCTTTCTGCCTTCCTTGTTCAGTCTGCATGCATGCATACAGAATGTACACTATGCCATGCTTAAGCTATGACCCAAAGCCAGAACAAGCCACAGTTCTGCCTTTCTTTCTGGGAATGAAGTTTGAGTGCAATAATGTTAATACTTAAGAAAGATAGTTGGGACACAAACTTAGGAGAGGGCTTTATTTACCAGTTACTCATAAAGGAACTGCTACTCGAAACATGAGTATGTATGGGATGTTGTAACTGTCTTCCTCTCAAGATGGTCAGCATGAAAAAGACCAGCAACAACAGGATGTATTCCCAAAACAACAAGCTAGTGGATATGATTGGAATAATGTTCACTAACAAGGTGTGTGATAAGAGAATTGACTTTAAGCCAGGGCCATGTTTCAAATGGACTTTTATAATGGTCAAAATAGTAGCTCTTTATTCTCTGATAAAAGGGAAGATATTAACTCAAACCTGATCAGCCTGGAGTTGACCAAAGATACATTTATATTTATTTATTTTTCTGTCTTTTGGGTGGACTAGGGAGGCACAGAAATGGAGAGGGACAAAGGGTGAGCAGATGCAGCAGTAGTATTCAGTAGACACTATGTTGAAAATGAATGATACAGCTTGTGGGTCGGGACAGGAGGGAAAAATGGGAGAAGGTGAGGGAAGGAGTGACTGCTCAAAAAGAATTGTACTCATTCCCTGAATTACATAAAGGCAGCTCCTTTGTACATAAAACACCATTACAGTAGTTCTATACAAAGGCATATTCATCAGCTGTTGGGAAGTGAGTGTATGAAGGAATAAAGTGTGCTGATGACAGAATAATGGGATGCATGTTCCAGGGAAAAGTGGAAAGGATAGCTTCAAGAGAGGTTAGACAGGTGACCTCTACAGACCTGAAGACTACCTGGTTACAGAAGGTACTCTAGTATATATTTAACTAGGTAACTGATGGTGGTGGCGTGGTGATATTCCTCGAGAAAAGGAAAAGAGAATTGTGAATGTCAAGTCATACCCCTTTATCTTGGTACTAGAGTGCAATTCAGCATCTTATATGTGCCTGGATTGTTTGTTTATCAGGTAAGTTTTGGCCATAACACCAGCCTTGCCTTTTGCTGGTTATTTTTGGACATGGAATCTCTTATACTTTGTTTTTTTGAGTAGGTTGACTTTGAGCTATGATCTTCCAGAACTCATTATCCTGAAGGGCTTGGATTACAGAAATGACCCACCAGCATCTTCCTTAAATTTCCTTGCAATCTGAGGCCTGTCCATAAGAAAAAAAGCCATATAGATTCAGATCTGTGGCTCTGAATGTTACTGAATATTTCTAGTTTAGAGATGAAAATTCAAGTTACAAGGAAATAACTGTCATTACATTGAAAATATGTATGTGTCAGTCCCTGTTTATTTAAATGCTTTATATTATATATGTCATATAAAATATATATTATGTTATATATAACATATTAATCGAAGAAGTGTTGCACATACAGACACATAAACATATGCCCGCAGTTCAAAATATACTCTATTTGAAATACATGGGATTAGAAATGCTTCAGATTTCAAGTGTTTTCAGATTTTATAATATTCGCATAAAATGAGATACCTTGGAAGTGAGACTCATGAGTCAGCACAGAATTCATTTACTTCATATGCATCTTACAACAAGGCTTCAAGATAATTTTATTGCACTGACATTGTGACCACAATCTTTCAATTGAGATTAGGTATAGCAATTTATTGCCCAATTGCTTTATTATAGTGCTGCCCCAAACATTCAGATTTTGGATTTGCATATTTACAGTTAAGGATATTCAGTCAATATACTGTGATACATATTTAGTCTTTTTATTATACATCAGTATCATTCTAAAAAAAATTACTCTGTAGTAACTAATAATTATCATGGTCCACAAACCTGTTCAGGCCTCTACACTTAATGAGTCTTAGATGCAGTCTTTGAGTCCAAAGCATATAATTAAAATAATATTTATTCTTTTCCATTTTCATTTTTAGTAGTGTTTTTAAGGAAATGTAGAGCAAAACTGGGCATATGCTTTGCACTTAGTAGGTGGTCATTCCTGGTTTTAAAAGCTTATCACAGCATAGAATAACTGTTAGAATATTGGAGAATTTGGATTTATCTTATTAGTAACAGGACAAGGAAAGGGATATTAATGCAAATGAGGCAGGCAAAATGCTAGTAGGAAGATATGTAATATTAATATTATTTTGGTTGTCACTAACACAAAAGAGAATGTTTACTGAAAGAATACTTAGACATTTTTCAGAGAAAGGAAAC
This sequence comes from Megascapheus bottae, assembly GCF_031878675.1. Lineage (NCBI taxonomy): Eukaryota > Metazoa > Chordata > Mammalia > Rodentia > Geomyidae > Megascapheus > Megascapheus bottae. Next base: position 32,454,663 of record NC_143527.1, read on the forward strand.
AGTTTGTAGAATTCCATGACTACATTGAAGAATAGATCCTTGTCTGTATTTATCTGTATTGAAAAGACCGACAGGGTGAGAAAGATGAGGTTCAACCCCTTTTTTAAGCTGAAAAAGTCAGCTGTGGTCATTCACTTGTAAAAATATTACAGTATTACTTCTCCAGCTGTTGACTTTTGGCAAATCATTCCTTCAGTCTTCGTTAGTGGAACAAAATCTTAGGGAATGATGGTAAGAATAATGCTAGTGAGATGTTTACTTCCTCAGGAGAAAATGAAATGAATGAAAACCCAGTGCTCTTAGCGAGTAAAGAACATCCTAACACCTCACAGGCTCTCTGTTGGCTCCTTTGCAGATAGCTGTTGTTCAGTTGTCAACAGTTTCTCCTCCTGGGTAGGAAGGAATGAGTCCTTCCATCTAATCTTATGCTATATCAGGCTTCCTGCTACGCTTTCCTTGTTCTTAGTTGATGGACTTCAAACAGAAAGGTGGCTAACACTATCCTTTTACATCCTCAATTTCCTATAATAGTTTGCTTATCACGATAATTTCCTATAATAATATCCATGCAAATTCCTCCTCAGTTTTTTAAAGAACATTACATGTGTGTAGTTCCATTTTCTTCTTATAGCTATTTGTTCCATTTTGTCTTGTTCATAAAAGCACTTGGTATATATTATGTCTTAAATATGTCATAGTTGAATGAATCTGTATGATCGGTGATTTTGTAAGACGTGCTGAAATAAAGTTGCTTATCTACTTGCTTATAACCTGAAAAATAGAACAGAATTTAACAAAGTTCAAGATGTATAAATGTCTTAAGAGCATAATGTCAGCCCGTCAGTGTAGATATACCAATTTAACATCAGTGCATTAAAAAAAGTGGATTTAAGTATCAAGCACCTTAAATGTCCTTTGAGGCAGGTTAATAGTGGAATTACTGAAGCACCTCTCACCTAAGAGTGCTTTTAAAGCAAAATAACAAAACATTATTCCAGCAATACCTCTCCTGTATTATTGGGCATTATAAAAGCAGAAACCTTGTCTGTGGGAAAACAGAAAAAAGAAAAAAAAAACAATTGTGCTAAACATAGTATAACACATTTTCTTTTCTGTATTCATATTGCCAAAAAACTTTAAAAATAAAATGTAGCAATAAGGCATAAAAGCATATATGCTTAATGAAAAGTGATTATTAGCAGTTTGTTATTTCAAATGTACCAATTATAGCTATCCTATTTGCTGTTTTTATGGTGGTGATTGTCCTCTTTGTATATGGTAATTTCTCAATTGCAATACAAGGAACATAATAACAATTAGGAGAGCTATTTAGAGGGAAAATTATTCCTTGGTGTTAATTTATTTCCCTTATAAAGATATTGTACTTAAATGAAATCAAAGTAAATTCTTCAGGTAATTGGGACCATTTCATTAGAATGGCATACTTGTGCATGCTCATTTTTAGAAAATAAGTTTATATTTTTCATATTTATCATTACTGGTAACTGTGTAGGTTATTCCTGAAAGTCAAGAAAATATAGAGATAGGAGGATGGGTGAAGGGTGACTGGGCTAAGAACACAAACTCTCAGTGGATTCAGGAGCAGGTATAAAACAATGTAATAGGCTGGTTCCTCATGTTCCTCAATAGTTCTCCCTGGCTCACTATCATTCATTCATTAGTGAGAAGGAAGGAAATAAAGGAGAGGCCAGGCAAATTCTTTCTTAATCTCTGCCAGTGATTCCAGGCTCTCACTGCTGGGGCATTTCTTCTTGTTGTCATGGACACTCATCCATTGAAAGCACACAGATGCCTTCTGATTCTGTCTTTTGCACATTGCCCAGTGAGACTTGTGTCTGATTTGAAGCTTTGATAAAGGTAGAAATGATCCAACAGAAATCCATTCCCCTTGTCTCTACGGGATTTGACATGTGAATCTGCTAAGAAATTAAATGAACCCTGATTTTGTTTTCTATAAAAGCCAAATGCATTTTGTAACCTAGGTCCCCGAAGACACTTAGTTTAAAGTAAAACTGATAGATTTTTTTTTTCACTTAAAAAAACAATTTTGTAAACATACAAATTAAGAGACATTGCTTCAAAGATGCATCTAATACTAATGACCCCATTCATTAGTTTATAAATTGGTAATCAAATGTTTCAAAAGAAATGTATTTTTATTCAAAAAGGGAGCAATTTTTAAAAATTCTGCAGTTGTGCTCATTGTGAGTTCTCCCGAATAAGGCAGAGTAGGTTTTTTCTTTTCTTTTTTTTTTTTTGCCAGTCCTGGGCTTAAACTCAGGGCCTGAGCATTGTCCTTGGACTTTCTGAAGGCTAGAGCTCTATCACTTGAGCCTCAGCACCACTTCCAGCTTTTTTTCTATGTATGTGGTACCGAGGAATCGAACCCGGGTCTTCATGCATGCTAGGCAAGCACTTTACCACTAGCCAAACTCCTAGCCTTGCAGAGTAGATTTTGAAATAGAATACCGAATTTTGACATCATAGCCATATTCAAATCACATTTCCACTACTGGATATAACCTTGGGCCTGGTGTTTTCACTTTGTCACACACACACACACACACACACACACACACACGACCTCTAAGTTTCATCTCTTTTAGACTTGTTCTTAGAATTGTATCAAGTATTATCTATTGTCTCACATAATCATTGAATCAAGAGCATGAAGTTGTTTCAGTGAGAGAATGAGGAACTAGCAATCTTTGATATGTGTTGTTCTGTCACTACATTCTGATTGTACTTACTAGTACAATATTTACTAATGAGGGTTGACAGAATTCTATGCTAAAGCTTGACCTGACTCTGTTGACTCAACTGGTACTTTCTATTTTCTTTACTCTGTGTATGCAATATTTTTCGAGTTGCTACATTTACTATTTAGGGATGATTTTATTCCCAGTACTTCTGTTAACAGGAAATAAACCTGAGAGTTTACGGGCAAAATGCAAATGGTTGGAACTTTTTTTTTTTTTTTTTAATCAGGATGTTGACCTGAGAAAATTAACACTGTCTGTTTATCATGGTTCTTCTTCTTCTTCTTTTTTTTCATCTGCTTGAAAGTGAGCTAATTACTTTGGTGGTGTTTTGCACTCCAGTGACATTGAGTTTTTGGAGTATGGCCATAGCATAGATTATAATTTGTCTTCCGAATTGTAATTTGCCTTCTTTTGATGTGAAGCCAGTTTTGGAATTGTTTGCGTGAGTGGTACGTAGCTATAAGACAGGCACACTGCTTTAGCTTGATCAGTCAATAAAACCAGAATAACACTTTCTACTACAGGCCAAAGCCTTGTCTCAGGTATAAGTCAAAGAGAGTGGTTACAAACACAGCATGCCACATACTAGACTAGATACATAGTCTTAAATCCTATAGACTGATGTTCAACCAGCTTTCTAGAAATATCCTTGGCTATGACCAAACAATAGTCTATTCTTCATTAGAACCTTTTTAAGGTATTATAATAAAAGCTGTTCAAAATTTTTATTGGGTCAATTAGTCAAGAAGAGATTCACCCACCATTTTATTTTATTTTATTTTATTTTATTGCATTCTCAGTCTGTTGTTGAGATTAACGTTTTTGTTTGTATGTATGTTGTTTTTAAAATGTTGACCTGATTTTCCAGTATTCTATGACTGAAAATATAAAGATCCATTCCATAGACACACAGAACCTATGACTGACAAAACTGGAAAAAAATTATCCTTACAAAATTAGTAGGGAGATAAAACTTGATGATAAATCATGTGACACAGACTATGAAATCCCAACTTAGCACTGGTAGAGCAGAAAATAGGTTATTACAACAAGCCATAACTAAATGTGAACGAGAAACCTATCATCATTTGTAGTTCATTTTGTCCCTAATAGGGCAGTTTGTTCTGTTTGACAGTTTGGGGACCTAGGGCAAGTTGCTTCATCTCCCTGAGCTATAATTAATTCATTTATAAAAGTGGAAATATGAGCTGCTGCCTGCTCAGGCTGGGCTGTGATGATCAAATGTGATCATGTATATGGAGTCACTGAAATATCAACCCAGCCTCCTAGATCCATGAGCAGTTGAGTGCAGTTGAGCAAAAATTGTAGATGTATCAGTGTCCTACCTCTAAAGGCCTGTGCTGTCCCACGCTTTGTATCCCTTATGTGGAGGAATTTTAGATGTCAGAAATGTGGATTCACATGAGACTGAGTAATATGCATTGTGGGTTTATGAGACAATGATTTTCAATGGTTATGGAAGGAAAAAAAAAAAAGGAACTCTTATGACATTAAATCCAGCCTGACAGAGCATTTAGCAGAGTTCAAAGGATGATTCGTGGAGATCTCTGTCTTCTATACAGTGCTAAAGATTCCTTTCGTGTTCTCAGTTATCAATGTTTACATATATTGCTATATAATTATTATTAATACTTGAAGATGCTTAAGCTCAGAAGAAATTGCCAGTTCTCCATTCGGCATTCAGTAGGTACTCGGCTGTTGTACTCAGATGGTAGTAATTTTTTTTTTTTTTTTAGCCAGTTCTGCTCTTGAAATCAGGGCCTGAGCATTATCCTTGGGCTTTCTCAGGGCTACAGCTTTACCACTTGAGCCACAACACCACTTTCAGGTTTGTGCATGCAAGACAAGCACTCTACCACTAGGCCAAACTCCCGGCCCCAGATGGTAGTTATTTTGTGAGGTTTTCATTTGAAAATGATAATAGCACATTAATATATGATGAAGAGGAAAGAAACCATCAAAGGCCCCATAGGAAAGAAACCAGTAAATCCAATAAAGACAAAAAGCAAAGCAAAGGCTGGTGTCAGTACATTTGTAATACATTTCGAATAAAAGTTTACATAAGAAATGACTGAGATATTTTCTGTCAATAACATAATTACATGAGACAATCTCAGTAGGAACATGTTTGTTTAAACATATCTTTTTCCTTAAAAGATTTTATTTTATTCTTGGGCCTTCAATTAGACAAATAGTTTGTATCTGTTTTTATATTTAGACAAGTAGAAGCACCCACAGGGACTTGCCTGTGTGGTATCTGATGACTTTTCTGTTCCTAGACTAATGTCAACCTTGCAGAAAATGCATATATATATATGTATACATATATTCATATCTATATATGTATTCAAATTTGTCAGTTCCCTTCAAATTCCTCCCTTCAAATTTAATCTATTTCTATGGCCAGGAGTGTGGCCTAGTGGTAGAGTGCTTGCCCAGTATGCACGAGAACCAGGTTCAATTCCTTGGTATTACATCCACAGAAAAAGCTGAAAGTAGCTCAAGTGATAGCCTTAAGAAAGCCAAGGACAGTGCTCAGGCCCTGAGTCCAGTCCCCAGGACTCGCAAAAAAAAAAAAAAAGAAAAAGAAAATAGAAAAGGAAAGGAAAGAAACCTATTTCTAATCTGCTTTCCACTGGTCAACTAAATTAAAAATAACAGAATTCTTTGACTCCTCACAGTGAGTTCATTTTTCACCACCACCCTGTATATGTTTCTTCTTTAGTGATTCTTATTCCCATCATTCTTAGTCAAATCCTCTGTTCATGTCAAATACTACCTTTTCCAATATCCTTCTAGTCTTGGGTTTTATTCATGCATATTTTCATTAAATTATTTGTCCTAAGCCAGACACAGTGGCTCATGCCTGTAATCCTAGCTGCTCAGGAGGCTGAGATCTTCAAATCAAGATTCAAAGCCAGCCTGGGCACAAAAGAATCTGGGACTCTTATCTGCAATTAACCTCTAGAAAATGGGAAGTGTGGGCCGGGAGTTTGGCCTAGTGGTTAAAGTGCTTGCCTAGCATGTGCAAAGACCCGGTTTGATTCCTTGGTACCACATACATACAAAAAAGCTGGAAGTGGTGCTGAGACTCAAGTGGTAGAGCTCTAGCCTTGAGAAAGTCCAAGGACAGTGCTCAGGCCCTGAGCTCAAGCCCAGGACTGGCAAAAAAAAAAAAAAAAAAAAAAAGAAAATGGGAAGTGTGGCTTGGCTCAAGGGTAGGTCAGTAGCCTTGAGCTGAAGAGCTCAGGGACAACACCCAGGCCCAGGGTAGGGTGGTAGCCTTGAGCTGAAGAACTCAGGGACAGTGCCCAGCCCGAGTTCAAGCCCCATGATCCACCAAAAAAAAAATGTTATTTGTACTAAAAGACTGATTTCATTTCCCTTGCCCCCAGATGTTTTGTATGCATTCCATTTGAACAAGTCCTCAATGATGTACCCATATACAGTGTACAGAAGGCATATCTTATATTCTATGTTTATTATCTGTCAAAATAATGACTGACTTTGCCATTCCTTGAACATGTCATTGCTTCTTTCTTCTGCTGTGTTATTTCAAGTACCCTCTGGAACACCTTTTCATTCTAGTCTCACTGCTCAAAACCCTAAAGTCCAATGATACCCCCAAAGTATTTCTGTAAGCTTTCTCACATGCTTTTCCACAGTATTCTTAGGCTATTACCAAATGATGTTTTCAATGTATGATATTTACTTAAAGGTGGATTCTTGAAACAGAGATGATTAAAACAAGACATCTTCTGAGCCATTGTTAGACATATAGTTCTCTTCAGCCAGTCTGACAACCTGTCTTAAACTTCATAGAAATTTGACAGTGTGCTTAATGTCTATTAAAATCTGGACGAAACAGCACTTTCTCAGAATCATTTTTTTCCTCTACTCATTAGAAAAACAACAGCAACAATTGGTGTGCTTTAACTTAGAGCATCTTTTATTCTACCAGGAGTACATTTTTTTAATTAGGAAAATTTCTCTTTTAATGGGTAGTCCCAGATAAGCTGTTCTTAATTTTAGATTCATACTCAGTTTGGAGCCTAAAAGCAATGACTTTACAGATCTAATCTATTTCATAAGCAATATAAGTGTTAATGGATTTATGAAATGTTTTTTTTTTAACTTTTCAGCCAACTTGCTTCTTTAGAAAAAGCTAGAAGGGCTGTGGTTATATATTTTCTTCTTCTTCCAAAGGATAAATGACAGTAGTTTGGGGGGGGTGGGAACTAGAAAGAACATGTCTAAGATAGGCAAAAGGAGAGTCTTGCCCACATGTAAATGCTGTCCTACCCTTCACAAGATTGTTTTTAGGTTGGATTTTGTTTTGCAAACAGACAAAAGAACCAGCAGGACTCAGGAAGGTTTTGTATTGTGCCCAAGGTTGGGGGCAAGAATTTGAAAGGGATCAGTGAATCAGATGTAATAAGGGCTCTGTCTCAGCCACCCAATCTCTGTTTTGCTGATAGTCAGTATTTCTATTATAAAAAGCTGTGTAGGCATTTCCGTCAGCTCAAAAGAACTTTATCCCTGCTTTCATTCTGACATACCTATTATGACTTTGTTCACTAAGCAGAAGGAATTCTGGGAAATGGAAAGCCAGTGGCCTGTTTTTTATTAAGAAGCCCTGGGTGAATCCTTGTGGAGAAATTAAAGAACCAAGCAGAGTTAAGTGTTTCCTTTCAGGTTAACAACAGCAACAAAAAAAAGTAAATAATTAAAATAATAGTAAAACTATGTTACTTACTCCTTTAATACAGTGAGTTAGTTAACATG